>NC_056729.1:318532022-318762022 GCF_019279795.1 Protopterus annectens
GAGACAAAACAAGAAACAAATCTGTCAGTGTTGCATGAACCATCAGAGAGTCTTAGAGATATTAAGCTTAACTCTGTTACTGACTATCCACTCATGGATACATTCCTGATAATGTGTTAGATTACTGAGAGCAGGTACAGAATCCTGAGGGAATGAGAAGTACAGCTGTATGGCATCAGCACAGCAATGATAGTGCAATCTTCTCAAATAAATAATGCCACCTTCTTCTTCTTTTGGCTTTTCCCAGTTAGGGATCTCCACAGCGGAACTCCAGTCCGCTAATGATTGGCAGTAGATTTTTTTATGGGTGCCGAAGTGCCAGCTCGATGCCCAACCTTCAATGAAGGCACGCCCATTCTACGCATGTCTTTCGAATGCCACTCGACCACGGGGAGGACATGCGGACTCCACACAGAAGGTGCTCCAGCCGAGAATCAAATGGGAGAACCTCTTGCTGTGAGGCAACAATGCTACCGCTGCACCACCACAGCATTTTCAGATAAATAATGCCACCTAATGCCACCAAGTGACATTAAATAAATGGTGGGAGGAAGAGGATTTAATCCCTGACACCACCTTCTGAGTGTATTCAGAAAGGTAGGAAGCAAAATAAGGGACCACTGTAATACTCCAAATAGTCTAGTAGAGTAGTATGGACAGCAAAGTCAAATGTTGATAAGAGATCAAGAAGAACCATGACTGAATACTAATGATTATGTCCCTTAGCTATGTGATCACTAAAAACACTAATAAGAGCTGTTTCAGTACTGTGCATTGCCCTGATACCTGACAAGAATAGGTTAGAAGTGCCCCAAATGTTCAAGTAAGACTCCAGTTGAAGGTAAACCAATTTCTTAAGAACTTAAAAAGAGAAGGTTTGAGATAGGTCAATAGTTATTGAGACCATTTGAATCCAAACTAGCCTTTTTAAGAATTAGGAAAACCAAGGCTTCTTTTTAATGAGATAGAAATACCCCATTTCGAAAAGAGGCGGTGGCATTCTTTAAAGAAATGGAGTGATGGCCTCCAAGGATAACACCACGAACAGTAAGACATGGTCCTAAAGAATAAGTGATAACATGCATATTGGAGATTAAAGCATAAAAGTCATCAATGGCAGGAAAGGAAAACTCTTCCAAGTGTGTCTTATCGCTCACCTCATTACAAACGTCTCACTTATCCACAGATTCATTACTGGCTGAAACCACACTTCTTGATATGCATGCCATATAAAAGTCACAAAATTCTGTCCCAAACCCTATACCTCACAAATCCAAGCCATCTGTGCATTATTCACACAGTGAAATACTTTACTCAGGGTAAAATTAATTAAACACCCCCATTCCCTAGTTCTTTCACTATTTATTTTATAATTAATAATGCTGTATTGATATAGTTCCCTTGCACTGCCGTACACACTTCTCAGATTACAAAATACACTATTATTACTTATATCCATACATCCAATTGGTAAACTATTATTTATAGTACCAGTGGCACATAGCATTCAGAAAATATCTTTATTTTTATAAATAGTTGGTTTATAACTTGCACTTTTATATCAACTGTATTTACAGTTGTTAAGTATACAAAGCGTTAGTAATCTGTGATGAATTGTATATATTTTAAGTTTTTTTACAGTCTGTTTGTACTAATTAATTAATGGCTTGAAGTGATTGATGGGTGTTTTCTGAATACTTAAGAGGTGTGTACTGAAGTTTTTAACTCTGAAGAAGTCCTTGAGATATAAGGACAAAAGCATTAAGTTTATTTGTTATGAAAGGCTTTACTCCACACAATTAGCCTGAATACTTGCTTTGTTTTGATTTGTGCAATTTCATGTTTTACACTTTAAAAATACATGTCCTATTTTCTCTTCTTTTCCACATATATTACATAACCAGTACTGATAGTGTTTATATAACAGTGTTCCCTTAGCATGTAATTTATTTAGCATTAATCAACAAAGAAATTTTTCCATTTCTATGTTCCACTAAATCTTATTCTTCTGTGTATGTCTTTTCTAACTTTAACTGTTCTCATCAGTAACTAATATCACTGACCCCTTTTGTCAGACAAGTTTCCACATTTATTTTCCACAATAAACCATTGTTTTATAATACTTGCAGATCTCTCTGACTAAGTCCATTTTATATTTCCTCCGCTCAATACCTTCCACAATTCTTGATATCTCACCTCTAAACTCTACCCTAATATATTCTTTTCAAAGTGTTCTAACTTTCCCCAGTCTTTTAACTTATTCACAATTCAAAATAAATGCCTGGAGACTAAATAAACTATAGGCTTTATCAAGTCCCCATCTTCTTTATCCTTTTTATTGGAGATGACCCCCACTTCACTGGGTTCAACTTGGATTCCCACAGTACTAAAAACCTGCAATACATATTTTTCAAACTACCCCCCTCAAAATTCAAAATAAGCTAACTTTTCCAAATGACTGAGTGAAGCATGTGAACCTTCTTCTCATCTTACAAGCTTCACCTGTTGCTGCTGTACAACTGCCGTTACCCCCAAAGTGCACCCCAATACTTCACCCATCATTATAGAAAAAGTGTTACCTATTCTGACCATTTCCCTAAACCCTTTACTTTTTTCTTTTAGTTAATGACAATTCTTCACATATCAACCACTTCTCCGCCACCTTTACCACTTCTCTTACCTATACCCTATTATTCACCAATATTATTAAATCACCTCTATAACTCATAATATTAGCATAACTCCCTGCCCTTTCTAAACTACTTTTGCCTCTTTCACCTGCCACCTAACCATTTTTAACATTAACTCATAGAACGATAAATACCCCAATAACAGAACATCCTATCTAGTCCCTTTCTCCACCCTAAACTTCCCATTTACGTCCCCATTCACCACTCTTTACCTCCCATAACACTTTACAAAAAAATATGTATTATCATTTAGCCCACTGTTGTCTCTCCTACGCTATACTCATTTAATATACTCCACATTCACCCATGCCCTACTTCTCAAAAGCCATTTGTATATCACATACTATCAACTTGCTATCAGTATTTTGGCTTCATATACTATCCACCATTTCTTTTAACACCACTAATGCTTCTTTAACATTCTTCCCTCTGACCACATATATCCCTTCCTTAACCACAGTTGCCACCACTTCCACAAAATACTTTTGCAAGATTTTCATAATGGTTTTGTAATCTACATTACATGAAAACATTAGAATCCAGTTCTTTATAAAGATGGGTTGCCAACTGGCTCACAGACAGAACCCACACTATGAAAGTAGTGGATTCCAAATCCGACATCAGACCAGTGACAAGTGGCATACCACAGAGTTCAGTGCTGGGTCCTCTCCTGTTTGGTATCTACTTCTCTGAAGTGCAGGCCAACACAGAAGGTCTTTGGCTAACAAAGTTTGCAGATGACTGCAAACTAGGAGCCATAATCGAAACTCCTAACGATGTGGACAAACTACAAAAGGGCTTCACTGAGACAGATACCTGGTGTCAAAGCCATGGCCTGAAGCTCAATGCCAAAAAGTGTATTGTCATCCCCTTTGGTAAAAACTCTGTACCCATGAACTACCACATAGCTGGTAGTCTACTTAATGCCTAAAATGTGATGAGACCTTGTGACACAGATGGACAGTAGTCTCTCCTTTGATAGTCACATTGCCACAGTGGTCAGGAAATCCTTCTACGTGGCTCATCTCATCACAAAAGGATTCTCATCCAGAAAAAAAAAGGTCATTGTTCCCCTCTACTCATAACTCATTAGACCCATTGTAGAGTACAATGCCCCTTTTGGTATGTACCTCACAAGACATCTACAACAACTGGAAAGACCACAAAAATACCTCACAAAGAGGATTACTGGCCTCAAACAGATGCCCTATGCAGACCGTCTCAAAAAACTACAGCTTTACTCCATCGCATATTGCCTACTCAGGGGCGATCTCTGCCTAACATACAAAGCTATGCCAAACCCAGATCTGTTGGACATGCTCCACTTAAAGAAATCCCAATCCCTCCAAGCTACACACTCTAGGGACCTAAACCTTGTCACCACAATAAACAGAACATGCTGGAGGGATAGATTCCTGTCCCAGAGACTTCCCATACTCTGGAACAGACTACCTATCTATGTCAAACAGAGCTCCTCATTAGCACTCTTCAAGAAAAATCTTGATGATTGGATGGGAAATGGGAAATTCACCCTGGGGATCACTTCTGTGGCTCTGCTCGACAGGGGCACAGGAAAATAATTTTCTTGGGTGGCGAAAGCCAGGGTACATTTTTTGGCTAGGCTTGTATGGGCCCTAGGGCTGATAGCCTAGTACCTACCTATGAACCTATGAACCTATGAACCACTATTCTATTTTTTCCATTGAATCTTTATCAGTCTCCACAAATTTCATTACTCAGTCCATCTCTTAATCATTAATTTATTACTTTTAAAAACTCTTGTTTTCCCATCACTCATCTTCCTATAAAACTTGCAACTCTAACCATCATCCCTTGGAACACACTCTTCCCTCATTTTCCTACCTAACCAAGGCATCATATACTATCCGCTTCCTCCTGTATTTGTCTTAATGACATGCCCCATTGTTTAATCTATTTAATTCATATATTTCATAAAAAAACTTTGTTCAGGATCAAACCAAGCGGTCAGTTCCACCTATGCAATTTGCAGATTTTCTCGTATCGTCTTTTCAGACCCAATAACTAGGCACAAAACTGCAAAGTATGTTCAGCACCAGATACAAGTCTATTCAGACCAACGAAGTCATCTGTAGGACTCTCCAAAGTATAAACACTTCAAAAACTAAATTTATACTTAAAATTTGATATTTATTAAAAAACGGTTTAGCGCTTTCGCTGAGTAGCTTTATCAAACCATCAAGAGTACACACACAGTTACACTGTTTATATAGTTCAAAAAACTGATCCAATTAAATAATGTTTTTTTTAGTTTTTTATGATCTACATTCTTCAGTTTTTCGTCAGGATCATATCTTTTTTGTTTGTGGTAATATATATTATTTGGTTAATTCATATATTTCTTTTTCATCTCTCACACCTCCTAGCATTCAGTTCTCTCCTCCGAAATCATTCACTGTTTCATTATAAATTTGTCATCCACTTTTATGTCCCTCTCTCTTTCTCTCTGTCTCCTATAAAGGTTTGTTATACTTCATTTTGTAAGCTTTCCACCACTCAGTTCAGTTCCCGTAGAATTTTCTCATATCTAAGTGATACAAGAAAAGCTTCTATCTTTCCTTCCTTATTATATCCAAATCACACCTCTTAAGACCTTTACCTTCCTTAATAACAGACTCATTCCTGTTCAACTCCACCCCTACTGCTTTGTCATCAGAAAATTCTGCTCATGTAATACCACTCCCTACCTCCCATAGCACATCAGAAAATAATAAAAAATCAGTCTCTGTATTCAATGGCCATCTTCCATAACTATGTTTTATTTTTTTTCCATAATTAATCCTGAATTCCTCATAACATCTCTATTTGTTCAATGTGTCCTAATAATTTCATTTTCCTTGTGAAGGCTGCCAACCTAGCTAGACAGAATTTTGTAGATAATTCTGTCATTTGTAAATATGAATATAGGCCACAGGCTTGTTCTCTTAAATGGAAGAAAATTGTGTTAAATATTGAATGTCAAAAATGTAACAACAGTGCATTCTGCTGGAAGAAAGCTAATAAGTCAAGCCTTGTATGACTGTTTGATCTCAAACTTGGATCTGTGATGTCTGGACCAGCAGATTCTTTCTATTGTTTTGAGACCAGAGTTAATTGCCAGATTTTACATATATAATGTCTTTAATTGCTGTGGTTTCTTTACCAGGTGCACAATCAAAGGTATGTTAAACTCTGACTTTCTGTTAGCTTGGGAAACCAGAGAAGCATCAAGAATGATGTAATGTGAAGCAGTACTGTGTTATCAATTTAAGGACAGAAAGAAGAGAGCATTTTGGATTTTGTCTAAAGCTGACAACAACTCACCAGTACTCTGCTTTTGCTCTATATGTAAGTTTATTTAGAACTGTGATTGCTCTTAGGAACAGATAGGAAATAGTAAATTTAGTCTAGCTGTTTTCTATATTTATGTCAGAACTATTCTACAGTATTAGTTTAAGCATTTTCCTGTGATGTCTAAACTCTTGACTAGCACTGTGTAGTAAGAAGTATTGTCTTGTGTTTTTATTATTTATTATTAAATATTTTAAACCTTTCAACTGTGGCTGTTTTGTGTAGAGATAATTGAACCTCAAGAGTACATTGCATGTATTTAGTGATACTGTACCAAGCCACTCCAATAGCTTTAACCCTGGGTCACACTTGCTATTTGGGTAACAGTAATATTACACAGTGAGATTGGTCACCCTTTGAGAAGGGCCTTATAGTAGCTGATATTAGTGGTTGGTGGCAGTGATTAGTACTGTATAGCCTGGAAAAATAGGGGCACAGCTGGAAAACCTGTGCCAGCCTTCCACAGGAGTGTCTGTGTGTTTGTATGTAGATTAAATCTTAAAGTGTCTGTGTGTGTCATCTACTTGGGCTGGGACACAAAGCACTGGTTGGACAGAGAGGGTGCTGGAGGTTTTAGCTTGACCACTAGGCTGGGATCTGGACCCTATAGCTGTGCCAGTGGGGAGTCTTACTGGGGATCTGGAGAGAAAGGGAGAAACCAGCCCCAGACTGACTGTGATCTCTGTGTGCTCTTAAGGGAAATTGTACTTTACTCTATGTGTATTTGTTATCCATCCCAATGTGGACATCCCTCACTGGTGTTAGTGGTGAGGATTGAGACTCCTTGATTACTGGGCCAGTGCACGGGCATCACATTTCTAACCCTCAAATCACATTTATCTTACACCACCACTATATACATATTCACCATCACTACCTTTTCCACTTCTTCAAACAATCCTTTTCTTCTCTCTACAGCCATATAAGCACATGATATTGTTAATTTCATAATTCTAACATCCAAAGCTAGCATCCTCTCAAGGATTATTATTCTTACATCTAACACCTTTATATAACAGAAATGTACCAATGCCACACTTCATGAACACCTCTTACTACCTATAGCACATTGAACATCATTTTCCTACTTCAGACCTGTTCATATTGTTGCCTACCCTATCCTTTCATAAACCTTATGTCTAACACCTTTGACTTCATTATTACCAAAACACCCAATTCCATCTCAGAAACAGTCATTCCTCCTTCATCCTTCAGTGACCACTGCCCCAGAAGCTTCAGAATTACCAACCAATCAAACTTTCTTAAAATCTAAAAGAATTCAGACCCAATCAAACAAATACACTGACAAATTTAAAAACTTTCTCACATCCTAAAATTGGTCTCCTCATCTTTCATCAGACCTTGACCCAGCAGTCTCAACCCTAACAGAATATCCTCTCCAACTACAAATTAAATTCTTTCTACTAATCCATGGATTATATAAATCTATGAATATTGAATGGTTGATCAATAAACTCAAGTATGTGCTCAGTCTGAGAGATGAAGTCTAGCATAAATAGAAACAAGACCCTAATCCTGATAACCGAACATCCTTTGTAACCTTGCACAATTTATAGGTACATAGGTTCATAGGTAGGTACTAGGCTATCGGCCCAAGGGCCTATGCAAGCCTAGCCAACAAGGTTCCCTGGCGTACGCCACCCAAGAAAGTTATTTTCCTGTGCCACTGATGAGCAGAGACACAGATGTGATCCCCGGGTTTGTTTCGTCAAACAAACCACTCAAAGACTCAAAATCAAACTTCAGAAAAAAACACACTTCTACAATTACTTAAACACTTCCAGATAGATGTCAACCTGCTAGCAGGCTAAAAGCTTCTACAGAACACCTACTCCTCAAATTCCATTCTGCATAGTAAAACAATATTTTTATCACCTGACTTTCTTAGAGATGTCAGTAATCTACCACTAGTGAACAAACACCATACCACCATTCTGAGATCCTGAGTCACCCTCCTCATCACCATTTACCCCCCTCTTTTATGTGTACATTTGATAACCCAGTAAGCCCACTGTCCCAGGGATTACTCCCGTGTCACTATTAGACAGAAGCACAGTAAACTAAACCTTAAAAAGGGCACAGTATACTCAAATCAATGGGTGGCGTAAGCCATACAGAATCGGGCTAGGCTTATAATTGCCCCAGGGCAGATAGCCTAGTATGAACCTATGAACCTATGAACCTATGAATACAAGTGTCCTTTTGTAGTGATGACCTAGGAACATTGTTTAGTTAAGTGACTTGCTTAGAGCCAGACAGCAGACAAATGGATGTAGAAGGAATCAAACTGTTTACCATTGGTTACAGGAAGCAGTTCATTAGCAGTTTAGACCTTTAATCTTCTGTGTTAACTGCCAGATCCTTTTAAGTTTGAATACATACATTTAAATATTTTTCAGTTCTTCTGAGTAATATCTCAACTGACACTCCTCACCAGTCAGGCGGTTTAGACCCTTGGTTCATATACCACTGCAGAGACCACCATTCCCTTACCCTAACCCACATATGTAACCTACATCTCACCAGAAATATCATGCCCCAGATTTGGGAAACATCTTTAATTAAACCATACCCAAAGCAATCCAACCCAAAAGATACCTTGCACTTCTGAGCCATCCCTATCCTACCATTAATCAGCAAACTCCAAGAAAAAGTTATATTCACAAAACTATCTTAATATATCCACCTAAAGCGATGTCTAACTCTCAGATAGCATGGCTGCTGGCATACATGAAGTACAATGACAGCCCTTTGGTCTCTAAATGATGACATTCTGCTATATACAGACAAAGGTAACCTTACAGGAGCCCTAGTCATAGACATTCCAAAGGCATTTGATCTCATTGACCTCACCGTTCTCTTTAACAAACTTACAGAACTTGGTATTAGCTCAGATGGCACTCCCTAGTTTAAAAACTTCACAAACATTGCTTCAAAATCAAAATATATTCCTCCAATTTGGATGCACCTCCCATATGCAGATGTTTACCTCAAGACTCCATCATTGCTGCCCACTATTCTCCATATTCATTAACAAACTCCCATATGACCTCCCTCATATCCCAAGTTAGATCCACTAATGCATTCCATTCCAGCCTTAAACAGACTTAGATGTACTCCATCAGTGGCTAGTTAATAATAAATTATGACTCAACCCCAGCAAAACAAAAGCAATGCTTTTAGAACATCCAGAAAACTTGAACATACCCTCAGCAACACAAACATCACAGAGGTACAGAATCCCAACATAAAAACAATTACCTTCTGCAAGTACCTCAGGATTTGGGTTGATCAATCACTAAATGTATATATTAACATAGACAAAATCAGGGCAAAAATTGACTGCCTCCTCTTCTGGGGAAAAAGATCTCTCTATCTTAAACAGGCATGGCACTGGTGTGTGTTCTACTCTTCTAGCTAGAATAAGGACTCCCCATTATTGTCATTGCCACCAAGAAAAATACCACCACCTTGCAGAGCATCTCTAAGCACTGCTAGTCCATCATTAACTCTTTGCCCCATGAACACTATCACACCCCTGAAAAAGGCAAATGGCTTCCCAACACCAAAGAGGCAACCTATTACTAGAAACTCAATGATATAAACTATGAAATCTCAAAATATTTACCCACTTGCAGTCAAACCTTCTAAAAAATAGTAGTCAAGTAACCTAAAGCACTACTCACAAACCACTCCAGCTGTCATACCCCAAGAACTAATTTGTGTTGCACAAAACACTTCTTCTCCACAAAAACTCACACTCTTTGACAGTCTTTTCTCATCAATGTAGAATGAAATCAACCCATACTCCAAATTCATACTAGAACTCAAAAATACCTACTCAAACAGGCCAAGTACACGTGCTTCCCCACTGGATATATCGCCTAACCATCTACCTCCTACTTCTTATTATTTTATCTTATAGGTTCATAGGTGTATACTAGATTAATGACCACTAGGATCCTTATAAACCTAGTTGTGCGACCCAAATGTGACCCTTAAACATGATTTATATAGGGAGAGATTTATTGACTGCCTCCATATATTAGAGACATAGGTGTCAGACCAGAGGTGAATTTCTGACTATCCAGCCAATGGTTCAAGTTGCTCTTAAATAGAGCTAGGAATAACTCTGATTCACATGGGTGTAAAGCCTGTTCCAGAAAATGGGAATTCTCTGAGAAACATATCTGCCTCTCCGACACGTCCTAGTTATTCTGCAAACAGAGTTTTTGATCTAGTAGTGCTTATGCTGTTCGTTTTATAGATGTACAAACGGATAACCAAAATGGGGTCCAGGGATGCCTTGTATGCCAGGGAAAGATCACCTCTCTGAAGTCTGTATGATATTATGTAAAGAAACAGGGCTTTGAGGTGATCAGTGTATGACATTGTGGTTACACCCTGTATTCTTTTTTGTAAGGAGTCTCTGTGGAAGTTCCAGTTACTGTATGTGTCTGGTTAGGTACATACCGAAGATGGCATTATATTCTATGATGGGCCTGATGAGGGCCAAGTACACTGGTCCTATGACCTTTTAGAACCTAGATGACATGCCCTTATTTATAAGTTGAGCAACATAGAAGGATTGTATTACTACCTTAGACACATGTTGGTCAAAGGCTAGGTTACTATCTACATGAATTCTGAGATCCCTGACTAATGAATCAAATTTTAGGGGTATTTTATTCATTATGTAGTTACTTGGGGTGGTCGACTTTTCAAAAAGGTACTATATTGCATTTCTTGGCAGTGACTTTTAAGCCATGGCTTTCCCACCAAGTGTTTGTCTGTGTTTGACCTTCCTGAAGGGTGTTCTTATCTTGAGGGAATTCCATGACTGCTCCAAGTTTTCAGTCATCTGCAAACATGGTCAGCCAGATGCCTTTGACATTGGCTTTAACCTCTGAGAAGTAGATTGTGGAGGTGGCCTCACCAATCCTAACTTCTTGGATAATATCTGTGAGCCAGCTAGCTATCCATCATGTTATAAAGGAATTTATGCCTAGTTCTATAAGTTTGTTAACAATGCTTGAGTGAGGTACTATATCAAATGCTTTAGCAGGTAAGTAGTATGCACCTCTTTCCCCTCATCCACTGCCTTAGTGAGCTCTTCAAAGAAGTCCACCAACATCAGTAAGCATGACCTTACTTTGACAAAGCCAAACTGAGATGGAACCAGTGCCTGGAGGTCTCCTATGGCCTTCCTGATAATGCCCATGATAATTATTTTCATGGTTTTGCAAATAAGACTAGTCAGACTAATGTGTCTGTTGTTTCCAGGATCTGTCAAAGGTCCTCTCTTATGAAGGGTGATGACTGTCACAGTCCTCCATTCTTGGGACACAGAGCCTGTTTTAAGACTACAGTTAAAAAGTGACTCCACAGGTCCTGATAAATTGTATTTTTGACTGTTTGGGAGGCATTCCAAGATATTATCAGGGTCCATTAAGGCTGTGTTCTTGGCTTTATCAAGAGCAGTAAGGATATGATCCCTAAGTATAGTTGTAAGGATTGTGTTTCAGGGTATTTTTGGAGGGATGGTTGGGGGTGAGAGGGGGTTAAAATAAGAACCAAATTTGTCCATTAGCAGGTTAGCTATATCACCAAGTTCAGTGAATGTGGCACCGTTAACCAAAAGTTTAACACATTTCTGTGTGAGCTCCTCCTGAAGTTTCTGACATAGCTGATGAAGGACCTATGGTTATCACGGAGGGGCATTGAAGTTTGATAAACCATCAATTAATGAAAGGTAGCTTGCCTTGAATTATTTCCTAACTGTTACTGTTTTTTTGGGGGTTACAAGGTTGATTTTGATTTTCAGAAGATAGCTTTATGGTCGGACCTTACCAAGAAGGAAGAGACATTTGGGGGGATAGCATTTTCCAATATTTGGGAGTTCAACATGCAGTATTTTGGAGCCTCTAGTGAATGTATGCACTATTTGGTCAAGGGTGCATGTATTTACAAAGTCCAGAAATCTCTCTGCCTGTAAATTTGATGCAGTGTAGGGTTCCTAGTCTATAAAGGGGTAATTGAAGTCTCCCATGAGCAGGGTGTTAGGTTGGATCATAAGTGTCTCCAGTTAGCCCAAGTATGCATTGTGAGCTTCTTGGGACATGGAGAGCGACCAATATCTGGCTAGGATATGGTACAGGAGTTTGTCTATGGTGCCCTGCATGTGGAGGAACTTCAGTGTGGCAACCTGTTTGATCAACCACGAGGTATACTTATTACTGATGTATACCAAGACAACTCCACCTTTAACCATTGTCTGTGCAGCTGCTGGTCTAAAAGTGTGGAAGGTACTAAAAACCTTGCACTGCCATGGTACTCTCCACCGCTTTAAGCTATATCACAGTAAATGCACAGATCTCTATATTTTCAAGTGTGAGGAGGGCTTGGAGGGATTGTTTTTTTTAAGCTCCTGGCATTGAGCAGTAACACCTTGAGGTTCAGCTGAGTTGATTTTGTAATGCTGGTATCCATTTTACAGCAGTAACATCTAAAACTCAATTATCTTTACAATTTATTGTAAATAAAGTATATACCATTCTTATGTAATGATTTACTTTTGCACTATTATTATATGTACATATACTCTGTTACTATGCAGTTCTAATTACCTCTTTGCTCGTATTTACTGTGAAATTTCATTGTCTTTCATCTGGCCTGTGCCTGAAATTTGTCAGTTTTGGTCAGTGCACTTCTCAGGTAAACAAATAAAAATAAATATGTAGCACAAACCAACTACAGAGCTACCATGTAGCAGGTAAAGCAGCCAAACGAAGAATACTTCCAAATAACAATCAGGCAGAATGGTACTCAGCTTCAATCCAACTTAGACAGATTTTAAAGATCCACACAGGAGCACAAAGACCAGAATAAAACTTAGGTTTATTAAAACAAGAGGTGAGCGCTTTCGCTATGAGCTTCTTCAGACCTAATAACATCTACATTCAAAATAACCAAGGTATATATAGTTTCCTTTGAGTCAATTAAAAAATCAATTAAGATGTCAATTAGCTACTAGAACATCTTAAAGGTAGATATACACTATATTTAATTACTACAAGAATATATAAAAAACCTTTCTCATATACTGCATCCACATATAAAAATATGCATATAAAACCATATACTTATGCTACTATGATAAATTTACAAAAATAATAAAATATCACATATATATAAATACAGAAGTATATATAGGGAATATATGTATAAAAGGCAACACCAATAGATGGATCATTTATGTAGCCTTCTTCTTTTCAAGGCAGGTTTAATGGACGCATGTTCATTCAAACCTTTACCCCTATCACCCCTCAAAACGATGATCCAACATGTTTCCCTGTACTCTGTGTATGTCCTAATATCCCCTTGTCTAAGACTGTTGTTAATGGATTCAATGACCCTAAAATTAAAGGTGTGCTCTGTACCTGATTCATTTACATGTTTAGAGAGTGCATTATTTAATAACTTCTTCCTGATACTATACAAGTGTTCTCTAATACGATCATTAGGACTCTATTAGTCTTCCCAACATAGAATGCATGGCAGATATTACATACTGCCAAATACACTATATTAGAGGACATACAATCATGATGACCTAAAAATTTAAAGGATTTACACATATCTGGATGA
The DNA here is from genome assembly GCF_019279795.1 of Protopterus annectens. Taxonomy (NCBI): domain Eukaryota; kingdom Metazoa; phylum Chordata; order Ceratodontiformes; family Protopteridae; genus Protopterus; species Protopterus annectens. The sequence continues at coordinate 318,545,750 of NC_056729.1, forward strand.
AAAAAAACCCTTCTCAGTACTAATATAGGGACAATAATTGCATGAGCCACATGGCTTAGTAAACCCATAATCCATACAGCCTCTATTCTCTTTCCTGTGACACAACAGCCTTTTCAGGTTCTTATGATTCTTATACCTAAAACTAGGGGTTTGACCAACAATATCCCCTATGTCACTATCAACCAAGAGAATAGGCCAAAATTGCTCAAAAAGTTTCGTAACATACCCAGTGTCACTTGAGAAATATAATGGGACTTTGGTAAATCTAGTCCCAGTATTAACAAGGGGGGTAGATATAAACTCATTTGGGCCAAAATATGGTTTGGCTCTGGTTTCCCTCAAAGATGTGAGGTCATTCCATTGCCTCTCCAACTCTGCATGTGAATAGCCTCTTTCTATCAAATTATCACCAACATTGGCAAGTTCAGAAGAAAAAACAATTTCAGAAGAGTTCATCCTAGATGCTCTCATACCCTGCCCTCTAACTAGATTCCTAAAGATATAGCCAGGATGCATGCTCGTCCTAAATAAAAAGGCGTTCTTATGACATGCCTTACGGTGGACACCAGTGTTAATGATACCCAAATCCGATTTCTGAATGAATCACAAAATTTAGCCTTTGTCACAATGGACATTCAATCACTGTTTACCATGATACCCAATGATCTTGGCATTCAATTTATCCATAGATATCTAAGCCTACATAGTGATTATACAAGTGTACAGATAGAGCTGCTATGTTTCCTTTTGGAAACTGTCCTTAACAATAACATCTTTATTTTTGGGAAGAATATTTATTTGCAGAAACATGGCGTAGCTATGGGCACGTCTTGTGCCAATAGCTACACCAACATGTTCCTTGCTCAATGGGAACATGAGGTTTTATCAGAGTGTATGACATTGTGGTTACACCCTGTATTCTTTTTTGTAAGGAGTCTCTGTGGAAGTTCCAGTTGCTGTATGTGTCTGGTTAGGTACATACCAAAGATGGCATTATATTCTATGATGGGCCTGATGAGGGCCAAGTACACTGGTCCTATGACCTCTTAAAACCTAGATGACATGCCCTTATTTATAAGTTGAGCAACACAGAAGGATTTTATTACTACCTTAGACACATGTTGGTCAAAGGCTAGGTTACTATCTACATGAATTCTGAGATCCCTGACTAATGAATCAAATTTTAGGGGTATTTTATTCATTATGTAGTTACTTGGGGTGGTCGACTTTTCAAAAAGGTACTATATTGCATTTCTTGGCAGTGACTTTTAAGCCATGGCTTTGGCACCAAGTGTTTCTCTGTGTTTGACCTTCCTGAAGGGTGTTCTTATCTTGGGGGAATTCCATGACTGCTCCAAGTTTTCAGTCATCTGCAAACATGGTCAGCCAGAGGCCTTTGACATTGGCTTTAACCTCTGAGAAGTAGATTGTGGAGGTGGCCTCACCAATCCTAACTTCTTGGATAATATCTGTGAGCCAGCTAGCTATCCATCATGTTATAAAGGAATTTATGCCTAGTTCTATAAGTTTGTTAACAATGCTTGAGTGAGGTACTATATCAAATGCTTTAGCAGGTAAGTAGTATGCACCTCTTTCCCCTCATCCACTGCATTAGTGAGCTCTTCAAAGAAGTCCACCAACATCAGTAAGCATGACCTTACTTTGACAAAGCCAAACTGAGATGGAACCAGTGCCTGGAGGTCTCCTATGGCCTTCCTGATAATGTCCATGATAATTATTTTCATGGTTTTGCAAATAAGACTAGTCAGACTAATGTGTCTGTTGTTTCCAGGATCTGTCAAAGGTCCTCTCTTATGAAGAGGGGTGACTGTCACAGTCCTCCATTCTTGGGACACAGAGCCTGTCTTAAGACTACAGTTAAAAAGTGACTCCACAGGTCCCGATAAATTGTATTTTTGACTGTTTAGAAGGCATTCCAAGATATTATCAGGGTCCATTAAGGCTGTGTTCTTGGCTTTATCAAGAGCAGTAAGGATATGATCCCTAGGTATAGTTGTAAGGATTGTGTTTCAGGGTATTTTTGGGGGATGGTTGGGGTGAGAGGGGGTTAAAATAAGAACCAAATTTGTCCATTAGCAGGTTAGCTATATCATCAAGTTCAGTGAATGTGGCACCGTTAACCAAAAGTTTAGCACATTTCTGTGTGTGCTCCTCCTGAAGTTTCTGACATAGCTGATGAAGGCCCTATGGTTATCACGGAGGGGCATTGAAGTTTGATAAACCATCAATTAATGAAAGGTAGCTTGCCTTGAATTATTTCCTAACTGTTACTGTTTTTTTGGGGGTTACAAGGTTGATTTTGATTTTCAGAAGATAGCTTTATGGTCGGACCTTACCAAGAAGGATGAGACATTTGGGGGGATAGCATTTTCCAATATTTGTGAGTTCAATGTGCAGTATTTTGGAGCCTCTAGTGAATGTATGCACTATTTGGTCAAATGTGCATGTATTTACAAAGTCCAGAAACCTCTCTGCCTGTAAATTTGATGCAGTGTAGGGTTCCTAGTCTATAAAGGGGTAATTAAAGTCTCCCATGAGCAGGGTGTTAGGTTGGATCATAAGTGTCTCCAGTTAGCCCAAGTATGCATTGTGAGCTTCTTGGGACATGAAGAGCGACCAATATCTGGATAAGATATAGTACAGGAGTTTGTCTATGGTGCTCTGCATGTGTAAGAACTTCAGTGTGGCAACCTGTTTGATCAACCACGAGGTATACTTATTACTGATGTATACCAAGACAACTCCACCTTTAACCGTTATCTGTGCAACTGCTGGTCTAAAAGTGTGGAAGGTACTAAAAACCTTGCACTGCCATGGTACTCTCCACCACTTTAAGCTATATCACAGTAAATGCACAGATCTCTATATTTTCAAGTGTGAGGAGGGCTTGGAGGGATTGTTTTTTTTTTTTTTTTATTTAAGCTCCTGGCATTGAGCAGTAACACCTTGAGGTTCAGCTGAGTTGATTTTGTAATGCTGGTATCCATTTTACAGCAGTAACATCTGAAACTCAATTATCTTTACAATTTATTTTAAATAATGTATATTCCATTCTTATGTAATGATTTACTTTTGAACTATTATTATATGTACATATACTCTGTTACTATGCAGTTCTAATTACCTCTTTGCTCGTATTTACTGTGAAATTTCATTGTCTTTCATCTGGCCTGTGCCTGAAATTTGTCAATTTTGGTCAGTCCACTTCTCAGGTAAACAAATAAAAATAAATAATAAACTATATCTTGTACCATCCCTTTAAACCACTATAGAACCAAACAACCCTGCAATTTATAAAGAACCCCATTGTAGGTACTAAGAGCTGTGGCCAAAAGATGCTGAGTCCACGACTGGGAAAAATGGGATTCAGACACACATTAGCTACAACAGGGAAAACCTTATCTTTTGCTAATTTGCATGTCTCTGAATCTTGTGGTGTTGCCACTAGTGTTAATCTGCACTTACCTGCACCCTCCCAGTCATTCTCTGACATGCACATACACACACACACACACACACACACACACACACACACACACACACACACACACACACACACACAGTGCTATACCTCTTAAATGTTCTTTAATTTACAGAGCATCCCTAATGTATCTTCTTATTTTTCCTTGCCCCTCAGTCATGGATAATTATAATCAGTCAATAATGCCATAGATTAGAGTTTCATTCATACCTCCCAACCTCTTACAGCAAGAATTATGGACAAAGACATACATAATGGGGAATAAAGGCTGAAAAATAGAGAAACGTTATAAGAAGCTGGTGCTCTGTTTTGTTTTATAGCTAGCTGGTGCTCCATTTATATTTATATAAGTAGCTGGTGCTCCATTTTGTTTATGTAAGTGCTCCGTTTATGTAAGTAGCATGTGTGTGTTTGTGTGGGTGTGTGTAAAATGAACCAGTTACATTTAACTGGTGGTTAGAATTTCTGGTGGCTAGCTGGTGCTCCGTTTATATAAGTAGAGAGTGAGTGTGTGTGTGTGTGTGTGTGTGTGTGTGTGTGTGTGTGTGTGTGTGTGTGTGTGTGTGTAAAATTCCCCAGTTACATTAAACTGGTGGTTAGAATTTCTGGTGCTCCATTTTGTTTATATAAGTAGCTGGTGCTCCGTTTATATTTATGTAACCATTTTGTTTATATACGTAGCTGGTGCTCTGTTTTATCTATATAAGTAGCTGGTGCTCTGTTTATATTTATGTAAGTAGCTGGTGCTCCGTTTTGTTTATGTAAGTAGCTGGTGCTCTGTTTTGTTTATATAAGTAGCTGATGCTCTGTTTTGTTTATATAAGTAGCTGGTGCTCCGTTTATATTTATGTAAGTAGCTGGTGCTCCATTTATATAAGTAGCTGGTGCTCCATTTATATAAGTAGCGTGTGTGTGTGTGTGTGTGTGTGTGTGTGTGTGTGTGTGTGTGTGTGTGTGTGTAAAATGCCCCAGTTACATTTAACTGGTGGTTAGAATTTCTGGTGCTCTGTTTTGTTTATATAAGTTGTGTGTGTCCAGTTATATTTAACTGTTGGTCAGAATTTCTGGTGCTTCATTTTGTTTATATAAGTTTTGTGTGTGTGTTTTTGAGGCTCAAACCCTGTAGTTTAGGTACAGGAGCCTGTATTCTCTACCCACACCACCACTTGTGATTCAGGGAGTTTAATCCATAGGTCTCAACTGTTTATATAAGTAGCTGGTGCTCTGTTTATATTTATATAAGTAGCTGGTGCTCCAGTTTGTGCTCCATTTATATAAGTACTGTGTGTGTGTGTGTGTGTGTGTGTGTGTGTGTGTGTGTGTGTGTGTGTGTGTGTGTGTGTGTGTGTGTGTGTGTGTGTGTGTGTATGTGTGTGTGTGTAGGTGTGGGTGTGTGTAATGCCCCAGTTATATTTAACTGGTGGTTTTCTGGTCCTCTGTTTTGCTTATATAAGTTGAGCATGCCCAGTTACATTTAACTGCTGGTTAGAATTTTTGGTGCTCCATTTTGTTTATATAAGTTGTGTGTGTGTGTGTGTGTGTGTGTGTGTGTGTGTGTGTGTGTGTGTGTGTGTGTGTGTGTGTGTGTGTGTGTGTGTGTGTGTGTTTCTGAGGCTCATACCTTGTACCTTAGATACAGGCGCCTGCATTCTCTACTCACACCACTTGTGATTCAGGGAGTTTAATCCATAGGCCTCAAGTGTTTAGATTTTTACAAAATATTTGGTTTATACTTTTGGTCTGTTTCTCTTAAAATTTGTGGTTTTCTGGCAAATCAGTGAGAATAGAATTCACTAAATAATGATAGCCCTTTAAGTTTCAGTCTTCCTATCATTTTTGGAAACACATGGTAACACAAAGCATTCAGTCTTCCTATCTTTTTTGGAAACACATAGTAACACAATACACTATTTTAGCAACTTTCGAAGATTATACAAGCAATATTTAAAATGTGTCCCTGGTTTTGGGCCTTTGCTGCCCCCCCCCCAAATAAATTTTAGCTTTTTCCAGATTTCGTCTGCTGTTGATTTGCTTATTTCAAGGGGGTGGTGCAGTGGTAGGGTTGTTGCCCTCAGCAAGAGGTTCACTGGTTTGATTATTAGCTGGGGTGCCTTCTGTGTGGAGTCTGTATGTCCTCTCTGTGTTTGTGTGGGCTTCTGCTGGGTGCTCCAGTTTCCTCTCATATTACAAAGACATGCATCTGGAGCATTTCTCCCTGGGCATCTACTGACAATTGTTTTTGTTCCAAGTTGGACTTTCCTGTTAAATAAAAAAAATTACAAGGAGCTGAGAACTTCAGGGGAAGTGAAGTTTAGTACTGCTTATTCCAAGTCTGTTTGCATTGTTAGTAGCACAACAGGTAGTATTTTGATGCAAACGGCTGTGGGTTCTACTCCCACAGTATGCAGATGGATCGCTGATACTGTACTGTGTTGTACTTTAAAGGGAGTGGATGCTGCAGTCCTGTAAACGTCCTCCTTTGGAGGAATTACCTAGTAACTATGAACTTATCAGTTTGCCATCCATTCCCTATTGCAATATTACTAGCTTATCATTTTTTAATGTAGCATAGGCAAATTATTCTTCAAGGGCAACAGCCACTTTATTTGCAGATGAAACAATGAAATATAAATATGTTTCCTTGCAGCAACCTCTTCAATAATTACAGATCCTTTTAATGTGGAAATATTTAGATAACTTACTTCTGCAGAGATTTTGCATATTTACTGATATTGGTGGATTGTAATGACAGACATTTGAGTGGCCTTTTATGGTTGAAATTTTCTGAAATGGGTAGTTTTGTCATTATTGGTTCATACATTTTGTTTCATTGCTTACTAGAAGACTGTTCAAAACTACAAATTTAAAACACATTCTAACTGGTGCTGTATTATACAAGGAATACAATTTAATACAATCAGGAAGGTGAATCAAAGAATGCATACATGCATGCATGGCCTTAAAATGTGTTTGAAAACAGCCCAGAGGAAAGTGTGAAAGGCTCAAAATCATGGGCAAGTTTTAAGCTTTAGTCTTATTACCAAAGCAATGGATGAAGGTAAAACAGTTCACACCACATTACCTTGACCTGGCCAAGCCTTTTGACACAATCCCCTACTCAGGTGTAGTACAAAAGATGAATAATATAGGAGCAAACACTTGCATCACTAGATGGATTGCCAACATGCTCACAGGATGCAGGAGATCAAAACAGGGGAAGAGACCAACCCCCATGGAGTACCCCAAGGTTCAGTGCTGAGACTTTTTCTGTTTGGCATACACATCTCAGAAGAAAAAAAAATACCAAATGGCTTTGGCCGGCTATGTTTGAGTTGACTGCAAGCTAGGAGCAGTTATTGAATCCCTAAATGACTCAACCATCATGCAGGAAGGTTTGTCCCAAATAATAACTGGTGTCAAACTTATGACAATGCCCTCTGAGAACTGACCTAATTGTTTGGCATTTGGGAACTTGTGTGTACAGTGACCTAACTTTTGACTAACATGTTTCCGGAGTCATATGAGAGCCTTTCTATATTGCACAGCTTATAAACAAAGTGATTGTGACTAGATCTGGAGATGCTGTTGTCCCCCTTTACAAAGCTCTCATTAGGACAATCATTTTGTATAATGCCCACTTTGGCATGTATCTGTCCAGCCCCATGCAACAATTGGAATACCTTCAGAGATACCTTACTAAAAGGATACAAGTCCTAAACAATAGGTCTTGCATGGACCACCTCAAATATTTATTACTATACTCAGTATCCTACAGAGTGCTTAGAGGTGACATGTCTGGCATACAAGGCATCCTCTGACTTAATGCAGATGGACCTACTGAACATCAGCCAGCCAAATGGCATCAGAAATACTCAGTCCATGTATCTAAACTGAATATTGTGAAGAGATGGGTATATATCACAGAGGCTACCACTGTTCCAGAACAGACTATCCATACAAATAAAACAAAGCTCATCCGTCCATATTCAAATGCAACTTGGATCTAAGGATGGGTAATAGAAAATGTACTCCAGGATTGCCCCTCATGCCACTAATGGATAGAGGCAGTTCCTAAATGCTGCATCCCTTACAAGGGTCCAATCAAATTATTTATGGTATGACCACAGTTATTTTCACTAGAACTAATATACAATTATCAGCCATGGGATGAATAAGACCAGTCAGAAAATGTTAATTCAAGCACCAAAAGGGAACTGGCAAAGATTAAAATGTCCTCCAAGTGAACCTATGTATGGTAGTAAATAGTTATAAAAAAATTGCCCTTTTTAGATCACTAAGTATCCCTCCCACCCTCTGTCCCCCAGTCTTCAACAGCTTCCAGTGCCTATGTGTTTATGGGTCAACCATTAGGTGTTTGAATACCTAATGCTTTGAGGATATAATATAGACCCCATCTTTTATCATTTGCACTATAGAACCTGTTATTCTATTAGCTCATTAAGTGACTTAAGGTAATATTTCAGATCCCTATTTTCTAGTTACCCCCCACCCATATATCTTACATGCTGCAAAACTTTTATAGGTTCATAGGTGTGTACTAGGCTAATGGCACTGAGGCCTTTACAAGCATAGCCATAGGATTACCCTGGCATCATGCCACCCAACTTTAGTTCCCAGTGACTCTGTCGAGTAGAGCCACTGGAGTTATCCCCGGGATGAATTTTCTATTTCCCATCCACTCATCAAGATTTCTCTTGAAGAGGGTCAGTGAGGTGCTCTACTTGACATGTATGGGAAGTCTGTTTCATAGCATGGGCAGTCTCTGGGTTATGAACTTGTCTCTCCAGTACATTCTGTTAATTGTAGTAATGAGGTTGAGGTCTCTGGACCATGTGGTATGGACAGACTGGGATTTCTTTAGCTGTAGCATTTCTGACAGAACTGGGTCAGACATGGCTTTGTAAGTCAAGCAGAGATCGCCTCTAAGTAGGTGATATGAGACTGAGAATAGTTGAAGTTTTTTGAGTCTGTCCATATAGGCCAAGTGTTTAAGGCCTAGGATCTTCTTTGTGAGGTACCTTTGTGGCCTCTCCAGTTGTTACAGGTGTCTAGTGAGGTACATGCCAAATGGGGCATTGTACTTGATGATTGGCCTAATGAGGGAAGAGTAGATGGAGATAATGACCACTTTCTTCCTGGATGCAAAACCCTTAGTAATGAGATGTGCCACATAGAAGGACTTTTTGACCACAGTGGCAATGTGGTGATCAAAAGAGAGGTTGCTGTCAACCTGTGTTCCCAGATCTCTTATATTGCCTTCTGTGTTCAGTGGACTACCATCAATGTGGTGATTCATGGGAACCAGGTTTTTCCCAAAGGGGATGATGACACATTTTTTGGCATTGAGCTTAAAGCTATGGTTCTGACACCAATCGTTGGTCTCAGTGAGACCATTCTGTAGGATTTCAACATCACTTGCAGAGTTAATAATAGCTCCCAGCTTGCAATCGTCTGCAAACTTTGTCAGCCAGAGTCCCTTCGTGTTGGCCTGGACTTCAGAGAAGTAGATACCAAACAGGAGAACCCAGGATCAAACACTGTGGGATTCCATTCATGACTAGTCAGCAGTCTGACTTGGAGTCAGCTACTTTCACACTGTGGGTTCTATCTGTGAGCCAGTTTGCAACCCACCTAGTGATATAGTGGTTGATTCCTAGCTTGGTGAATTTTCCTATGATTCCTGAGTGGGGAATGGTATCAAAGACCTTGGCTAGATCAAGGAAGGCTGTATGAACCACCCTGCCTTCATCCACAGCTCTGGTGACTGACTCAAAGAAGTCAAACAAGTTGAGCAGGCATGATCTACACTTCACAAAACCAAACTGTGTGGGATCCAGAGTTTGGAGATTCCCTATATCCTTGTTTATTAGGTCCATGATGATGCATTCCATAGTGCTGCATATCAGACTCATCAGGCTGATGGGGCAATAGTTCCCAGGGTCTGTAGTCACTCCTCCTTTGTGGAGAGGGAAGACTGTAACAGTGTACCATTCGGTAGGGACAAAGCCTCAGGTGAGGCTGTGATTAAACAGGGCACACAGGTGAGGTGCCAGTTCACTCTGTAGTTCATGTAGAACACAGCCAGGGATATTGTCATGTCCCATAGAAGCTGTATTATTGTCCTTTGACAGCGCTGTTTTTAACCTGTGCAGCAGTAATACTGGGTGCCTGGCAATCTACTGGTATTGTGATTGGTTCTTTGGGGGGAGGGGTAAAGTTGGCACTGAATCTGTCGGCCAGTATATTGACAATATCTGTTGGCTCGGTATAGGGGGTACCATTGTGCAGTAACTCAGAGCAAATCTGGGTATTGCCGTGAAGATTCTTCACATAACTATAGAAGGCCTTGTGGTTGTCTTTACTATCTGCTGCAATTCTATTTTCATAGCTAGCTTTAGAAGATTTGATGAGGGATTTAAACTGTTTGTTGAGGCTGACAAGGGAGTTTTTCCCATCATGGGGCTTCATCTTTATTCCGCATCAGTTTCCTTCTTCTGTTGTAGCTTATTTATGGCAGGGGACCACCAGATTGGCTTCCATTTTTTGGAGGAGAGCTTCTTGGTTTTATTGGGTATGGGAAGATCCATGCCTTTGTGTACCTGTTCGTACAGTGCATTGGTGTATGATTCATTGGTCATGCAACTATTCTCCATTTGCATGGGTGCCGTGAAGTTAGCTAACTCTGTTTTGAGGAGCCCAAAGTTAGCTTTGGAGAAGTCTTTCATGGTAGTTACCCTTGCGGGGTGGGTGGGAGGGATATGGATTTCCAAGGTGATTAGTTTGTGGTCAGATATAACCAGCGAGGAGCTGACTATTGGTGTAGAGCAATGATCACCCATGTTAGTAATGACCAGGTCAAGGATGTTGCTACCTCTAGTGGGGGTAAGAATGAGCTGGTCCAGGGCATTGGAATTAATGAACTCCAGGAAACATTGGACAAGTGTATTGGTACATGAGTAGTTTCCCAATTAATGGAAGGTAGTTGCAGTCACCTAGTATGAGAGTGGTAGGTTGGACCCTAATATTCTCCAGTGTGCTTAGGAACGTGGAGTGTAAGTTTTGGGACATGGCTGGGGACCTATAACAGGCTATGACCTGAATCGCTGTCTTACCCAATGTTAGCTGCACCTGATGTATCTCTAATGCATTATGTTGGGCTACCAGTCTGGAAGTGAGTGCATCCTTTATGAATATGGAAACACCACCGCCTTTGGAGCTTCGGTCCAAGTTCTGGGGCCGAAATGTGTGGAAAGAGTTATAGCCTGGTAGTGTAGAGGTGCTTTCTGCTGCCTTGAACCAGGTCTCTGTTACAGCACAAATATCGATGTTCTCCATTTTAAGGAGTGCTTTGAGTGAGTGCATTTTGAGATTTAGACTTCTAGCATTGAGCAGCATGACCCCCAGATTACATTTGTGTGTAGCTGTTACAGTGGTAATTTAATCATTGGAACACCACCTAAAAAGGGCACTATAGGGGTGGCAAGAGCCTTGGCCAGTATCTGGAAGCTCAGAGGTGACAAATGCAGACCATCTCTGCCAAAGCATCAAGATCTGTCAATCATGTCATCCCAGGCAGACAGATACTGGATCCCCTTAGAATGACACCAGAAACTTAGCCAATTGTTGAAATCACTCATTTTCTGCTTTTACTGTGATATCATTCTGGGTGATAGTAGGATGCTGCTCAGGGCTAGGGTCATACCCACCTGGGATGCATAATCTGAGAGCTCCTCTATGTCTCTTTTCATGTAGTCCAGGGAGGTACAACTCAGGTCAGTCACACCCACATGTACAATGACTGAGTCATATTTGTACCTGCTGTTGAGGGACCTGAGTGCATGCGTTATGTTGCAGATCCTGGAACCTGACATGCAGCTAACTGTTACTTTCTCCTTATTCAACCTAGTGAGTGGGACATCAGTGTGCCTCACTATCGAGTCGCCCATGACTAGTGTGTTGGGAATGCTGTTTTGTCTTACGGGCTTTGGTTGAGTGGCACACTGTTTAGGAGTATTATGTGTCTTGTGCTTAGAGTTGTGTTGTGGTGGTCAAATGCATTTCTACCTTGGAGGTCTCTGCTGTTTGGGTAGATTTTTATTGAGAGCATCCATGAAAGTGGGTGTGTGGTTTGTGTTTTTATGTGAAGGCAGTGCTGGTGTGTGTTTTGGAGGGGATATGTGTTCCATGTGGTGTGGTGCAAGTGTTGACTTTTTCCTCTTGACCAGCTATTCTGGTCTTGGCTGGAGATTGTGTGGCTTTCAATTTGGATATATAAGTGTATCTCTCACAAGTCTGACTGTTGGGAGGTAACAGGAGAGAGCTGTCGGTGTACACGAGGCAGTTGCTACATTGCCTCAGGATGCCCAAGTTCATCAGGTTAATAGGAGAAAGCACAAGGAACTGACCTTTAGACATGGGGTGGGCATTAATAATAAGTACTGTATCTGTTTCCTTGTAGAACGTTTAGTGCTGGTAGCACTTTTGTGTGCTACAACAATTGCTGCAAGAGGTCTGGTAAAGCGCTACACTAATAAGCTAGTAAAAGTGCAGGAGAGAAGAGAACTAGTAGATCTAAGGGAAAAATTGAAGAGTAGACTTTGGTACCATTCAGACACTTACAAACAGTCCTGGATACAGCATGTCTGTATCTGGACTAAACTAGTTACAGGAAAGGTGGGAAACAAGCACAAATGCAGGCTTTTAAACCAGAAAGTTGAGAGGGATGGAAAAACTGCCCAAACAGACAATAACTACAATTTCTGGACCAGAAACCTCTCATCTTGTGGTAGATAGGCTACTTAGTGCTTACCACTCCCACTGTTAAGGTAGAAGGCTTCCCTCCAACACAGAAAGGCTTGGGAGCTTAGAAGCTTACAAACAGTCCTGGATAAAGCAAATCAGTATCTGGACTAGACTAGTTACAGGAAAGGTGGAAAACAAGCGCAAATGCTGGCTTTTAAACCAGAAAGTTGAAAGAGATGGAAAACTGCCCAAACAGCCAATACATCACAATTTCTGGGCATGAAACCACATTTCTTGTAGGCTACCTGATGCTTACCACTCCCACTGATAAGTTAGAAGGTTTCCGCCAACACAGAAAAGCTTGAGGGGCTCAGAAGCTTACAAACAGTCTTGGATACAGCAAATCTGTATCTGGACTATACTAGTTACAGGAGAAGTGGGAAACAAGCACAAACGCAGGCTTTTAAGCCAGAAAAGTTGAAAGAGATGGAAAAACTGCCCAAACGGCCAATAAACTACAATTTCTGCGCCAGAAACCACTCCTCTTGTGGTAATTAGGTTACCTAGTGCTTACCACTCCCACTGACAACCTAGAAGGCTTTCCTCCAACGCAGAACGTTTTTCGGGGCGCAGAAACTTACAAACAGTCCTGGATACAGCAAATCTGTATCTGGACTAGACTAGTTACAAGAAAGGGGGAAACAAGTGCAAATGCAGGCTTTTAAATCAGAAAGTTGAAAGAGATGGAAAAAAATTGCCCAAATGGCCAATAAACTACAATTTCTGGGCCAGAAACCACTCCTCTTGTGGTAGATAGGCTACTTAGTGCTTACCACTCCCACTGTTAAGCTAGAAGGCTTCCCTCCAACACAGAAAGGCTTGGAAGGCTCAGAAGCTTACAAACAGTCCTGGATACAGCAAATCTGTATCTGGACTAGACTAGTTACAGGAAAGGCAGGAAAGGCAGGAAACAAGCTTAGATTTTTTTTTTGTTACAGAAAGGATTTTTTTTACTTTTGTTCTATTAATATATTAAGTGAGTTTAGGGTAATACTTGAAAGTTATCCTTGGTATCTAATGTCCCCACTACTCACACATCTTTTGTGATGCAAAACTGTTGTACTAGTAAATGTCTAAGGGAATTTAGAGTAATGCCTAAAAAGTATACAGTCTGTCTAGTAATCTCCCCCACACCCATAATTCTTTCATATGGTTCCATTATGTATGATCAGATGTACTTAATGTCAAATGTAAAATACTGGCATTAAGAAGTTAAAAAGTACATAACACCAAAAGCCCTAAATGCTGAACCTACAAAAGACTGAGAAAGGAAAACTATTTCCTGTACTCGAAATCACAATACATTTCAACTCTTATTTCATATGTAGTATAGTATCTCTAACCATGGATTCTCCAACATCTAATCCTAACCCTGCCCAGCAGTCATATATCACCACACTCACTTTCACCTTCAAACCTGTGTCCATATCCTATATAAAACTACTCTTAAACAAACTCAAACCATGCTCTACATCAACTGATGGACTTTCAAGTGAATACTTTAAAATAGGAACTGATACCATTGCCTACCTTGTCTCAATTCTTATGAACAGATCATTCCAGCAATCCCACGTTATCTCTTTCTGGAAAAAGTCACATATCTTCTCTGCACAAAGGAGGAAATTCAACAGACATCACTAATTTCAGACCTATAGTAATCGTATCCACCCTCTCTAAAGTACTTGAAAAATGTATTCAAAAACAATTGCTAAACTATTTCCAGCAAGAAGAGCCCCCAGCCACCACACAACATGGCTTCCATGCTTCCCATAGTACTAACACTGCACTTCTATACAGTTTGTCACAGCAAACACCTACTTCAAATGTCCTTATTAGGTTTCTTTTAGTCCACCCTTCTATGGTTCAAAAGCTTCCTATCCAATGGGTATCAGTCAGTAAAATGGCATGCCATGCTCTCTCCTTAACTCCCAGTCACCACCGGTATACCACAAGGTTCTATCCTTGGTCCCCTCCTCTTTAACATTCTCACCAACACCCTCCAGTCATCCACACAACAGGCCTCCCTTATACAATATGCAGATGACTCCACACTCATTTGCCCATCTGATAATGTGGCACGCCACCTATAAATTACTCAGGAAGCTTTAACAGCAACTGAAACATGGCTTTGTAACTCACAATTAATGCTCAACCCTAAAAAAAATAAAACTACTACTTTTTTCCTCAAAATCCCTCTCCCATGAAGAAACAACATTTAAAGTCCTCTCTCATGATAATACAGCCATTGAAGTCACTTCTCATAGCAAATCATTAGGGATGATAGTGGATAATAATCTTAAACTCAACCTGCATTTACAAAATTTCATAAGAAAAATGTATAAAAACTAGGGATGCTTTATAGAGCCACAAACTTTCTCACCAACACAACTAAAACTACATTTACCACTTCTTATCAACTCCACACACTTCTTTATGGTGCTTCCATCCTTATTTTATTTATTTATTTAACATTTTTAGAACTACAATCCACTCTGCTACAGGCTCCATGAAGGCTCAGTGTCTCTCCAGTAAGTGTTTTACAACTGTAAATGCCTATTTATGTTGAATTGTATTAGACATTTTACAACTATATATGTTTATGTTGAATTGTGTTAGACATCTAATATGATTTATGCTTTATTATTGGATGTTACTATGGCATGCTAGCATTTGTATGCACCAAGTTGTTTTTAGTATAATAGTATGTATGGTCTATTTGCATAGCTGCACCTTGTTCACTAATGTTATTCATGTAATTGTGTTGTGTGTAGACAGCTCATACTAGTGTCTAATTATTTCTATATAATTGTGCTGTTACTGGTGGATAGAATCACATTAGAGAACCACGACAGATTGCTGCTCGCTATATTTTTATCTGTGACTGCATAACTGTCTGGGTTTTTTTTCTAATGTTCTTCCAATTGGCTCAGTATCTGCATATACTAAGTAGTTGGTGCATGGCATTGTCCTGCATGTGGTAGCTATTTGCTCAGTGTGTTTTTTATAATCTTTATAATATATATTTACCAACTCAAAAGTGCTTACTCCTCTCTGTACTCTTCTTTTCTAGACCTAACACTACTCTTAAGTATTCAACTGCGGTACCACCTTTAACATTCTTGTAAGAAAAGCGCAGTCCAGGTCTGAACTGTCTGCAAACAGCTACAGTTAACTTTGAGTATGTGTCTACCTGTTTGAGCCAATATTCATTTTCCCTGAGAGCACTCTGCTTTGGCTTGTAAGCAGCCCCCACACACACACACACACACACACACACACACACACACACACACACACACACACACACACACACACACACACACACACACACATCTTCCACTTTCTCTTATTCCCTTCTGTTAGCAAATAGTATCCATAACTGATCAATACTGTGTGTTTGTTAATTTAAACTATGACCACAGTAGTCTACTGATACAAGGTTATCCTGTTTTTCCACCTGAGAAATTAAGAAATGACTTACAGTTTCAGAGCAGTCCTTGGTCAATTGTGATTGTTTCTTAACACATACTTGTCTTTGCTTTGGGATTGTTTCCAGCCCCATCATATGAGCAACTAGCAGGGTCTCTTACAGCTTCGCTCCCCACCCTGCACCCTATTCCCTCCCGCCCCCAATGGTCCCACCTTTATTGCACTCAAACCCCTCCCATCTTTCCAATAGCCAACCACAGCGCTAACCCAACACTACCTCTTCCATCTTCCCACTACTATTACACCTCCTCAACTAACATGTACAAGCATACCTTTCCTATGCTCACTGCATGCACTCTCCTTGCATATCTTACATCCTATCAAAGCTCCATTATTTCCCCACTCAACCACTACCACTGTACTACTACTCACACCACCACTCATGTCTCACCCACACTCAGCTCCCCTCCAACCAGCTCAAGAACCATCCCTATGCACCCCCCATATATTCTACCAACTATATTACTCAAACATAAAGCATCCCTACAACTTAACATAGTAACCCTCTCACCATACCTATTACCCACAGAGCACAATCATAAAGTTTCCCTTATAAACAAACACATTCAAAAACTGAGAAAACTAATAATCTCATGCATATCAAAACTAGCCCTAAGTGGAGACATCCACCCCAACCCTGGCCCTACCATCTCCAACCCCAATCCTCATAATCAGACTAGAAACCACAATTTCTCCCATATTACAGCCAATAGAAAGCCAGTTGACTTCCTTCTACTAAGCCTAAATATTAGAAATATATCCAACAAAGTCCATGAACTCCATGCCACCATAGACTTGTACTCCCCAGATATAGTCATCCTGACAGAAAGCTGGCTAAAACCTCACATTACCAGTGAGCAAATACTCCCTACAGGTTACGGCATACTAAGAGTAGACCGGCTAAACAAAAAAGGAGGTGGTGTAGCTATAATATTTAAACAACATCTAAACATCCAGATCTTAAAATCATCAGCTCCATAAATAGGCAATGAAGAAACAATATATACCAACCTCAAAATTAACCAAAACAAAACCATCAACATAATTGGATGCTACTTCCCACCTGGCCAAAACATCCCTCCACTAGAAAACCTCCTCAGCTGGTCTACCCACCATCTCCCCCAAGAAACTATCATCTTAGGTGATTTCAATATTGACTGGCAATCCTGTTCTGGCAACAATCCAACCCATCATGTACACCTTCATGGCTTCACCCAACTAGTCCAGTCACCAACCAGGATAAATAAAAACTCCAGCAAGCACACTACCCTGGATTGGATACTAGTCAGTAAGAGCCCCCAGTCATATATAACAGGCTGCTTATCAGATAGCCTCAGTGATCACTCCCCAACATTCCTACTCAAAAAAATATCTATACCAAGCTAAACCTGTCATCTACTGTCAAATACTAAAAACTAAACTTTAACCCACTCACATTCATCTCATCCCTCAAAGAATGTAACTGGCATCCTCTAAAGTACCTCAGTCTAGATGACTCAGTTGAATTTTTTAATACTACCTTCCTGAACATCCTTAATTACCATGCCCCCATAAGATTTTCCAGAACCAAAGCACAACCCTCCCCATGGCTACAGAAAACCACTAAGTCAGAAATGAAAAACAGGGATAAAGCCTGGGAGCACTGGCACAAAACCAAAACCCCCTCAGCTAGACAGAAATTCCTAGAACTATGCAATAGAGTCAAAAAGCTAATAAAACAGGACAAATTCCAATACTACCAGTCTGCCCTAGACTCCTCACAACACAGCCCCAAACAATTCTGGTCCTCCATAAACTCCATCCTCCACCCAGGTAAAGTCAGTACCCCTCCTCCTAACATCCCTCACTCCTCAGAAAATATTGCTACCTCATTCAACACACACTTCACTCATACCATACTATCACTAGCTAAACAACACAACCCCCCATCCAACCCACACCTTCAACTAGTAATCTCCCCACTGCCTTCTCTTTTTCTCCTGTACCTACCTCCAACATAAAAAACTCTTAACTAAACTTAAACCCACCAAATTAGCAGCAGACAACCTCCCAAGTGAATACCTACAAATCGCAGCTGATGCTCTGGCCTACCCAGTATCCATCTTGATTAACCGATCTCTGTCAGAAAGTTACGTTCCCACACTGTGGAAAGTATCACATATAATTCCACTCCACAAAGGCGGACCCTCTGCAGAACTAACCAATTACCACCCCATAGCTATTCTCTCTCCACTCTCCAAAATACTAGAGAGATGCATACACTCTCAGGTCTCAGACTACCTCCTTACTAACAACCTCCTTTCCAGTACTCAGCATGGTTTCTGACCAAACCATAGCACCACCACTGCCTTACTCTCCTTTACTAACACTATCCTTCAGCATAAAAACAATGGCTATCTCTCCTCTGCTACTTTCCTAGACCTATCTAAAGCATTTGACATGGTCCCACACAAACAACTTATCTCTGTCCTCAATAACCTATCCTTCTCACAATCAGTCACCAACTGGTTTCAGAGTTACCTGTCTGACCGCCAACAATCCGTTGTATGGCAGAATGACATATCTCCCCAACTACCTGTCTCCATAGGGGTTCCCCAAGGATCCATCCTTGGACCCCTACTCTTCTCTGTTTACACCAATAATCTAGCCTCTGCCACCAAACATGGCACACTCATACAATATGAGGATGACTCGACCATCATCTGCTCAGCCCAGTCCCTACCAAAACTACAAAAAGTCACACAGGAAGCCTTTTCCTCTGTTGAAACATGGTAATCCGATGCTCAATTAATACTCAACCCAAACAAAACTAAACTACTCATCTTCCAACCCACCAAACATACTCAAAACAACTCTCACTTTAACATCACAGCAAAAGACAACACCACTATATACCCAACTGAACACACCAAATTGCTAGGAGTGGAAATAGACAATAAACTAAAATTTGACATTCACATATCCATGACCATAAAAAAGTCCACAAAAAACTAGAAGCATTATACAGAAATAAGCAATTTCTCACCAAAGCAGCAAAGATTTCAATAGCAAATTCCCACCTTATCTCCACCCTACTTTATGCCTCTCCAATATATACCAACCTAAGGCAATGTGATCTAAACAAGCTAGAGACCTGCTACAACAAAATCACCAAATTCGCCACAGGGGCATCCTACCGTAGTCACCACTGTCTCTCACTTGTTGAACTGGGCTGGCTTGAACTCCCTCACCTCCTTCAGTGGTATCAACTCTCACTCGCCCACAAACTAGTAAACCATCCACTAAATGTCCCATCCCTCCAGAATCTACTCCAACCCTATCGCACCACCAGACCACTAAGATCCAGCAACAAAAATCACTTGCAGATCACTAAAGCCAGTAACTCTGCTGGTGAAGCACTATTCTCTTGCGCCATAGCCAAATTATGGAACTCACTCCCACCCACAATTACCTCTGTACCATCATGCACCCACTTCAAAACTTTACTAAAAGCGCACCTAAAACATGCTGGCTATGCCCTTGCAACTCCCACTCTAATATCATCCACCCCATCCAACCACTACCTTTCTTTCCACTCCACTAACTACCTTGATTATAGCAAGCTCAGATGCTCATAAGCCTAGTACTTATTATACAGCAGGAACTTCTCATTGTAACATTTGTTAATGTCTGTTATGTACTGCACAGATAAAGATTCTAGTTGTCTACTGATGTACTATGTTCTTCATCTGTAAATATGTTGTAAGTAATTGCTATGTTAAATTGTTAATCGCTATGTAATCCAATGTTACTACTGTCTGTTTATTTTACTGTGGAGATTTTCTCCCTGGGCCTCCGCTGAAAATGGACCTACGTCCAGTCGGACACTCCCGGTCAACAAATTTAAATAAATAAATAAATAATTTGTTTACCTGGAAAGTCTGACTTGGAACAAAGCCAATTTTCAGTGGTGGCCTGGGGAGAAATGCTCTAAGCATGTCTTTGTAATGTGGGAGGAAACCACAGTACCCAGAGGAAACCCACATGGATGCAGGAAGGACATGTGGACTCCGCACAGAAGGCACCCCAGCAAAGAATCGAACTGGGAAACCTCTTGCTGTGAGGTGACAATGTAATTAACCTTTCAGGCATCACAAAAATCAAAACTTGAACAATGCTATAACAAAGTTGCTAAAACAAATACCCTTTCAGCATCCACTACTGCATAGTACTAAAAAGCCTAAATTGGATAGAACTACCCCATCAACTAACATGCACACAGCTTCTTACCACCTATAAAATGCTTGTCCAGCACTAAATAATGTTCTACACAACTATGTTCCTAGTCACTCATTACAATCCAGTGACAAAAGAACTTCTGTCTGCACACAAATATATGAAATCTACTAGAAATTGTGTGTACTCGTAACATGTTGCTAAGGCCTGGAACCCCTTATCTCTATATGTCAGGTCAATAACCTCCCTCCCATCCTTTAAAACCATTCTGAAAGGCTTCCTAGCCAAATGTTGTCTCTGTTCCTGCTCAACATCTACCCTAAATGTGAACAAATACCTGTTCATACCATACGTCTCCTTACTCTCCTTTCTTCACTCACTTCCTTACTTCTATCAGTTTCTCTCCTCTGGCTTTCTCTCAATATATAGCATATACCTGCTTTTCTCTCACTTTGTATTGTGACTCCTGTTTGTATTATACTAACTTACCTTTATTTCTCTATAAACTGTCTAAAAGTTCTCCAACATTAAATCACTGTCATATAACTTGCATTTATTTTAACCAATGCTTTCATATTATGTCTTATTTGGTATAATTATTTAAACTGTATTTTTAAAGGCTGTAAAACTGTTGTTCTTAAAATGTTTTGTATTACTTTGGAGATTTTCTCTCTGGGCCTCCATTGAAAATGGACTCCTACCCAGTTGGACTTTCCCAGTAATCAAATGTCAATAAACAAATACATAAACATTTCCTTTCCCAAGCCTCAAACTAAAAACACCATAACACTAACCTCAAATTTGTCTGAATAGCTGCAGTGTTATGGCATTTTTAAAGATAAGGTGTAAGGTTAGGGTTGGAGGAAGGCATATAAGAAGGGTTAGGGATAGCACCCATTTCTAAGGTGGGCTCCTTCTCCCAACCCTAACCCTACACCTTATCATAAAAAAAAACTCTCCATAGCATTACTACTACATAAAATGTTCTCAGATGCAAAATATGCACAAATACACACTGCCAACACTACAGCTATTCCCTTACCTAACCATGACCCCATACCTAAAATACACACACATGCACACAAACATACAACTATTCCCAGCCCTAACCCTAACTCTCAAACAAACATACAAACATTTGCACCCCCCTCCAAACCCAACTCACTAGTCTCAATGAAACATACCATGGACATTTTGACTGTTCAACTATCCATACATTCGGTATTATACATCACCCCTAGCATTTGTCAACCAAAAGTACATTCGACAAAATGCAAGGAAACCCTTTTATACACATCTACCCTATCTGTCCCTAACTTACCCCCTACTATGACCTCCCAGGCAAATGCAAGTCACACACACACACACACACACACACACACACACACACACACACACACACACACACACACACACACACACACTCACCTGAAACCATTCACTCCTCTGCATACACCCCCACATGTAGCTACATACATACATAAATACACACACCTCCCACCACTACCTGTCTGCTAAACTCCCAGGCACTTACTTCTCAGGCCAATATTACAAACGCAGCTTTCATGCATGTTGCCAGATATAAACTCTTCCACACTTCAGAATTAAAAAAAAACATCATTTAGCACAAAAAAGCAGATTTATTAGAAACCAGAAACAATGTGTAAAAACCAAAAATGAACTGGTGCTTCAGCATACCCCTTCAAGGTTCAAATGTTTTAAACACAGTAAAGCACTTAAATAGTTCATCAGTTAGAACATGACTAAGTGGAACAATAGAACAACAGGGTATAGCATAATGCATATGAATTTAAATGAAAACATAAAGCAAAAATAATTCAGCTGAAACAAATGAAGTCTTAGAATAATAATTATAACAACAACAATAATAATAACAACAATAAGCCAGTTGAATACAAAAATACACATATCCTAACTGCTATGAAAGGAGGTTATAAGATACTTCCAAAGGTGTTGAAGCTGTTCAATTAAATATTTCATAAGGAATTCATTATTAAGGCACTTTGGTTGCAAAGTATCATAAGTGAAAATAAACCAAGCATCCTTCTGTAATAACATATCAGAAGGATCTAAATATAGATAAGAACATGTCAACATATACATTATAAAGAATCTCAATAAATCCAAATAACTATTAATGATATATGAAAAACTGTGATGTTACAGGGCTGGTAGGAGAATTATTTTTGACATCTCAAATCTGTTCATGTATCCTCATCCTAAGTCGATGTATGGTCTTACCAATGTAAAACTTATTACAGGGTCAAAGTAGCCCACAAATCACCACTTTTTAGTTTACTGAAGCAAAGTATCAAACTGTGGAACAATTCAGTAATTGGAAACTATACTACCTAGATATTATTAATATCATATTGTTGACTAAATATGCAAAGTCAGCAAAGAAATACGTGGAAATATGACCGCTGTGTGCACAATTCAGAACACATTACATTAAGTAAGTGAAAAAGATACAATGCTCTGTGTTTTTAATGAGACTCCATTATACTCCATTATTTATTTAATTATTTTTATTTTACATTTGTTTATCGGGACAGTCCAACTGGACACATGTCCATTTACAGCAGAGGCCCGGGGAGAAAAGCTCCACATTCAGTACAGAAAAACAAATAGTTGTACAATATGGTAACAATATGATAATCTATACAGAAGCAAAAAAATTGGCAACAGATAAAAAATACAACTTTTTGATGCATAAAACAAAATTAGACACTAGATAGAAAATACAACGTTCGATACAGAAACAGAAATTGATACTAGATAAGCATTATAACTAACTATAGAGACAAATGGAGACTACTTAGCAATTAATTAGTGTAAGTTTAGCATGAGCTAGTATAACTATTAGAAACTTGAGTAGAAAATAAAATTCCTGATGCTATAGAAAAAAAATCACAGTGGGAATAATTGGATATGAGTGGAGTGGTAGAAACAGTGATGATTAGGTAATGCATGGACATAGCCAGGATTACAGGATTTACAGGATTTGACTCCTTCCTCCTCCGTTTGTCTACTGTGTGATTCTGAGTGAGTCACTTAACCAGATAATACTCCCAAATCACACCTGACAGAGACACTTGGTCCAGTTCTCTTACCTGGTAAACAAATTAATGAAATAAAACTAGAAATAAAGTAATATATAAAAAAGTCATGTGCTTGCTTTAATAACAAATATTTATACTATAGCTTACTATTAGTGTCCATATTACCATATATTATATTCTAAAGGCTAACATAAGTATCCTTACTCATTCTTCAGATAAGCAGGCTACTGTTAAATGCAAGTAGCTCTCAATGCAACATTCAGTCAGCAGGATATTTTAATGAAAACAGCATAAAGTTAACTGGCTGAGTCACTGTGTTGTGTTGAAGCTTCTCCATCTGGGAAGGTGGTGCTTATTTGAGTGTCTTGCCATTTAGTCTGATGGCCTAGGCTCACAAAGCATCTAACAGCAGCTCTTGTGAATCTGTGTGAAAGTAAGGATGTTAAGTTGTCAATCTCGCCTTCATTCTTGCTTGATGGGTTCGGAGCCGATCCTCGGCTCCGACTCGGCACTTGCTAAGCTCGAGAGTCACTTTTACCAGCTCGAGGTAGCCCCATATCCCATGATGCAAGGCGGTAAGTACCCAGATCTCGTTTGCCGCTTCGCTGATGAGGTCCTCCTTTTACCAGCTCCTGGTAAGTGATTTATACACTACTTCTTTTGCCCCTTTTTCAGTTTAAAGTTAATTTTAGACTTAAATTTAATAGTTTTAGACTAGTTTTAGTCCTTTTCTGACTATAATTCCCTCTCTCCTTAAAGTTTTTAGTCAGGCCTTCTCCCATCCCATCCCCCCCCCCCTTGTTAGGGTGTGTGTGTGTGTGTGTGTGTGTGTGAGAGAATAGTTTTCTTTCTCTTTTTTTCTTGAATTATAATATTTCTTGGACAGGTGTTGTGTGTGTGTGCTTTTACACCATGTCTAAGGAAAGGGTCTCAGGCTTTAAGAAGTGTGACTCGTGCTGTCAGAAGATGTCTCTGACAGACGGTCACACTTCTTGCCTATACTGCCTGGGAACTCTCCACCTGCAGGACTCCTGTGCGATTTGTCATTCTTTCAGCCAGAGAGTCCTGCAGGAAAGGAGAAACAAGCTGATATCGAGGGGCCTACTTAAGCCGGAGGGCTCTCCGGCTAAGTCGGCTCCATCCAAGGCTTCCAAGTCTTCCAAGGCCCAGGCTTCTGTGTCCAAGCCTGCGGCCTCGGCTCCGACTCTTCCAGAGTCGAGATCGGCTCCGGCTGGAGCCGATCCTGGTTTGCACAAACCTTCAGCACCGGTGGCTATCGGTGCCGATTCTGGTTTGGTCACTTCGGTGTCGGCGCCGATCGGTTCCGATCACCATGTGGCTCAGGCTTCGGTGTTGGCTCCGACCGGCTCCGACACCCTTACTTTTAAGTCTGTATCGGCTCCGGCCGGAGCCGATGCATTGAAACTTTCTGTCGAAGCCGATAGGTTGTCGGCTCCGACAGTTTCCATAGTTTCTTTGGCTCCGATGGTTCCTTCGAGGAAGAGGTCCAGGTCCCCTTCCTTGGAGCCGATACTTTCAGCTCTGGCATCTCCTCTCCTCTCGGAACGGAGCCATCGGAGCCGATCATCCAGGTCATCCAGGCTTTCTGACCATGATTTAGAGAGGGTGGTCAGTAGATTGTTAAAATCACAGGCACTGGCCCAGATGCTACATAGTCCGTCTCAACAGACGACTATTAGTCCACACCCCATTGCAGTTCCTCCTTCGACTCTACCCCAGAGTTTGGAGTTGGAGTCTTCGGGAATGGTTTCTGCTAGGGCTGAGGGACAGATACCCCCTTCTGCTCCTTCAGCCTCTACTCTTATCTCCTCTTCGAGACCTTCTTTAGAGGGATTCGGTGGTCGGGCTTCCCTGGTCTCCTCCGAGGGGGTGAGTGGCATCGGACCCTTGTCCGACCCCACTCTTCCCCTTGGAGCCTCGGCCTTGGTGAGCTCGGCTCCGACATCTGCCTCAGAGCCTTCCCTTTCGGTGGGTCCTGGAGTTCCTGGTTCTTGAACGGGTTCTCTCGGACCTCCTGGGAGGAGCCGAGGTGATGAAGAGTGTGCTGGCCACTGGACTCAGCCAGCAGTCTGTTCCCTTAGCTCCTCCCTCTATGGTGCCTGTCGATATCTCTGCCACTTCTCTTGCTCCCGGACCCAGAGATCCTCCGCCTCAGGTTTCCCCACTGGGAAGAACCCCCTCTTCCGAGGATTCTCCTGATCAGTTAGGGGATCCTCCATGAAAGAGGACCTGTAAGAGGAAACACGTAGACTCCCCCGAGTCTATCACTTCAGATACTGACTTAGATGAGTCAGAGGGATCCCCAAGATCCCCCTCTGAGGATGTCTCCTTTTCAGACATCCTAGAACTCCTTAGACAGAGGGGAAACTGGCCCACCAATAATCCCTCTGAGGAAGAGTCGGTATACCTAGAGGCGTTTGGATCTCGGCCCTCCACCTCCTGGGTGTCTCTGCCTTTCGACCCCCTTATGCAGGTTATTGCTCGAAAGGCGTGGGCTGCTCCTGACTCTGTAGAGCCAGTCCCTAGGAGGCCTTCTAAATTTATTACTGCCCCGTCGGACAAGCAATTCCTCACGAAAGGTGTCCCTGGTGATGCCATGGTGGTGGCGGCTGCCACTAAGAAGGAACTTGCAGATCCTTCCGTACCTGTCCATCCTCCTAATAAGGACTCTAGGACCATGGATAGGTATGGTAAGCGGATGTTTTCTTCAGCGACCTTTGCTATGCGTTCGCTGAACTACCTATGTCACTTCACCAGACTCCAGAGGGATATCCTTAAGGAGCTAGGTGAAGTAGTACAGGATCCTACAGCTGCAGGGGCTCAAGAAAAAATTGCTTCGCAGCTAGGAACCCTTAATTCTATTGCTAACTCCTCCATGCGACTGATATCATATGCTGCAGATGGAGCAAGTAGGGCCGCAGGTACAGGTGTGGCTCTTAGATGCCAAGCCTGGATGCGGCTCTGTAATTTTGCAGATCCCTTTAAGGCGTTTTTCACTAACTCTCCCTTTGATGGGTCAGCTTTGTTTGGCCCTCAAGTGAAGGAAACGTTGACCAGGTGTGAACAGGACGGCAAGACTCTTTCTGCCGAGGGTCCGTTTTCCACCCTTCTAGACCTTACCCCAAAGGGCAGAAGGGTGGCAAAATGTGGTTCCGCAAATCCCAAGGAGTCACGCCGGATTCACATGGTCAGTTTACCCCTAGAGGCAGAGGGGGTAACAATAACAGATGCCGCTCTAGAGGCAGAGGGGGTCCACAAAACCAGGGAAGCAGAGAGCCTCTCTCTGACAAGCCCTTTCAGCATCCCTGAGATGTTGCCCGGCTGCCCATCCTTGGAGGCAGTCGGGGGAAGACTATCGCTGTACCCAGAAGCCTGGCGTTCCCTCACTCAAGACAAATGGGTACAGTCAATCATATCCGAGGGTTACAAAATTCCTTTCGAGGAAAGTCCTTTCTATCACTTAAATTCCCTTCCAGATGTACCACCCGGTCTAAGGGAAATTGCAGAGTTAGAAGTCTTAAAACTACTGCAAAAAAGAGCCATTCAGCCAGTTACAACAGATCATTCAGAGCCCGGAATCTACTCAAGGTTCTTTTTGGTCCCCAAAAAAACGGGAGACTGGAGACCAATATTGGATCTCAGCAGACTCAACAAGTCTGTGAGGAAGACAACATTCCGAATGGTCACTCTTCAGTCAATTCTGCCCTTCTTACAGAAGGACAACTGGATGTGCTCAATAGATCTTCAGGATGCGTACTATCACATAAAAATTCACAGACGCTCCAGGAGATTTCTCCACTTTCGGCTGTGGTCCAGTCATTTCCAGTTCAGAGCCCTGCCCTTTGGTCTCACTACAGCCCCCAGAGTGTTCACCAAATGTATGGCAGTGGTAACGGCTCACCTGAGGTGTCAAGGATTCCAGGTGTTTCCGTATCTCGACGACTGGCTCCTTTCAGCCACCACCAGGCATCAGCTTCTTCAAGCCAGGGATTATACAATAAATCTTTGCTCTCAGTTGGGCATCTCAATCAACTCAGGAAAATCCTCCTTATTGCCCTGCCAGTCTATTACTTTCATAGGCGCAAACTTAAACACTGTTCGGATGTCAGCTACCCTTACAGATCAAAGAATCTCAGACATTCAAAGTCACGTCAGGATCATTCTAGCCAGCAAGAAAGTACAGGCCAGAATGGTTCTAAAGGTGTTGGGCCTCATGGCTGCGGCCATTACCCTTCTTCCCCTGGCTCGCTTCCATATGCGCCTTCTTCAGTGGATGTTGTTCACTCAGTGGTCTTACCAACAACTTCCAATGCGTCACCAGATACTGGTGACTCCGATATGCAAGAATCATCTTGCTTGGTGGATTACTTCTCCCCAGATTCACCAAGGCAGACCCTTTGTACCCCCATCCCCGGTAGCCACTGTCACTACGGATGCCACCCTGATCGGGTGGGGGGGGCATTATCAGGGCAGGATGGTTCATGGGACGTGGCAACCTTTCGAACACCACCTGCACATAAATGTCCTAGAGATGAGAGCAGTGCTTTTAACGTTGCAAGCCCTCAACGACTTTCTTCCCTTGGGGACAATTGCAGTCCACACAGACAACATGTCTGTAGTGTGGTATATCAACAAACAGGGCGGAACCAAGTCCTACCCCTTGTGTCGAGAAGCGCTCAGACTTTGGCAATGGGCGATCTCCTCTCATCGGTTTCTGGTAGCAACGCATATCCCTGGGAAAACCAACATTTTAGCGGACAGATTGAGCAGAGCTATTCTCATGCCTCACGAGTGGTCTCTCAAACAATCTATAGTGGAAGAGATTTTTCTGGAATGGGGTCGTCCATGTTGCGATCCTTTTTGCTACTCCCCAAAACAACAAATGCCCAGATTTCTTCTCTCTCTTCCCACTGCCAGGCCATCCCCCCAGAGACGCTCTGACCCAGGATTGGCCCCAGGGACTTCTTTATGCCTTTCCTCCCTTTCCTCTGCTCCCTCAAGTTATCCAGAAAGCAACCGTTATGAGAGCCAAAATGATTCTCATTGCTCCTTATTGGCCTCGACAAATTTGGTTTCCGTTCCTCCATCATCACCTTTTGTTGCAGCCGTGGCATCTGGACCCAGTGCCAGATCTTCTGATTCACCAATCCGGTCAGCTGCACAGGTCTATCCCTTCTCTCAACCTCACAGCATGGTTACTCCACTTCCTTCCTTAGCCAGGCTTCCCATGATCTCTAACCCTGTTAGAGACATCATAGTAGCTTCCTTAAAATCCTCCACTAGGAGGATTTATACTAGCAAATGGAAACGTTTTTCTTATTGGGCTAAAGCCAAAAATATTGATCCCTTCACTGCTCCAGTACAAGCAGTTTTGGATTTCTTAGCGGAGATTTTTCACGCGGGCTCCTCTTCCTCCACAGTCAAAGTTCAATTTGGCGCTATCTCGAACTTTCATGTCGGGTTCGCAGATCACAACATTATGTCCCACAGGCTTTGTAGAGCCTTCTTGAAAGGAATCTTCCTCCTGAAACCTCCAGTTAGGAGTCCTCCTCCTCAATGGGACCTAAATTTAGTGCTGACATCCTTGATTCTTCCTCCCTTCGAGCCAGCTGTTTCTTGTTCCCTGAAATTTCTTTCATGGAAAACTTTATTCCTGGTTGCTATTACTTCTGCTAGGAGGGTGTCTGAACTTCATGCTCTATCTGTTCGCCCCCCCTATTTGGTCTTCCACAAAGACAGGGTATCATTGAGAACTAATCCGACCTTTTTGCCTAAGGTCGCCTCAAAGACTAATTTGAATCAAGCTATTGATCTCCCTGTATTTTTTCCAAACTATGCAAACAGATCTGAACAAAAATTGCATTATCTTGATGTCCACCGCCAACTCAGATATTATTTGGACAGAACAAAACAATTCAGGAAATCCGATCAACTCTTTGTTTCCTATGCTGATAACAAGAAAGGCCTTCCTGTCTCAAAAGTGACCCTGTTTAGATGACTTTCTTCCGTCATCTCTGAAATTTATCAACTCAGGGGAAAACAGCTGTGCTCAAAACCTAAAGCACATTCAACCAGAAGCTTAGCTACTTCCACAGCTTTTCAAGCTAGACTTCCTTTAGACACTATTTGTGCAGCAGCCACTTGGGCCACTCCTCATACATTTGTTTCCCATTACAAATTGGATTTGGCCTCCAGGGATAGAGCCAGTTTTGGCTCTACAGTTCTCAAGAGTCTGTTCCATTGAGCCACCCAGGATATAGGTGCTAGGGACGCGGTCCCATCAAGCAAGAATGAAGGCGAGATTGACAACTTAACATTGAGAAGTTATGTACCTACCATAATGTTCCATGTTAGTTGTCTTCTCTCGCCTTCTTTCTTGCGACCCTCCCTCCTTCCCCCAGGCCTGGACAGACCTTTTCTACAAGGAATTATGCTTCTGAAGTCCATACAAGGCTGGTCCTTCTACCATCCTTCAGGTTTTTTTCTATCCTTCTTTCTTCCTTTGGGAAGTTATTATGCTAGGTGCTATTGCCTTTTGTTATCAAACGAGATCTGGGTACTTACCGCCTTGCATCATGGGATATGGGGCTGCCTCGAGCTGGTAAAAGTGACTCTCGAGCTTAGCAAGTGCCGAGTCGGAGCCGAGGATCGGCTCCGAACCCATCAAGCAAGAAAGAAGGCGAGAGAAGACAACTAACATTGAACGTTATGGTAGGTACATAACTTCTCAGATTATGCTTTTGTGCTGGAAACAGCCCAGGCAGTGGTGATTGGTCAGACAATGTTGTGTATTGCTGGTGATATAAGAATAATTCTAGAACACATTGGTATATGTGGCATAACGCCACTTTAGGTTGGGTTTAGATGTCTGAACAACCAGATAAATGCATTATTCAAAAAATCTCAATGACTACATGCTTCAGAGGTTAGAACCTGTTACATCAATCAGCATACTTCGGGTCTTTCATTCATGTCATACAATCCAAACTCTTGTCTGTAGACCAAATGTCTGCTATGAACTAGATGTTACCTCATGTGGTTTACTGTAGTTATACGTTCAGCTGCCATTTGCTGTGGCTTTGTGGATGCCCTAATGGAGAATATACAAATTTTGCTGCCTTTAAATAAAACACATGAAAAGAGAATATCCAGAATCAAAAGCAACATTTGAGTGTGTAATCTCACTGTAAGAGTACAAAAGCGGTATATGTGCTATTGCAGTCTTATTGTGTGACTTTGAATTGTGCTTGCAGATTACCTTAAGCACAAAATGTACTCTCCCCATCATTCTAGTTATCAAGTAGAGTATGCACACATATCACATGACTGAAAGTTTTCCTGAAGAAAATGTCATCCATGTCTTATAGAAACCTGCCTGCCTTAAACTCATATTTTCCAGAATAGACTAGAATGTTGGAACCTGAGCATTAGCTGTCTTTAAACTGTCAAGCCTCAGCATGGTTGATTCTGACAGATGATAAAAGGACTAGAACTGTGTGTTGTAAAGCCTACCACTCTGTTGTTAGTGACATAAGAAAAAAAGGTGTTTTACTGGTGTGGTTATGCTAGTGCATGAGGGTATTTCATAGTGCTTGACGGCAAAGTTTAACAAAACCTACAAAATACTAGGCATTTTTGAAAAAGCAGTAAGGCCACAAAGCAAAATTTATAAACAAAAATACTTTGCATACTTTATTGTGTATCACAATATTTGGTATGTAAATGAATACATTTTTCAGAGAAGGTGGGTGATGTCATAACTGTGAGATGTGAATAACACCGATATGTGGCCTGATCGGCAGGATTCTGCAGAGTGAATTTCATATTAAGCGGTCTGATCTGTTTTATATGATACTCAGTACATTAAACGGGGAAATAAAACAATGCAAATATTACCACATCATTACCCCCCTATCTATACTAACAGCAGTAGCAAATGTTATGTCAGAGTAACCCTAACATGGCATTTGATGTTCATTTTATTATAATCTGGCACATGATGGTGATTAGTCACATGGGTGAATGTGTAAGTCATTTGGTAGACAGCAATGAAAATAATATTTCTTCTGAGATGTACTTGGGGGTCAGATTCTCTCTCTCTCTTTTTTTTTTTCAAATCTTTGTTTTTATTTTTTGTTGTTACATTAAATAAATTGTAAAATACAATACACAGTAATGGATGATAATACATTGAAAGTAAACCATTTACAAAGTTAGATGAAGCAACTGTTCATTCTAGTAATAGACAAGTATCTTTAAAGTTCGTTTTCTCAATATGAAGAGTGACATAGATGGACAGCACTGTGAGATGAACAGACATATGAGAAATATGACAATATTAACATTGTTAATGTACAATGTAGCTTTTTGCACATAGTCAGAATGTATTAGATAACTATACAGTGTTATAGAATACAGGAAAAAAACAGAAAAAAAATAAAATAAATCACACAAAAAAAAAAAACTTCTATATACAACTATTTACAAATAGTGTTACAATATAATGACAGGATTCTAATTACATTTAACAAGACGTGATAGTTCTCATCTTTGTATGGATCTTATACACATGTAACCATTAGAGAACACAGCAGAGTAAGACTCTGATGAGGAGGAGACTGGTGGCAATACTACTAAAGGGCAATGACTATAGAAAACCATTGTTTGCTATGTTAAGATGCAGTCAAGGGTAATACTCCAGAACCTGAGGTATTTCAGGTGCTTATTCACATTGTTAGTGGTTAGTTTATGAGATAAAATATACTTAGATGTCATGTTCTTAAAGTTCCCTAATCTAGTTTAGATTGATCTAACCAGTTCTGTGTAATATAGAGCCTAATTAACATGAAGAGAGCAATCTGTATCCTGAGATCAGTAGAGTTTATGTCCTCATGGCATATATGGGAGTCTATATTAGAACACCGAACTTTCAAAATTTCGAGTGTTCTAATATCGAACCCTATGAATCGAAAATTTAAAACATCGAACATACAGAACAGCAAATTTTTTCCTGCACACAACACAAGCACACCAAACAAACAGCAATCCACACACATACACCTAAACTCTTACACCTAACCCTACACTAAATTATACGAAAAAAATGGTAAAAAGCAAACTGCAACACTTAAATGAATGAACGGAGGACAAACCACACTGGACCAAAATGAATAATAAAAAGTTAGCGCTTTCGTTTACTAGTTTAGCAAACTTTTTCAGACAAGAATACAAGTGGACAGATACAATTTATAATTTCAAAAATAGTGACATCACTTCCTGCATATTAAAAAAACAATCTCAATTTAAAGTTACAACACTCATACTAAAGACTGAACAACAAATCAAACCTGCAAAAATTATTCAAAGCCCTAATTTGACAAATAAATAAACAAACCATGTATACATAAATATTAATCAGTCAAAAATAAGACATTTTTTTCTTAAAACATATATAAAAATATAAATATATGAATAATCATATAAAATGTCTTATTTTTGACTCACCTCACCCGTGCCCTAACCCTAACTCACCTACCCCGCCCTAACCCTAACGTCCACACAATCGCACACTTACCTGACCCGTGCTCTAACCCTAACTCACCTAACCCACCCTAACCCTCACTTCCACACAATTGCACATTTACCTGAACCCAACCCATAACATCCCACCACAGCACTGAAAATACCGAAGCAACAGAAACGGACAACCAAATTCTTTCCCTAGGAAAAGATTTGGTTTTCTGTTTCTTCAATATTTTCAGTGTTCGCTGAAAACGAATCGATATTAGAGCACTCAATATTTTGAAAGTTCGGTGTTCTAATATAGACCCCATATATGAAGTATAGCAAATTCCCAGGAGAGAGTGAATTTGCCATAGCCCATTTTTTTAAGTTTGATCCTTAGGGAATTCCATAGATTCTGAGCATATTAACAGTACCATGGAATGTGTAGGAGGGCAACTTTAGCTGTGGGGCAAAAAGGGCAGAAGGGTGAGGTGTTAGGAAAGAGAGTTTAAGCATTCTGGAGTATAGTAAGCATTATTATTAATCATTAACTGGGTATATAATAGTTTCTTAAAAGGGGCAAAAGTGTTTGTTTGATTAATTACTTGGGAGACATGACCGTCTGTCAGGTCAGGGGTTTTGTCTCTCCAATATTGTGCAAATGTAATAGAGGATTGGTATCTAGCTGTAGAGACTAGTTTGTAAGTGATCGAAAGCATCTTCATCATGCCGGAAAACACGTCTACATCTTTTCTGGGCATTTTTCAACTTCCTGTGTACAGAGGGATGCATTAGGATATGACACAGCACTATTTCTTTCCTTCATGCAAGGATTCTCTGGGTAATGGATTCCCAGGTTGGCAATTATTGTTGCAGCTCATTTTACAAGGATTCAAAAGGAGAAGGAAAAAGAAAAAAAGGGGGAAAGGGGAAGAAGGAAGAAAAATAAAGTCAATAAAACAAATCTGTAATGAAATCAAGGCAGCATATTTCCTGGCAGCATCAGAGATGTCTACCTTCTACAGGCAACCTGCAACAGCTCATCAAGACAGGGTAAATGCAATAACTTTAAGTTAGCTTACTTAAAGTTAACTGACAACAAACATCTATAGCAATCAGCTTCATTAACTATCTGAAGCTGTTCTTCAGTATATAATATGCTCAATAATATGCTATCTAATCGAAAAGCTAATATGGTTTGAAGTACACTTTAACGAATATTTCCTAGCGATAACTTTTTTTTTTCTTCTCCATGGAATTCAAGAAAATGGTCTGCAATGTTGTATTTACTCAGGCTTTAATGTGTTGTCCTTGTAAAAAGTCTTTTGATAGGAGAGTGTATCTGACTGAAGCTAACTGTTTATAAGCCAGTCTACATTCTTTACAGCAGTATGGTCTGAGCATTGTAAACTATAATGTAATGTAAAGTTGTAGATACATAGACTATGTGATTAATACCAAATACCAATTTCTTTGCAATATGTAACTATAGCAACAATAGTTTGCAAAGGCTTAATCTTGATTAAAACATATAGGAGCATTTAAGGGGGACTGCATGAGGTGATTAAGGTTGCACATCTTGTGTCTAAGTGTGTTTGTATATATTGTGTATATAGTTTTATTAGACTTGTTTACATTGAAATGGCTTGTTAATTATTTAACCTTAAATCTTCTCTTAGAAATAGTAGGTATATGGTTAGGCACAGATGGGATCTAAGATATTTTAGTGCTATAAAACATCTAATATTACAATATGTCTACCCAAATCCTTATGAATACTTGAGGAGGAAAAAAATCATAAGACCAAATTTAATTACACTTTACATCTGTTGTGTGTATTTATGCTATGGGAAGTAGACTCATTGACTGTGAAGGGTTTGCAAGATGTTAAAAAAAGAAACTACTCCTTCATTTAGTGCACCAATCCCAGGCAAACATTATATTTCTTCAAGAGACACACCTGTTAAATGATGATTGGAACAAAGACAGGGCAAGACCCTGGTTAACTGAAGTTATTGCCTTGGGTAGTAAAGCAACTCAAAGGGAGTAGCTATTGTGATTAAAAATCATTTAAGGAGGGAGTTGCAGACTATGGTGTGGATACTCTTGGTAGATGGTGTTATTTTAGCTGCATTAATCCCGTAACCTATAAACTCACACTTTTTCTAAATATATATGCCCCCTGCATAAACCAACAAGACTTTATTCTTCAGATCTACAAGTTATTGTCAAAATTTCCAGACCATGATTATATAGTAGAGGTGATTGGAACATGGTTAGTGACCCCCTAAATGATAGATCCAACAAAAATAGCAAACAAAATAAGCAAGCTTTAATCGCCTTAGATGAACTAACACTAGAATTCACCTTAGTTGACCCTGCTCTCTCAAACAACCAATTCAGTAATGCTGACAGATTTACATTTTACTTGCCATGCTATAAGTCATGGTCAAGGATTGACTTCTTTCTGATCTCAGAATCCCTCTTAAACGAAAAAAACTATTTATACAAACAGTCCAAGATTTCTATCAGATCATTCCAAAATAACTCTGAAGCTTTTCCTCTTAAGCAATACTCCTAAACAAAACACCTACCACTCGTGGTCCATAAACCCAAATCTTCTTGAAAAGGAAGAAGTAGTTAATGAAATCAACACTATACTGGATGATCTTAATACTGACTTATTAACCTCATACATTGCTCTGGATATTCTGTGGGCAGCCACAGAAGTTAAAATCTGGGGGCTGATAATCCAAAAGGCCTCATATTTAAAAAAAAACTTGCTAGAGAGAAAGAGACTGAAGTTAAACAGAAAATCCCAAAAATTGAAAAATCACTCCAAGAAAATTTCCGCCCTGAACTCGAAGCCCAACTCATCAACCAACAGAAAGACTTATATCATTTGCATGCTCAAAGCCTTTCATTCAGAGAAATGAAACTCCTAGCCAACTACTCCAAAGAGACTCAACAGCCTTCTAGGTTACTAGCTAGATTCACAAAAGCTCAACAAAACACACCTACAATTTTACAAATTTAACATAATAATGAAATAATCACATATAATCAAGGTATAGTATGTATCTTTGAAAATATATATGCTAGACTATATGGACCACAGAAGAAAATAGATCCACAGTATCATAACTCCTTCTTTAATGCTATTAAACTCCCCAAAAATGGAAAGCAACAGTTTGAAAATCTAGAATACTCTAAAAACTGAAGAAATTATGGAAGCAGTAAAGAGTCTCAAAAGTAACAAAACACCAGGTCCTGATGGGTTTACTTCCAATTTTTATAAAACGTTTGCCTTGAAACTTGACCTATCCTTTTTAAAGTCTTTGATCATATTTGTAAACATGGCTTTGCTGATTTATATCTTAACAACTCCAAAACCAACTTTATTCATAAACACAATACTGACAAATCTAGTCCATCAAATTATAGACCTATTTCACTTATTAATGTAGATGTCAAAATTCTGACTATGACTCTAGCCAGTAGAATTAAACAAGTCATTCATTCAATTATATCCCCACACCAATCAGGATTCATGAAGAGAAGACAAACTTGGGACAATACACTCACCCTAGAAGTGGCTATACAATTTACTGCAAAACACAAACTTCCCTTATACCTTATGGCATTAGACACCACAAAGGTTTTTGATAGAGTAAACCATTATTTTTTATTCTTAACTCTACAATTCAACTTTCTAGACAGTTTCATAAATATAATTAAAATCTTATATAACTCTTCATATACTACGCTAGTAATCAATAAGCTATACTCATCAAAAATAAAACTAAATAATGGCACTAGACAGGGCTGCCCCCTCTCATCATACCTCTCTAACATATATACTGAACCCCTATTCTTATACTTAACGCAAAAAAACTTTCATCGGATACCCAAGATTCTGGGGAATAATCTTCCCTTTTCAGCATTTGCAGATGACCTCATTATATATTTCCAGCTTCCCAACACTGATCTTACTAAAGTCCAAAATACAATTGAAATCTTCTCGAAAACTTCCAACTATGAAATTAACCACTCAAAATCTTTTATTTTTCCAATTAACCCGAACAGTCATAAAGAAGCTTTGTTTCCCATATCCCTAATAAAGCTGAATTATACTCTTAAATATCTAGGGATAGTATTTGACCATAATCATAAAATCTCCCAACAAAATAACCTCCTTAGAATATGGTCGTCCATAGAAAATGATTTAACCAGATGGAAAAACTCGAATTTCCCCTTCTTGTCAAAAATAGCAATACTAAAAATGAATGTTCTACCCAGAATACTGATCCAGTTTAATTCAACAGACAATATCATCCCAATAAACTTTTTCAAAAAAAATTAACAGAACCTTAACTAAATGTATATGGTTCCCTAAAAATCCTAGAATCTCCTTATCAAGATTAATGCTGCCAAAAAAAGGAGGACTGGGGATACGCGACTTCAGATTGTATTACAACATAATCTGTGCCAGTAGAATCATACTAATTACAGACCATAATTCAAATGAAATAACTCGCTTTCCTCAATGGATTGGTCTCTGGCAGAGTCATGTGAAAAGTTGTAAAATAAACCCTAAAGCATTATCCTTCATAAATAAGTCTTTATTAAAAGACATTAAATTGCACAACCGAATTAAGCATAAGATTAATATATGTCAAAAACTCTTCACCTCTTGCAGCCCATTCACCTGAACCCAAATCTAAAATTGGGTAAGAAAATGCTAAACCTAGGTCAATTCCCTCAAATTAAAACCTTAACTATATGGGATTTCTTTCAGCTTAAGAACAACTCCCTTAATGATATCAGAATAAAACTTAAATAGCGAATACACAATACTCTTCTGAGCTGGACGTTAATGGTTAAAGGGTTATTGTGCCTGCTTATTTGAACTGTTTCTTTCCGAAATTGGTATGCCTTGTTTGCTGTAGCATAGACTAAATTCAGACCTGCTGAATTTAGCTTTGTTTGTACAACTTGAGCAATAATCCAGACCATCTTTTTTTGGAGAAGGTTCCCCTGCACCCTAGTGGCAGGAGTGT
Organism: Protopterus annectens; assembly: GCF_019279795.1. NCBI lineage: Eukaryota > Metazoa > Chordata > Ceratodontiformes > Protopteridae > Protopterus > Protopterus annectens. The sequence continues at coordinate 318,583,447 of NC_056729.1, forward strand.
GCAGTTATAATTTGTCTGATCGAAGACTGCTGGAACGGGGCTCAGTTTTTAGTTTTGTTTTGGTTATATGGTTAATTTGTTTAAATTAGTTTGCTCATTTGCTACTGTTATATTAAAAAAAAAATATATATGCACTTTATGCATCACTGCTTAGCTAGGGTTAAACTATTCCTGGCGCCATAAAGTCTGCTCTTCAAATTCTCCCTTAGAACAAGCCAGTGTTTTAGTTTTAGCACTAAAATCTGTTTCTTTGAGCTCAGCATATGTTCAGAACTCGTTGTAAGCACTAAATAAGCTACAAATTACTACAGCACTCAACTTTCATCACTTGTCTAGATGAAAACAGTTTTTAGTACTTAATAAATAAGCACTTATCCAGGCATGTCTAAGGGTCAGCTCCAGGTGTTTTCTCCTGTCTACCTGATGAATTTGGGCATTTTGAGGCAATGCAGCAATTGCCTCATGTACACAGACAACCCTCTCCTCCTACCACCCAACACTACAACCTGTGAGAGATGCACAGCCAAACAGGAAGCAAAGCTCTCTTCACCCAAGACTGGACTTGACAGTCAAGAGAAGGTAAACACTTGCACCACACCACACTCATCACATAGTCCCTCAAAACCTACACCACCAAAACACACACATAAAAACAGGAAGCACACACCTGTATTCACAGAGGCTCTCAATAAAAATCTGTTCAAGCAACAGAGACCTTCAAAGCAGAAATGCAAGCAACCTCCACCCCCAACACAACCCAAATGACACATAGCCCACAAACTCAGTGTGCCACTCAACCACAACCCATAAGGCATAACAACGTACCCAACACTCTAGTCATAGGTGACTCTATAGTCAGGCACACTGATGTTCCACTCACCAGGCTAAACAAGGAGAAAGTTACTGTCAGCTGCCTGTCAGGTGTCAGGATCCGCCACATAATGCACACACTCAGGTCACTCCACAACAAGCACAAATATGACTATGTCATTGTCCATGTTGGTGTGAATGACCTGAGATGTATCTCCCTGGACTACATGAAAAGAGACATGGAGGAGCTCTCTGATCTTGTAGACCAGGCAGGTATGACCCTAGCCCCGAGTAGCATCCTGCCATCACCCAGAATGATACCACAGTACAAGGACAAAATGATTCACTTCAACAATTGGCTAAGCTTCTGGTGTCATTCTAAGGGGACCAGTATCTGTCTACCTGGGATGACATGATCGACAGACCACGATGCTTTTCCAGAGATGGCCTGCACCTGTCACCCTTGGAATTCTGGATACTGACTAAGGCACTTGCCACCCCTATAGTGCCTTTTTTAGGCAAGGTTCAAATGACAAATTCACCACCTTAACAGGTATAAGCAAGCAAAATCTGAGGGTAATGCTACTCAATGCTAGAAGTCTAAACCTCAAAATGCATTCACTCGAGGCACTCCTTAAAATGGAGAACATTGACATCTGTGCAGTGACAGAGACCTGATTCAAGGCTCCAGAGAGCACCTCTGCATTACCAGGTTATAATTCATACCACACCTTTCGGCCACCTAACCTGGACCGAAACACTAAAGGTGGAGGCATGTCCATATTCATTAAGGATATCCACACCTCCAGGCTAGTTGCTCAGCATAATGCATCTGAGATTATCCAAGTGCAACTAACACTGGGCAAGACCGCAATCCAGATTGTAACTTGCTACAGATCCCCCACCATGCCCCAGGATTCCCACTCCTCATTTCTTGATACACTGGAAAATATTAGGGTACAACCCAACACCCTAATAATGGGTGCTTTCAACTACCCCACCATTAACTGGGAAAACTACTCATGTACCAACTCTTTTGCTCAACATTTTCTGGAATTCATAAATCCCAATGCCTTGGATCAACTTATCCACACCTCCACCAGGGGCAGCAATATCCTAGACCTAGTCATTACCAACATGGGCAACCAGTGTTCCACACCAGAGGTCAATTCCTCGTTGGTCAGATCCGACCATCAGCTAATCACCCTAGACATCCACATCCCACCCCACCCCCCATTAGGGAAACCACCGTAAAAAATGTCTCCAAAGCCAACGTCACGCTTCTTAAGACAGAAGTGGCAAACTTCACGACACCCATGCAGACGGACAATAGATGTATGACTGCTGAATCCCACACAAATGTACTTTATAAACACTTACATGAGTGCATGGATTGTGCTATCCCTAACAGAACCAATATGCTATCCTCCAAAAAGGGAAGCCAATCTGGTGGTCCCCTGCCATAAACAAACTCTACAAAAGAAGAAAGAAACTGTTGCAAAAAAGAGTAAAAATCCATTGATTGGAGGAACTCCCTGGTCAGCCTCAGTAAGAAGCTGAGATCCCTCAAAAAATCATCCAAAGCTAGTTACAAAAACAAAATCGCCACTGATTCTAAAGACAACCACAAAGCATTCTATAGCTATTCAAGAATCTCAATGACAACACTCAGATCTGCTCTGAGTTACAGCACAATGGCACTAAATATACAGAACCAACTGATATTGCCAACATCCTGGCACATAGGTTCAGTGCTAACTTTACCCCCCTCTCACCCCCTAAATGGCCCATCTCTATACCAGAAGAATGCAAAGTTCCTGTAATCACAGCTGCACAGGTAAAAAACACACTCTCCAAAGCCAAGAACACAGCATCCATGGGACCTGACAACATCCCAGGCTGCATTCTACATGAACTGCAGAATGAACTGGCACCCCACCTAAGCACCATGTTCAATCATAGCCTCACCTCAGGCTTTGTGCCCACTTAATGGCACACAGCAATGGTTATCCCACTCCACAAAGGGGGAGACACCACAGACCCCAGGAACAACTGCCCCATTAGCCTAACAAGCCTGGTCTGCAAGGCCATGGAACATATCATCCTGGATCTTATACACAAAGACACTGGTAATCTCCAAACACTGGATCCCACCCAGTTCGGGTTTGTAAAAGGCAGATCATGTCTCCTAAACCTGATAGATGTCTTTGAAGCAGTGACCAAAGCCATAGATGAGGGTAAGGTGGTTCACACAGCCTGTCTAGATCTTGCCAAGGCTTTTGACATCATCCCCCACTCTGGAATTATAGATAAACTCACTAAACTAGCTATAAATCCCTATGTCACAATATGGGTTGCCAACTGGCTCACTGACAGAACCCACACTGTGAAAGTAGCAAACTCCAAATCCGACTTCATACCAGTGACAAGTGGAGTACCACAGGCTTCAGTCCTGGGTCCTCTCCTGTTTGGTATCTACTTTTCTGAAGTACAGGCTAACACAGAAGATCTTTGGCTAATGAAGTTTGCAGATGACTGCAAACTAGGAGCCATAATTGAAACTCCTAACAATGTGGAAATCCTACAAAAGGGCCTCATGGAGACAGATGCCTGGCGTCAAAGCCATGGCCTCAAGCTCAATGCCAAAAAGTGCATTGTCATCCCCCTTGGTAAAAACTCTGTACCCATGAGCTACCACATAGGTGGTAGTCTACTTAGCACCGAAAGTGTGATAAGAGACCTTGGGACACAGGTGGACAGTAGTCTCTCCTTTGATAATCACATTGCCACAGTAGTCAGGAAATCCTTCTACGTGGCACACCTCATCAGAAAAGGTTTCTCATCCAGGAAAAAAGAGGTCATTGTTTCCCTCTTCTCATCACTCATTAGACCCATTATAGAGTACAACACCCCTTTTGGTATGTACCTCACAAGACATCTACAACAACTGAAAGGCCGCAGAAATACCTCACAAAGAGGATTACCGGCTTCAAACAGATGCCCTGTGCAGACTGTCTCAAAAAACTACAGCTTTACTCTATTGCATATTGCCTACTCAGAGGTGATCTCTGCCTAACATACAAAGCTATGTCAAACCCAGAGCTGTTGGACATGCTCCACTTAAAGAAATCCCAATATCTTTGAGCTACACGCTCTAGGGACCTAAATCTTGTCACTACAATTTTTATTTTATTTTATTTATTTTATTTTACATTTGTTGACCGGGATAGTCCGACTGGATACATGTCCATTTTCAGCGGAGTCCCGGGGAGAAAAGCTCCAACAGGGTTAAACAGTGATATATTGTTACAAAAGACATAAAGACATATTACATTGTATTAAGAGAGAGAAGATAGTTACAATAGAAGGTACAATTGATTACATTTCATTACATTCTGGTTAATTCACACTTAGTTGAATAAAACAAAAATTACCTACTTGTAAGAATTGCTCATGGGAAAGTTAGTCAGGGTTTGTGCATGGGCAGAGCCAATGTGATTTATAGTGGATTTTTAGTTCTTTTTTGAATAGAGCTAGTGATGGTAAGGACGTTAGCTTATTTGGAAGAGAATTCCATACCTTACCAATAATATTGGAGTACAGTGAATCACCAGGTTATGGGACTTGCAAGTTTGTATTAAGAGTTTGTTAGATGAGCAAGAGAACTTAGGTTTGAGTAAGGGGTTAGGATGTTCTTTAGTGCAGGGGTGTTATCTGGATGTATCAGGATTTTAAAGGCTTCTATAAGTTGGTATTCAAGTAGAAGATTAGGGAATTCTGGCCAGTCAAGTTTTTCAGGTTAATGCAGTGGTGTGTTCTATAGGGTAGGGCAGTGATGAATCTAGCAATGTTGTTATAAGAAGTGGAGAGACGATTGAGGTCAGACTTGTTGAGGTTCGTAAGGATTGGGGAGGCGTAAAGTAGGGTGGATAAGAGGTGCGAGGGCAGTAGCTAGTCTAGCTGCTGGAGTTAGGAAGGTTTTAACCTATATAAAGACCCTAGTTTTTGTTAACCATTTTAATAGTTTGGATAATGTGGGTGTCAAATCGTAGTTTATTGTCGATGATTACTCCTAATAGTTTGGCACTGGTAGTAGGAGAAATAATGGTACCATTGTTGGATTGAATGGTAAAGTGTGTGAAAGGTGTTGGGTTGGTTGGGTGGAAAAGAAGAAGTTGGGGTTTTGGGTTTAAGATGAGTTGATGGTCAGTTAGCCAATTTTCAACTTTGGTAAAGCAGTGTTGGGTAGTTATTAGAAGGTTGTCAAGGATAGGATTAGAACAGATGAGAGTTGAGTCATCTGCATATTGGATGCAGGTGGCTTCGGGATAACTGAATGGAGATCATTTATGAATATTGAGAACAGAAGAGGTCCTAAGATGGACCCTTGAGCTATACTGTTCGGTAATAGGCAGGAGAGTTTGTTCTGCCACATAACTGCCTGTTTTCTGCCTACGAGGTAGGCCTGAAACCAGTTTAGGACTTGGGTGTCTAGATGTAAGGTAACTAAGGTTTTGAGAAGTAACTGGTGGTTTACCATGTCAAAGCTTTACATGTCTAGAAAGAGGGCTGAGGAGATATTTTTGTTATTCCGTTATGGTTAATTTTCTCGGTGAAAGAGAGGAGGGCAGTGGTCAAGTATGGTGGGGTCTAAATCCATGCTGACAGTCAGTTAGTAGCTTGTTTTGGGTGAGATAGGACATGAGTTGGTTATGCACACACTTTTCCATAATTTTGGCAAGTGGTGATAGTATGGCAATTGGTCTATAGTTAGAGAGTTTGGTGGATGTTCCTCCTTTATGAAGAGGTATGACATAAGATATTTTCCAGATTGCTGGGATAGTGGACTCAGTAATGGTTCTGTTAATTAATATAGAAATGGGGTATGCTAGGACATCAGCAGCAATTTGCAGGTATTCTGCAGGTAGAAGATCAGCTGAGAGGGTAGTTGGCTTTAGTTTTTTCAAGCAGGATCGGATGAAGGCAGTGGATATGGGTTGGAGGTTAAAGGATAGTGGAGAGCTGGGTGTCATATTGTTAGGTGTGGTAGAGGGAGCAGGTAGCTGGTTAGCTAGTAGCTGAATTGTTTCGGTAAAGAAAGTATTAAAGTTGTTAGCTACTTCTTCTTGGTTCTTGTCAGATAGAGTTTCTGGGGTAGGAGTGGTGGATTTTCCTGGTTGGAGAAGTTTGTTCAATCCTGCCCAGAATTTTTGAGGGTTCTTTTGGTTTTTGTTTTGTAGGTGGTGAAAGTAGTTTTTCTTATCTTGGGTGGTGGCCTTTTTAGTTTCATTTCTCATTTGCTGGAAGATGACCCGGTCTAGTGGTAACTTGGTAGTACGCCATTTGTTCCATGCTTTGTCCCTATTAATTATTTTGGTTTTGGTTTCTGTGGTTAGCCAGGGTGCTATGGATGTTGCGTGGTACCCTTTTGGGAGCATGAGAGTCAAGTAGGGTAAGGAATGTTTCATTAAAATGTGAAACTGCCTCATCTAGGGGAAGGGATTTCAATGTTGACCAGTTACAGTATTTAAGTTCCATGTTAAATTTTAGAGGATCAAATTTTTTTTTGTTTCTGACTGTTCTATAGACTGGCATGCTAGCATTGGGTGTATTATCTTTCATAATGTAAGTAAGCATATGATCACTAAGATCATTGGGGAGAGTCCCAGGGGTATATTTTTGGGGGTGCTCCTTGACGAGCATCCAGTCAAGTATGCTTTCTTTTTGTTTATTATTACCTAGTCTGGTGGTAGTGGCTATAATCTGAGAGAAACCATGGAGATTTAAGGAAGTAGGATTGGACTGTGCAGAGCATTGGTTCCAATCAATGTTAACATCTCCCAGGACTATTGTTTCTTGTGGATAGTTGTTATCTATCCAGTTTAAGATGGCTTCTAAAGTTTCGATATTGTTCCCTGGGGGTATATAGGTAACTATTAGGTTTATGCTTTTAGTTTATTTAGTTGTATTTTTAGAGCTAATATTTCAGCATTAGCAACTCGCGTGGTTGTTTGGGGTTAGTTAGGATGTTTAGCGCATTTTTATAAAGGACAGCTATCCCACCTCCTCTTTTTTAAGCGGTCAGCTCTGAGTATGTTGAACCCAGGTGACATTATCTGATTGTCTTTGGTTGATGGTTTAAGCCATGTTTCGTTAGACACATGATGTCAGGTAGGTAGGTTGCAAGCATGGCATGTAAGTTGTGAACCTTGTTGTTCAGACTTCTTATGTTTAAGTGACAGATGAGTAGAGAGTTAGCGGTCTAAGGAGATTGGATGTTGCGTGGTCTCTGTTGATCTGGTAGGGCCTGGGTTGGGATGGATGTCTCCATCTATGGTGATGTTTTTCCTTAGGTATGCTATTAATTTTAGGACTTTGGTTAATAATTTTAGACCGTGTTTTGTTTTGGTAGTTATATGGTGTTGCTTTTTTAGGTAGGGATCATTGAGTTTTGTTGTTTTGGGGTTGTATGATGGGGAAGAATTCATCTAAAGGTGGTGGGGAGGAGAACTTGTGTGATAACTTGATAGTTGAAGCCTGATAAGGACAGGTGTTCATAACTAGTTAAGAGATAGGGTAATAAGATGAGTGGTGGGATAAGTAGGATAATTATCCCTATTGGCTTGGGCATGGTGATAGTGTACAGGGGGCAGTCCTGTTTCTTAATGTGGGAGTTTTCAAGCCTGGACTATTTTAGGCTCTGCTTAATACAATTTTGGAGAGAAATAGTGCCAGGTTGAAGGTAATATTATAGTTATTGTTGGTGGCTGCTGTGTTTGAACCCTATAAATGGCTCGTCAACAGTAATTGCATTTAAATACTTTGTTAACAGTATTTATAAACCTTGGGCTGATTTAGAGGTGGCGATGGGGCTGAGACTTAGTCCTTGCATGGAACACCTATGATAACAATATGTATGAAATAATAGATACATATGAGGCCAAGACTGCAGAAATCAATCCAACTAGATGTACGGAAGGGGGGACCCAATGTATTCCTGTGAAAAAAAGATTGATATCCAAATATGAGACAAAAATAACCCAAACGTTGTTGTCTCCAACAGCTATTGTAGTGCTGTCCAATGGATGGCAATCAAACAATTACTGATAGTAACAAACATACATAAGGTACCCTAAATAGGATGATAAGGCCAATTGTATAATCCAAAAGTAGAAACAAACATCAGAATAACAATGCTAGCAAAAACAAATTGTAAAACAAAAAAAAGTCAATACAAAAAACAGAGTGAAATCACAATATACATGGTATATATAAAATACCTGATGAAATATGTGAATATCAGAACCCCAGGATGTATCCTAATATATTGTATCCTGATACAGTGATTATGATCCAAAACAATAACAGATATAATCCCAAACAAGATATTTAGCCAAATAGGGTGATGAAATATCCTACCTGTATGTCGCACTAGACTAACCAATGACAAAATGGCATAAGAACCACATAGATTGCCATATACCGAAACCAGAATGCCAAAATGTAATGTCAAAAATTAAAACCAAATAAAAAATATATATATGTTGAAATACAGTCAGCACATAATGTCCAAGCTACAAAAACATCGAAATCCCAAATCGTAATGTAGAACGACCTTGTTGTCTGTAGCCTGTAATCTACAGTTAGAAACCAAAAGCTGAACACACCAGAAAAACCTGGTCTGTGTTATTACGATAAATGTAGTCCAAAACACAAACAACCAGTATCCCGAACTCTATATTGCACTCATGGACCAACACAAAGTCATTTAATTCAATCGTGCTAACTCCACCAATACCAAAGGCATATAAAAAATGCCATATAGTGGGGAAAAAAGCACCTTTTATGATGAAAAAAGCTCAAAGAATCCATGTATATATCCAAAACAGCTGCAGCGCTGATATCCCGTTCATTTATAATAAGCCCAATGTCAGCCTTAAGCCAAAGACATACAAGATGTTCCAGATAGTCTTATAAATGTGGACAAAACCAAAGGTAGTTGCAAAATAAACGGCTGTTAATAGGCAAAAAAGCCACAGAGAAGAATGTATGGTGAAAACATTCAAAATGGCAGCCACATGATACCCAAAGCACGAGCAAGAGGCTAATATCCACAAATAGATGTTTGAATGTCAAAATAGAATTCGAGACTCACAGAACAGGAGGGCCCAGTATTGCAGAAGGCAAAATACAAAATCCACCGATGTAATCCGAAGGATAAAAGGATATTTTCACTTGTTGAATGGTTTACGTGATGCAAACCCCATTAGTACGAATCAGTCATCGAGCCAGCAGCACTCAAGCTTCCTCCTTAAACGTCTTCCCGAAGCCAGTGACTTGAAAGGAAATCTTCAATGGGTTTTGAGAAGAAATTTGGCCAATAATAAACAGAACATGCTGGAGGGATAGATTCCTGTCCCAGAGACTTCCCATACTCTGGAACAAACTACCTATCTATATCAAATAAAGCTCCTCATTAGCAATATTCAAGAAAAATCTTGATGATTGGATGGGAAATAGGAAATTCACCCCAGGGATCACTTCTGTGGCTCTACTCGACAGGAGCACAGGAAAATAATTTTCCTGGGTGGCGAAAGCCAGGGTACCTTTTTGGCTAGGCTTACATAGGCCCTAGGGCCAATAGCCTAGTGCCTACTTATGAACCTATTAACAAATCAAAGAATTAATTTCTACCTTAGGATACTTCCCAAATAAGTTACAAGAAGAAATAAACCTGGCCACTTCATTCTTGGGGATCAGATTCTCCAATACCCAGAGTACAAAAGGAACGTGTGACATCTTGACATAGTATTTGCATCTCATATCCCTGAAAAACAAGGCCTTCTAACATATTTGAGCTATATTGTTCTTTTCTCATTAACTGCATATGTTTTTTTTTTGCCTAGGATTCCATAGTGCCGTACCATTCGGTGCACTAATACCTGGCATTCTTTTCATCTGTAGTATGTCTCATTTCTAACTGCAAATTCCAGGCAGCTTGGTATGTTTAGTTACTGCACTGTTGTATGTTATTCTTCTCCAATTTCTGTTATAAATATATGGAGTGGAACACCTGATCAGATTGTATATTCTCTCACACAGCTGATGATACAATTTTTAATATTTTGCATGGTCCTACAAGTGAAAAGAAATGGCCACTGATGTGCAGTTGCCAAATGCTTCCAGTGAATAAGTCTGTATGTATTATGACACCATTCAACTTGTTGCCATTCTTAAAAATGACAGATGGTTGCCTTTAATTGTGCAGTGGGTTAAACAGGCACTCAATGTGTGGTCAGTTACATCAAGTTTAAAGTCAGTTACAGGACAAGTTTAAACTATGTATTTTTTCAATTATCTGATTTAATTGTCATACTCTATTAAAGGATTTTTTTTTACCTTAGCATCAGTCAATTATTTAAAATAAAATATAAGCACCAGACTGTAGTCATATCGAAAAGTAGTTCTGCCTTTCATTCTAAAACAAATGTTTTATGTGCTGGTTCATTTCAACCACCAGCTATTGTAATTAATGGTTTGCTTCCTGCCTGGGGCTGAATACCAGCTTATAATGAGTCCTGTTAAATTTCAGTGTTGCTAAAACAAATAGTATGCCTGATAGTTACCACTGCAATTAATTTCCTAAAGCTATCCTGACTTCAAAACATGTGTGGGAACACAATTATTTTTTTAATTGAGAGGTTGTTCTCATTTCATATGTCGATGCACATGTGTGAACGAAGACTAATGCTTTCCAACTAAACAAAGATGACTGTGTTATCACAATTATTTTGGAGATGGACTGGTGTACTGAATTCATTACAATGAACACTGTCAAGCATACTGTTTACAAATAGTGACAACCAGAGGCTGATCAGCTAGTGCAGATGTTTCTGTTTCATATGCAGTCCTTGGGATCTAGGTTCAGCTACAATGCCAGGCTTATGATGACCACATAGTAGGGAGATCACAAAGAGGTGCGGGGAACCAGGACACCTGTCATGTGAGGGACAGAAAGCAGAGGACTACTGATGCATCATTCATTTCTTTCCTGGTTGAGACTAGGAGGATAACTCTAGCCATCTAAATGTAGCAGAAAACATGAGCAGATATTCACATTTGCCTGTGCACACGGTAAAATTGTGCAAGTGCATTAAAAACTTTTCATATTCACAACTGTGTCAAACTTAGGTGCATAGTTAAGGGTACTTCTGTTCTACTTCATGGCATTGCAGCCAACCACCTGACTCTTTCTCCATTACTGCAGTCTTGTTCTGATAGGCTACAAGGCTTACTTCACTGGAGAAAAGGAACCAACTACCAGTTGTTGATTATTCAGAGAAAATCTCTTTGACCGAACATGACTGGGCCAATAGGAAGGTCAATTCCTAAATGAGGTCAGCAGAGTGAACTTGTTCCCGTGTGTGTGTGTGTGTGTGTGTGTGTGTGTGTGTGTGTGTGTGTGTGAGTGTATGTGTGTGTGTGTGTGTGTGTGTGTGTGTGTGTGTGTGTGTGTGTGTGTGTGTGTGTGTGTGTATATATATATATATATATATATATATATATATATATATATGTGTGTGTGTGTGTGTGTGTGTGTGTGTGTGTGTATGTATGTATACATGTATAGATATAGATCTATATGTGCATTTTCCAGCAAACTATTATCTATTTTTTACTGTATTGGTTGTATTCATGGAGATAACATTTTTTTGCATTGAACCAGTTATCTCTGTCTACTGAGCCATGAATTTGATTAAAAAATGCAAGTAAACCTTTCCTTAGCACAACATTAAGTACAAACGGAGCTAGTATACAAGTCCTGGACGACATAGATTATCTACCATCAAAAGATTGCTTGCATTTTGTGCCGTAGTGGTATTCTGTAATGTACTGCAATCCTCGGTCCAAGAGTGGCTATCCATGTGACAAATGTCTACCACATGCATGCTAACTCTCCAGCTGTAGTAAGCAGACTGCCTGGCAGGCTGACATTCAGGATCAGCTGTTTCCTGATGTACCAGCCACCAGTATGTGATAGTAGCAGTGACTGACACCACATCACTCCAATCAGGATGGCAAGCCAACATATGTTACTCACTCCGACCTAGTTCAGCTAGCTCCTCCACTGTCCAAATGTCTTATCAGTCCTGGATCACCAGGTAAGCAGGTAGGGCTTCATCCTCTCCACCATGGATCCAGTGCCCTCAGACTATGCTATAAATCTTTCTATGATGTTCCTGCTACACAACTGTGCAACAAAATGTGTTTTCTTCAAGTATCAAAATGTTCCTGATAAAGTCAATCAAAGATATTAAAACATAACAAGTTTAAAAATCAAGTGATCCAATGTCAAAGCCCAAGGTGTGGAACTCCAAAAATATATCTTGTCTGAAAATCAAGATATCTATCTTAGAATGCTTATGCTAATGTACAGATTTACATATTTAAAGTGCTGCTCTGGAGGATAACTTCAAGTAGTGATTTCTTTCTTTTTTCCTGAATTGTATTGACCCTACAGTTGATTATTTTAAGAGCTTGTGTATATGGAGTGAATCCCAATGGGTGGCATTGTTGGGAGGGGGGGGCTTTGTCTTATGGGAAGTAAAAAAGAAGTGCTTTGCATTTGTATGAAGTTTGCCTTGGTGCAAATTGTATTTGCATGCATGGCATTCATGTTATTGCCCTAGATTCTGTATAAGCGTTATTAACAAATAAATATTTACCAGTGAAAATTGTTTGGCAAGTAAAGCAACCCAAAACACAATAAATTATAATGTAAACATCCTTTGAGTACATGGAAAAATGTAACATAGAAAAGAAAATTAAATATAGAAATATGTTTATTCTTTATGAAAATATTCTTGCAAACAAAGCAATATATTAGGATCTATACATATTTTATTTTAAATCCATCCATCCACAACTCCTTTTCCTATTTTTGCACATGGGGTTGGGGGATGTCACTTCGACAGTGACAATCATCTAGAGCCAGGGTTTATACCACTGGGTGGCAAGCCCTGCACTGGTATTTTATTTTATATATACATACAGAAAGAACAAAATTAATTATAAGTGTCAGATGATATCAAAAATGTTAGAGTAGATTGAAAATACATATTTAACTTTTTTATATAACAAAAACCAGAAGCTGCGTAAATAATATAAAAAAAATGCAGCCAGATTCAATAAAGCCTACATAGTCCGTTTGCACCATCTGTGTGTCACGGTGCAAAGCACACATGGTAGAGCACCATTTTAGATATAGCAAGCAGCTCTAGAAGCGTACAGCTGCACAAACAAGGGTAAACACTGTGACATGCAAATTACAGCATAAGCAGCTGAAGAATATGCTAATCAACCAATCTAAGATGGAGGAAATATTCAACAAGTTATAAAGCAACTATGTAGACTCAGTGCTAGTTTTTCCTGTGAATTCCAAAACCTATTGGAAGACAGCCACGGAAAGGAGTCTGCACAGAAACACTGTTAGGTGCTGCTGTTGCTTTAATTCATGTGTATGTGCAACAGGCTGACATCTATGCTGCTGCTGCTACTAATAGACCAAGGCCAAGGAGAGGAGTTTTCAGACCCCAAGTAACTTATCACAACATACATGATGTGGAAATTGTAGAGCACTACAGGATAGATACTGACACACTATAGGAACTTCTGTTGTCCTCAACTCACAGCCAGGGCAAACCGAGGGGAACCCATCCCTGTGGAGACAAAGGTATGTGTAGCACTTAGAAATGTAGCTACAGGTACTCTTCAGAGACCAACAGGGAACACGCTGGGAGTGTCACAGGCATCAGCATCCAGGATTCTCCATCAGTTCTTAAATGCTATGTTCCAACATGCTAGTGACCACATATATTTTCCCTATACTCCTAAGCATAGGGCCAGAAATATGCAGGAGTTTTACTCTGTAGCACACTAACCTAAACTACTGGGTGCCATAGATTGCACACATATATAAATTAAGGAGCCACCCAGGAAATAGAGAAGGCTCTACATTAATAGAAAGGGCTTTCACTCTATTAACAGGCAAGCCACGAGTAATGCCAAGGGAATCATCTTGGACGTGTATGCTGGCACCCCTGGCAGTTACCACAATTCATATATCTGGCCCATCTCCCAACTGTATCAGATGTTCACTGGGGGATATCCCACAATGTCATTTACCAGGGGATGCAGATTATGCACTGAAACCATGGCTGATGACACTCATCAGAAATTCACATGCACACCTGCTGAAGAACGCCAAAATGGGGCACACTGTCAAACCAGAAATATCATAGAGCATACATTTGGGCTGCTGAAGTCATGCTTCCAGTGTGTAGATACATCTGGGTGAGCCGTACAGTACAATCCAAGGAAATGTAATGAAATATTCACAGTATGTGCAATGCTACACCATATCATCCTGGGAAAACAGCTTCAGCAGGATCAACAAGCGGATGGAGCACACATCCCACCACCAATGCCAAGGTTACCACAGCCACATGCAGATGAGGAGTCAAAGGGAGAACCAGCAGCTTCTGTGGGTGTAGACAGATGTAGGCATGCTTAATATGCCCTTGCATTGGCTAAGAGATGATGCATAGCACTCTCACCACCTAAGGGCCTAAAACCTTCCACCGATGCACATACATATAGTAACACTGATGCCAGGCAACACTCTCACAACCATTACCTCCCCGTGTATTGGCTGTGCACTGCTTGCATCAGACAGAGTCAGTTCTGAACTAAAACTGTTGGAACTGCTGGATTTACAAGGTAATTGCTGAAACTGGAGTGTATTGTAAAATAATATGAATGGCTGACATATCCTTGCATTTTGTTATTTGACAGTGTAAGCAAGTAAAAGGTGGGAGATTTGTACAGAAATTATCTTAACATGTGACAGCAGAGACTTATTTGACCTATATCTGTTTATTACTAAGTAGTAGGCCTTAAGCATCAAAGATTCACACAGTCATACCTCTCAAAAGTAGTGATAGTAACTGCACGCCCTCAGTTTGGCACCATATGCTTGTACTAGAAAATCATTAAAGTGAGAAGTTAGGTTCATAGGTTCATAGATTTTTACTAGGCTAACTGTAACTATCCCATGTGAGAATCCAACCCTACATCTTGTGTCTATAGTTAGAAAGTAATGATACACATCGCACTTTCAGACTTCACAACCCTCACAAGATCATTAACAATAAAGATGGAAAAGTTTGATGCTATTCACTGCCTAACTTTCTAAGACCAATATAAGTCAAAGGTACAATTACCAGTTCAACATCACAAATGCATATATACTAAGCATTAAGTCAGCTATGCACTCTGAGGACACAAAGTTTATGTATCCCTGAATCCAAAAGATACAAAATAGGGATATGGCGCAGTTATCATCACTTGCACATGGTGTTTGGGGGACAGGAAGCTTAGGTTAATGCAAAAAGTTGGTGTGTGTATGTGAGTAAGAAAGAGAAGCAGGCAGACATTTGGATAAACCAACAAATGGCCAGTGAGACAAAATGAGTTTTAAGCTGCATGGCTGAACCATGCAACTATTTTGTGTGTGTGTCTGAAGGGGTCCTCCAGGTGAAATTGATGTGTGAGTGCCTGCATGAGCACAGCCAAGCTCTGTGCTAGTTCTACATCTTGGTATGTTGGACAGGTGTAAGCTGTGCATGGTAGAGGTGGCAGTTCGTCATTGTCATCCCCGACAACAAGAATTGGCTCTGCCAGGAGTTGCAGTGGCACATCCATGCCCACAGTCAGATGTACTGCTGCTACCTGAATGTGACTGATATCTGCTGGACAAGCTCCCCTCACAAGTACACCCAAGACCACAGCCCCATGACCTGCCACATCTGGATGTGGACAGCTCACCCACTGATGGAGCAGTGGAAGTACAGCCACTATTGGAACATGATCAGGCACAACCACATTGGCTAACAACAGATGATGTGGCTGACCTACTCCCATGAGGATGCCATCCCCCTCTAAGCAGATGTTCCATCACAAACACCACTTCTTCCAACATGTCATTCATCTGATCTATTGAATCGGTAACACAGTGGAGGCAGTCACTCATATCAGCCTATGCCACATCTACAGCCCTAAGCATTTCTCTGGAGCACCTATGTGAATGTACCTGTTCCTCCATGACAGCCCTAAACATCCACTGAGTGACACGGGAAGAGACACCTGAATCAGGTGGAGGATGGACAGCAGGCCTTCTCCCAGCATCCTTAACAAACCCCTGTGTGGCATCTTGCTCACACTTTGGCTATGGCCAGAGTCAACAGGCAGTGAAGTCACAGTAACCACACTTCCCTGGTCAATTATCTTGCCCTCCACCAGTCTAATATCTGTTGGCTCACTGGCATGGGTAGGCATAGGCCTACTGGCTCTGTCCGATGGAATTACAGGGGATGGCTGTATGTCAACCTCAGTGTCAGATTCAACCTCTGCACCCCCCGACTGTGCCTCTGTTTGGTCACCATCATCATCACAGTCTGCTGATACTCTGACATCAGGTGGTAGAAGTCCCACACTTCCTGTGTCAGGATCACATGTGATAATAAGCAACAAACACAGGAAAAATTAATACCTAAACTACTATACTGTAATATGCACTAGCAAAAATAACAGTGCTGCCACTATTAGACAGTACAGCAATATACACAATATTCCTGACATCAACATCACACACTAAAATATATCTTTGAATTGCTCATCAGTACTGACATTAAAAGGTTTGGCTTACCATCTGCAGATGAGGGTATCCTCTGCATGCCAGATAGTCCTGAAAGAAGTTAAGCAAAAGGTAAGGACAGCATCATCACATTTAAGAGTAACACTGGGGTAATAATTTTAACCCTTTATATTTCCATTAACTATACTTTCAAAAAGAACCTGGATGGCAATGCCAACGTAAGCTAATCAATCAGAATGTGTTGTTAACTGTAGCAATCTTCAATCCAAAAAAAAAATTATTGTGAAACAAAATAGCAAATTGATTTAAATTATTTTACTATACAACAGTATTCAGCAATTGAGATACAAAATCCTACCTGAAAGCTTTTCCTGAGACATGATTGCTGTCCCTGAAACAGTAACACTAATGTCGATGCCATGCTGTTCTACACTTTCCTGTGAGCTATCTAGATCCCTGACAGTGGACAGGAACTCTTCATTTGGTGTTAGTGGTGGTAGTATAGTAGCCCCCCCATTACCCATTCAATCATGGCCCACTACAGCTGCTCTCCTCCATGCAGATGAGATCATGTCAGTGACCCTGTGGCGCACCTGCTTATATGTCATGCTGTGGCCACCCACGGCATTAACATTGTCGACAATCTGCTGCCAAATCTGGATTCTGTGTGATATGTCTCCCAGTCTCCTTTCAAGAAGAAAGGAACCATGTTGCCTAAAAGCATCAACAATTACCTGATTTTCAGGGTCAGTAAAGGGTGATCCTTAAGGATTGAGACACCTGGGTGGCATAGTCCTATGTATCTTAAAAGACAACAGAAGGATAATATACATAAGTATCACATAACTACAAAATAACTGTTCCCAGATAAAACAGAAAATGTAACATTTCAGTATTACCCACTGGAAAACCATAAAACAGTCTAGAGATTTGAAATATGAACAGGCTGGATGCAAAAAAAGGAGAGTAAAATAGCAACCTACCCTTGTTTGTGCCATAACAGAAATGCAGCTTTGACACCCCCCCCCCCCAAAAGACCAGGCAAATGACACATTTTGCTAACAAACCATCTATGAAATGTCAAAAGTGATATCAATGAACTGTCCCTAAAACATGTCTATAGATTTAACATCAACCATTTCATTTTAATGTATTGCTAATCATGTACAACTGTGAAATGCCCTAACAAACATGGCCATGGCATCAGTACACTTCTAACTAATGCATACAGATAAAAGTGTAAACATCTTTGCTACAGATTTTTCTTAACTGCATTCAGGCATATGCTGTATGTAGCTGACAAAATGCAAACATACCTTCTCACTTATAGTGCAGATTTATCCCAAAGTAATAGACTCTTTTCTGTGTTCTCCACATAAAAAAGTCTCCTTGCCTTCAGCTTCTCTAGCTACATGGTTGCCTTTTTATGGTGTAGATTAAGGGCTGTTAGCACAGTGAAGATGCAAACCAAGTGTGAACTCATTAGAACTGCTGAATCCCAAATACTTGGCTCCATGTAGCACAACAAAGTGCAGGCATTCCCTCAGTGTTTGTTTTTAATGGATCGCAACTGTGAATGGTTACTGTATGGGAGAAGGAGAACACAACAGCACTGCAGGCTGCCCTACATCCAGTGGGTATGTCAGGTTAGACTTACATGGGATCATAGGATCATAGGACGTTACTAGGCTATTGGGCTGAGGCCCTTATAAGCATTGGCCTGAGGCCCTTATAAGCTTAGCCAAGAGTTTAACCCATGTTTAGACAAGTCAGCACCCAATGCCCCTTATTAAGTCTGTGATTTTATTCAAGACAATATACTATATGGCTGGAAATTTTATCCAAGACAATACTTAATAATCTACTTAATAATCTTGTTAAATAAGAGGTACCACATCATTATAAATGTTATTTAAAATACATAAGGGTTATATTATTATGACAGCTACTAAGTAGGACAGGACCAGCTGGAATGTCACACTGATGGGGGAAGGGATGTGAATTTAACATGTGTACCAATGACACTTTGTTTTACAGCACAATAAACCACACCCTTGCCTGATAAAAAGTATATATATATTTAGAAAGCTTGTGAGGAAACTATTATTCTATTTTAGTTTTACTTGGATCGCTTGTCTGTGTACTTAAAGGATTTTCAACTAGAAACAGACTGCCTGCTTTGCTTGAATTACTTTCGAATACTTAGTAATTATCTACAATTATATGTTTGTTTGTGTCTTTTGGCTTTTGCCGGTCAGGGGTCGCCACAGCGGAACTCCGGTCCGCTAATGATTGGCAGTAGAGTTTTAAGTGCTGGCTTGCCTGGCCTAATGCACAACCTGCAACGAAGGAACACCCGTTCACACATGTCACCACACAGAAGACGCTCTAACTGAGAATTGAACGGGCAACGTCTAACTGTGAGGCGACAACGCTACCGCAGCACTACCACCGCAGTAATTATGTACAATTATATATTTGTTATTATTTTTTTTTTACTTAAGATGAGTTTAAGTTCGCTACTTCTACTACTATTGTCTGATCTGATTAATATACAGTGATTAACTAGAGATATATGTACTGAAAATATTCCACACAGAGAAGTTTCTTACACTGTTTTGTTTTTGGACCCACTACACTAGTTTAGTGGGTTGTTTTGAGACTTCGGGGATACCATGGAGATTACTTGTTTTTTTGTAAGACTGAGAAAGCTAACTATAGGCACGACTGTTATGCATAATGCTCTTCTGTTCTTTTCTGTTCTTTCCCAGCTCCCAGTGAACATGAGTTCAATCAGTAGGCTCATGCTGTTCGACTGGAGAGACTGAGGGAAGCAAGTGGTATGTATGCAGCAGAAGAGAAGTGTCATTGCAGCTTTAAAAGTTAAAGATAGCTTTTTTGGTCTTTTATAGAGTTGTATCAAATTGAGCATGCATATCCCAACTGTAAAATCAAGTATGCATGCATTAGTCTTAAGCACAAACCAGTTGTAAGAATCCAATATTAGACTGTAGTCAGAGATTGTGGGTTCAAATACCACGATTCACAACTACAAAATAATGTTTTCTTCAATAATATTTACATTAAATTAAAAACTCTATACCAGTTGCACAAATGCCCTGTTGAAAACTGTAATCTGTATAATTGGAACATGCATATGTGCAATATATGCACATTTCAAGAATGAGTTTCAGCAATATGTAGTATAGTGTGTATCTGTTAGGATGTATACTTAAATGTAATACTTCATATAAAAAATCTGTATAATTGTATTAATACATTATTTGTCACATATAACAGCACTAATTTTATCTCCTTTTTTCTCTCACCCCAACCCTTATCTTTCTTTTTTTATATTATATTATGTCTTGTCAAAATGTCTCCATGTCATCCATGTGTACCACATCACTAAATGTTACACAGCACAGCGAGGTAGGCCAGTCCACCGTCTCCAGCACTGATACCCAGCATATCTGGGAGCCAAAATGGCAGCACTGAATCTGCTGCCCCTGCACTACCTGCACCCTCAGGTAATACTGCCCCAGAAGCTGGTGCAGTGGTACCCTCCAGGAGCAGTGGCAGAGGTGGTGATTTCATGCTGGGAGATGCCAGGGTTGGTACATAAGAGTCGTGCACTGCACCATTGGTGTATGCCTGCACCAGCTAGAGGGGCTGCTTTGTCTCATGGTCTGTAGGAGCAGAAGACTTCAAGCACCCCAGCCACCAGTGGAGTAAGGGGACACTGATGACAGTCCAGTGGGTCAGGGCTCAATTCTCATTGTCTCCAACCTTGATGGACATGAGCCTGTGTTGTCCCCTCCCTCATCTCAGTCATGGTGTCCCCCAACCTTTTGTGTCCCTCGCCATTCCTGTCTCTTGTCTTGTCTTGTTTGTCTTATCTGTTTGCATTTGCTTCCTCACCTACCCAATTTACCTGACGTAGACATACCTACTTCCCTTACACAGCAGTCCTCTCTTACTGAATTAAAAAACTTGGCACCTGTCCCACAAAAAAAAAAATAAAATTGTCCAATACATAGTTCTCCATTTTGCACACGTGCCCTCTTGACACACTTGTTTTAGTCCAGTTAGCTATACAACATTATTACTTTATTGTCACCCCTCTCTCTGAAGGTGACAGTCCAATATCAGCTAATATTCTCCATATATGATCATTTTTTACTGTTGAATAAATGAATCTTCCTACCACCCTCCTGCACATTCCTGCATTGCTTTTCCTTTGCTCTTCCCCCTGCTTGCTCTCCATTTCACCACTTTCCTATATACCCCATTTTAACACCTATAATCTGGTCAAAAAGCAGAATCACACACAACATGCATAAGAAGCAGGAAAAAGCAATGGATCCCTTCACTTTTTGGCCCGTATGTTTATGCAGAGTTTGGCATCACGCAGCAATGCCAATTGATGGTGAGTAGCAGTACAATGATGTGCTTATCTCCACACAATGCAGCTTAACCCCGCTGCAGTATGCCAACACACAGCAACACACATACTATAAACAATTCATGTAATTGTATTATCACTGTTTATGTAAACGTATTAGCTACACCTGGATTGGATCCCAGTATCATCTGGGCTCAAGAAGAAATGTGCAATGCATTTAAACTCTCAGACTTTAGAAAGGTGGCTCTCATTTGCGCACTGCTTAACTATGTGCAAACAGAGAAAGTAATGGAAATGTGTATCTCACATGCACAAACACTTTGCCAACTGTCACGCAAACCTGCTGCTCATTGCACTATGGAAAACTAAGTATTATGTATTAGTGCTGTTTATTGTCCATTTTCTGTTTATGACATTAAATTACATGTGGAAACATAAGAAACTGAAGGTCCTATCTAACAATACTATGTCACATATTTACAGTGCAGCCATATGTTGCCTCCCCCCAAGCACTGCAACCCTGATTCCTCAGTACTTTTTCACACATATATCAACTACACTACATAAATTAATATTTTGTGTAATATGCAATGCACATCAATCTGGTAACATGCAGAACTACAACTACTGATCTATAGGCCTAAACAGGCTTATCTGCAAGGCTGTGGAAGGAATCATCATGGACCTTATCCACAGGGACATAGGTGACCTTCAGCACACTTGACCAAACCAATTTTGTTTTTTTTAATGGTTAGATCTTGATTATTAAACCTAGTGGACTTCTTTGATAATGACCCCAAAGACTTGGATGAGTGATAACAGGACATACCACCTATGTTGATTTATCCAAGGCCTTTGAGACTATTCCCCATTCAGGTATCATAGAGAAACTTTCCCATCTGGAGATTAACTCATACATTACTAGATGGCTAGCCAACTGGCTCACTGACCAAATGCACACTGTCAAAGTTGGGGACTGCACCTCCACCACTAGACCACTTACCAGTGGAATCCCACAAGGATCTGTGCTGGGCCCTCAACTGTTTGGAAACAATTTCTCTGAAGTTAAGGCAAAGGTAGGTGGCCTGTGGCTTATCAAGTTTGCAGGTGACTGTCAACTGGATGCATTCATATAGAGTCCACAACAATGTTAACATATTACACAAAGGGCTGACACAGACAAATGATTGATGCCAAACTCACTAACTGGACCTTAAAGAAAAATAAATGCCTCATTGTCTCCTTTGGCAGTGAATTACCCATGCTAATTGTGATATACATAGCACACCTGTAAGCTGAAGCACAGTGTTGTGAAACCTGGAAACACATGTTGATAGCAATCTACACTTCAATCACTATGTGTCCATAGTAGTGAGACACACATTATACATTGCGCACCTCATAAATAAAGGTATCACATCCAAGACCAGGGAGGTCATAGCTCTGCTGTACTTCACCCTTATCAGACCACCAATTGAGTACAATGCTCCCTTCTGTCTTTACCTCACGAGACACCTGCAGCAACTGGAGAAAACACAAAGGTCTGTAACCATGAGAGTCCACGGCCTCCAAAACATGACATAAATGGAAAGGCTAAAAGACCTGTCACTGTACTCAGTATCATGCAGGCTGCAGAGAGGTGACCTATGCCTGGCCTACAGATCAGTCTCAGATCCTGCCCTACTGGAAATGCTGGACATCTGTGAATCAAATGAGACAAAAATAACTTTCTCCAGGGATCTCAACCTAGCCTGTGACATAAACAGAACATGCTGGGGAGACAGATATATCTCCCAGTGATTGCCTCTCCTCTGTAATAGGTTCCCACTGCATGTGAAGTAGTGCTATTCAATGGCCCTATTCAAGCTCAACATGGGCAACCAGATGCGTAATTGCAAATTCACCCCTGGGGTGGCACCAGTGTCCCTCAAGGACAGGGACAGTCAGTGCTTATCACAAATTGCTGTACTAATAATGACACCTGTGTTTTTACATGGCTAGGACTGTAAACACCCTAGGGCCATTAGCCTAGTAACCTCCTATGAACCTATGCAGGCCTCCCAACATCTCTCTCCAACATGCCCTGCTGCTGTCATCCACTATAAGTGGCCCTGCAGCCTTGTAAAACACAGACTTGTGCCATGGCACTAGCATAAAGTACTGAGTTCTGTAGTCTGTGTACTTACATAGGTAGGGGTTCTATTCTCATTGTAATCAGCTGTGTGAGTGTGTCTAGCCAGATGAGCAAAGGTGTGTATTCTAGAGTTACTGCTCCACTACCATGGATTGACAGTATTTTGATACTTGCACATGCCTACACATCCATTTCATGCAGGGTTCCCAACATCTTCTCTCCAACATGCCTTGCTGATGTCATCCACTATAAGTTGTCCTGCAGCCTTATAAAAGACAGACTTGTGCCATGGCACTAGCATAAAGTACTGAGTTCAGTAGTCTGTATACTAAGGTATGGGTTCTGTTCTCACTGCAGTCAACTGTATGTGTGTGTGTGTGTGTGTGTGTGTGTGTGTGTGTGTGTGTGTGTGTGTGTGTGTGTGTGTGTGTGTGTGTGTGTGTGTGTGTACGTGCACTTGCTTGAAATTACAGAGAGCCTTTTGCACCAGCATGTGGGATACTGTTACTGTCATATTCTCCTCACCAGACACTGCTGATTTCATCAGCTATAATGTGTTGCCTGAGACACTCCAAATCAGACCTGAGCTGTGGCACTTACCTTAAATACAGAGTTATGTAGTCTGTGTACTTAAATAAGTAGGGATTCTATTCTCACTGCAGTCAGTGTGTGTGTGTGTGTGTGTGTGTGTGTGTGTGTGTGTGTGTGTGTGTGTGTGTGTGTGTGTGTGTGTGTGTGTGTGTGTGTGTGTGTGCACTTCCTTGATATTACAGACAGCCTTTTACACCAGTATTTAGGAAATTATTACCATATTCTTCTCACCAGACACTGCTGATGTCCTCGGCTATATCTGATTTGTGGATGCACACTATTCCTACTAGGACAGTGTCAGAGACTGGCCTGAAGGTCAGGCAAAAGTCACCTCATCCTATATGATACAGATTACAGTGACATGGCTTTCAGTCTATCCACATATATCATGGCATGGTTTGTAGGAAATGTGTTTTCTTGGTGAGTAACCCCTGTGGCCTCTCCATATGCTGCATGTGTCTGGTGATGTACATGGAAAAGAGAGCACAATACTCTATATTAGTGCTCTAATGAGGTTAGAGTACAGTGCTGTAATATAATCCTGAGATCAGAATATGATGGAATGACTTGTGATGTGCAAGACACAGGCTTTCAATACCAGTGTGGGCACTTGGTCACAGTTCAGATTGCTATGTACATGTGTTCCCAGTTATTGCATCACTGGATTTCAGCATAGCAGGACTGTTGTCAGTGCTGTAATTAGCAGGGAATTCCACTTTGCAGAAAGCCAACATAAAGGTACATTTTTGAATTTATTTGTAGACCATGTAGCTTTGTCACCAATCATTTGTCTGTGTTAGCCCCTCCTGTAGTACGTTATCATCATAGGTGGACACAGTATGCAAGAATCAGCAAAAGCGGTAAGCCAAGAGCCATATCCTGTAGCCTAAACTGTCAAGAAATAGATTCCAAACAGCAAAGGGACAAGCACAGATCCCTGGGGTACACCAATGGTGACAGCTCTACTGGTAAAGGTTGATTCACCAATTTTCACATTATGTGTTCTGTCACTCAGCCATTTGGTTACCCATCTAGTGACATAAGGTTTAATCACCAGCTGGAGAGTTTCTCAATGATACCTGCATGGGGATTGTGTTCAAACCTTAGGCCTGTTGAGGCTAGCCAGTGGGCTGTGACAACATCACAGATCATCTGTCACATGACTCATCACATACACCTTCCGGACATGGTTCAATACACACTTCAACAAACCCTCCACACATACTGTATTCATGTAAAAGGGTGTACATCAACATGCATCCATCTGAGTTGGGGGGGCAGCACCCTATGCATGCATCTATAGACACATCCTGACTCTCCTCATCTGTGAGATAGACTGACATGTCATCATGAACCATTTCTAAATGAACACTAGTGATATCCCGACTGTGTGCAACAGACCTGTGTGAGTCGTTAATGCTACATCATGTCTGTTACTTCTGTTAGATGTCTTCAAAGAGGTCATCAAGGGCATGCATGATGACAACACTATCATCCTTTTGAACTTGACAAGCCCAAGGCATTTGACACAAATCCACACTGAGCTATTCACTTAGCACTTTCATATGTGGCTATATACACTGGTATCACAAAGTAGGTAGACCACTGTATCACATATATGGCATCTAAATATGTTGACATGTGTGAAGTGACCTATATCTCAGGTCCAGTGATCAGGTGTGTACATCAGGGCTGTCTGCTAGGCCCTTTCCTGTCCATTATTTAAGTGACAGACATCACAGATGGCATACACATCCTGTATCCAAACAGCTGTCTGAAGGACTACAGATTGCTGCCACAGGCATGACAACACTTGCAATGATACAAAAACATGGGGGGATTTATTACATCAGGAAAAAAAAACACACAACCCAAGTATACTGTAGACATCACACACTATAATCAGACCAATAAGTATGTTACTTGTGTCCTGGAGTAGATGGTAAGTGGAATGTCCACCAGCATTTGGTCACAGTGTTGACTATTCCCTTGTGTGTAACACAACTACTGAGTATGTGAAGAACATCCACATCAGAGGCCATTATGCCAGAGGTCATAGTGCCTCCATAGTTCACAGCCTTCATTACACCAATAACTGAGTACAATGCACACTTCTTCATATACCTCCCTACACATCTTCCAGTGATGTGTAACTAAGTGTACTACCTTTGTCACAGTGAGCTGTCACACATTTTATTGGTCATACTTAGGTATTCTTTTTGTGGCGTAAACATTACTGACTGATGGTGCAGAACCCCAATCATGTTGTTATACCAGATGCATGTGTGCTACCTGTTCCTGTGATGCACACAGTACATACATAGGTGTTTGACAACATTAATGACATGGGTAACATTTGTGACAGTGTGGATTGTGACATATATGTATGTCATGCACACCAGTCAACTAGCCTGTATTGATCATAATGTCGCATACAGATATAGCAGTGTCCTTCCTAATACCTCCAGCAGATGTTATGGATCCAGGACAGTGTGAGTGATTACCCTCATAGAGTGCAGACATGTCATAATAGTTGTACAAATGTGTTTGTGCAGAATCATCTCTGATCACTCTAAATTACATATGTTATGTCAGAGACATAGGATTACTGGTGGTATTATTATATTATCCATGATTGTGCTTGGGTCTTTTAATGCTGTCCATGAGCCTTTACCTGTATCCCACTTGCTGGAGACCTCTGCTGAGAATACAGTCATATTCAGCCAAATCAATTTGCACAACTTCACAATATGCACCCTACCCCAATTGTATATAGCATCCCTGATAGATGTCCTCTGCATTGTTCATGTAAGGATGCTTATCTCACACAGACATCTTCCCCATTAGTATGTCACCATGTGTGTCAGTCACATAATTCACATTTTCACTTTGCAGTCCCTACTGTACCATATTGATATGGGATTGGTGTTACTGTTACAACTGTCTTCCATTGACATGCCCCTGTCTCTTGTATATTAGGTTGTTTCACCTGTCCTCCTTCCCTGTGTTCATTCCTCATCTGTGTGTCCCTATTCAATACACACACTTTTTCCTGAGTGTTTATTTTACATGGCACTCCATGTTCTCTTACAGACCATTTACACAACTTCAGTACAGAATGCCAGGAATGGGATTTCACAATACTATGTATTGTATACACTGTCCTATATTGTGTTTGGACCATATACTTAACTATCATACCTCTTCAACTATCCAGATTTTCACAGAATGCCCAGATTTTTGCCTTATATATCTGTTGGTGTATTCTTTATCAAACTTGTGGTTTTCTGCCATATCACTGAGATGATCTCAGGACTGATGTGACTCAATAATTACATACATTTGAGTTTCAGACTTAAGACAAACCCCTTGTTATTCTACCACATTTCTAAAGAACAAATATGTAAAACTAACAATGACCCTACGTGGAATAGGCCTTTTGGTAGAATTATGCAATGAGGCCACCCTAACCCAAAAGAAGAGAAAAGTAAGGAGAGTTGCATTCTAACTTACACCTGGGATTCCAATACAATTAAAGCCATTATTAAGGAGAACTGGGCCATCCTCACTGACAATCAACAGATTGTAAGGGTGTGCTAGGTGATCACCCTACTTTTGTATATAATAAGAACAGAAGTATATGTAGCTATGTGGAAAAGAAAAATAAGGAACACCAGGATGACATAAGCATAAAATCTGTGGGACACCTAACTGCACTTTCTGTGAATACTTGATGGAGTGCATCTCATGTGAGTGCCCCTATCTTAAAAAGATGGCAAAACTTTCAGCAAGTGGTAAGTGTAATAATGAAAAAGTTGTATATAGGACCATGTGTAATAACTGTCTTGCATTTTATGTGGGTAAGACTATGAATAAACTGAAAAGGAGGATTTCAGGTCATCTTTTTGACATCAGACGTAAATGCCAGAGAAATGCCTTATCCAAACACTTATTAGAACACCCCAGACATTCTGGTTTTAAATGTATCATTCTGGACTGTGAAGGGGACATCAATGGTGTTTTGGAGAAAAATGAATTATGTCAGCAGCTGAAATTAAATGCATTCAGAAAACCAGGACTTAACTGGTATTGCTCTATTAAGAGCATGTTAAATTTACGTAAGCTGCCACACAATCTGTAAAGGTTTTTTTTAGGGAATTTTTTTGAGGAAATATTTTTAAGTACTAAAAATATACTAAAAAATAATAAAAAATGATGTGTAGAATGTGTATAAATGCATATATGTTTAGTTACTTTAACCTCAATTCTGCTTTGTTTGCATTTATTGCATCACTTGTTGATCGTTGACTCGGTCAGGTCAGACCATTAGCTAATCACCCTTAACATCCACATCCCACCCCCACCCCCCCACCCCAAGTAAGAAAACCTTCATAAAAAACTTCTCCAAAGCCAACATCATGCTACTCAAATCAGAAGTGGCAAACTTTATGACACCCATGCAGGCAGGGACTGAAAGTTTGACTGCTGAGTCCTGCACTAAGGCACTGTACAAGCACATCCACTCATGCATGAATCGTGCCATCCCAAATAGAACCAAGATGCTCTCCTCCAAAAAAAGGAAGCCAATCTGGTGGTCCTCTGCCATAAACAAACTTTACAACAAAAGTAAGAAACTGTTGCAGAAAAGAGGAAAATCCCAGGATGCAAAAAACTCCCTTACCAGCCTCAGTAAGAAGCTGAGATCCCTCATAAAATCTTCCAAAGCTAGTTACAAAAATAAAATTGCCAAAGATTCCAAAGACAACCACAAGGCATTCTATAACTATGCCAAGCATCTAAATGGCGATGCTCAGATCTGCTCTGAGCTACAACAGAATGGCATTAAATATATTGATCCCAAGGATATTGCCAATATCTTGGCAGATCGATTCAGTGCCAACTTCACCTCCTCTCACCCCCTCTCACCCCCTAAATGGCCCATCTCAATACTGGAAGATTGCCAAATTCCAGTAATAATGGCCACATAGGTAAAAAACACAATCTCTAAAGCTAAGAATACAGCATCCATGGGACCAGATGACATACCAGGCTGTGTACTACATGAAATACAAAATGAACTGGCACCTCACCTAAGTGTCATGTTTAATCATACCCTCACCTCAGACTTCATGCCCACTGAGTGGCGCACAGCTACAGTTATCCCACTCCACAAGGGGGGATCCACCTTGGATCCCGGCAACTACTGCCCCATCAGTCTGATGAGCCTGATCAGCAAGGCCATGGAATGTATTATCATGGAACTTATAAACAAAGACACTGTCAACTTTCAAACACTGGACCCCACCCAGTTGGGGGTTGGTAGGCTGGCCTAATGGTTAAGGTGTTTGCCTTACAAACACAAGGTGCAGGGTTTGAGTCTCACAAGGGATAATTGGCTAGGCTTAAAATGGCTCGCAAGGGCAGTTAGCCTAGTACTACTCTATGAATCTATGAACCTATGAACCCAATTTGGGTTCGCGATCTTGTCTCCTGAACCTGATTGACTTCTTCAAATCAGTCTCCAGAGCCGTGGATGAGGGTAAGGCCGTCCACACAGCCTATCTGGACCTCGCCGTCTTTGACAACATCTCCCACTCTGGAATCAAAGATAAACTTACTAAGCTGGGCAGACTCCAGACTCCATAGAACCTACTCCTAGGAGGTCTAATAAATATATTACTGCCCCTTCGGACAAGCCTTTCCTTACAAAAGGTGTAGCAGTTGGTGCCATGGTCATGGTGGCGGCCACTAAAAAGGAACTATCTGAGACCAGTTCCACTATCTATCCCCCTACAAAAGGGCCTTACAGAAACAGATGCTTGGTGCCATAGCCATGGGCTCAAGCTCAATGCCAAGAAATGTATAGTTATCCCGTTTGGGAAAAAAACATGTACCCATAAATTATCACATAGGTGGCAGTACACTAAACACCGAAAGTGTGATAAGAGACTTAGGGACACAGGTGGACAGTGGTCTCACCTTCGATAACCACATTGCCACAACAGTCAGGAAATCCTTCTATGTGGCACACCTCGTCATCACTAAGGACTTTTTATCCAGAAAAAAGGAGGTCTGTGTCCCGGGTCTATATTATAACATCAAAGTCTAAAAACATCGAATGTTATAATATCGACCCCATTCAATCGAAAAACAGAAACCGAACAGTCAGAATAGCAAATTTTTTCCCAGGGAAAAATTTGTTGTTCCGACTAACATACACACAACTCAAGCACACCAAAATAAATAATCCACACATATACACTTACGAAACCCTACACTAAACCAGATATACACCACTAGCTACCCACTTACCTTAACCCAACCCTAACCCTAAGGTCCCTAACTATCGCACACTCACCTTACCTGCTCCCTAACCCTAACTCACCTACCCCACCCTAACCCTCACATCCACACAATTGCACATGTAACTGACCCATGCCCTAACCCTAACTCACTTAACCCACCCTAACCCTAAAGTCTGTCACTACCGCACTCACCTCACCAGCGCCCTAACCCTAAAGTACCTAACTACCACACACTCACCTTAACCCAGTCCGTTCGCTCACTTACCTTAACCCGGTCCTTAACCATCTCACCACACTTACCTGAACCCAATCTGTAACCTCCATTCGCTCACTTCCCTAAACCCGGTCCATAACCATCGCACCACACTGCTGTAAATAGCGAATCCACAGACCACCGAAATCTTACCCTAGGTAAAATTTTGATGTTCTGAGGCTTCGCTATTCTCAGATTTCACACTAAAGGGTTCGATATTATAACATTCGAAGTTTTTGAACTTCGATGCTATAATATAGAACCCATTGTCCCACTGTACTCATCCCTCATTAGACCCATTATAGAATACAATGCCCCATTTGGTATTTACCCCTCAAGACATCTGCAACAACTGGAAAGGCCGCAGAAATACCTCACTAAAAGAATCACAGGCCTAAAGCAGATGCCTTATGCTGACCGCCTTAAAAAACTCCAGCTATACTCTGTTGCATATCATCTATTTGGAGGCGATCTCTTCTTAACATACAAGGCCATGTCAAACCCAGAACTGCTGGACATGCTGCAGTTAAAGAAATCCCAATCCCTCAGACCCACACGCTCCAAGGATCTAAACCTTGTCATAACAATAAACAAAACATGCTTGGGAGATAGGTTCCTGACCCAGAGACTCCCCAGATTCTGGAATAGACTGCCCATACATCTCAAGCAGAGCGCCTCTTTGGCCCTCTTCAAAAGGAACCTTAACGATTGGATGGGAGAAAGGAAATTCACCCCGGGGATCATGTCAGTTGCCGTGCTAGACAGGGGTCCAGGGAAGTAAATATTGTGGGAAGAAATAGCCAAGAATTGTTATGGCTAGGCTTGTATAGGCCCTAGGGCCAATAGCATAGTACCAACCTATGAACCTATGAATCTATCACACCAGAGATTTAAACAGTAAATTCAAAACACACATTTTTCATGCCACTATTATCATGTACTATTGGTATAATTCCCCCATTTACCATACTGGTGGACACTCATGCACACTTTTATACATTACAAGTTAATTTCATCCACTGTTTTCTGCAGTTTTGTACATTTTTTCTACTAGTTTTCATTATCTAAACATGTTTTGGGGCTGTAAACATGAAAACTGTCAAGACACTTTGTGTTTTTTTTTTTTTTTTTTGCAAAGCACTTACATTTTTTGAGCTGTTAATTACTTAGTTTTTAAGCACACTAATACATATGGATGGGTGTTTACCAAAAGATATTATTAGACAGATGTATTTTTATGTATTTTTATATTTATAGTGTTCTAGTTCATAGGTAAGTACTTATAAGCCTAGCCAGAGTGTGTCGGCTTTTGCCGCCCCATTGATTAATAGATTATGGTTAGTTAGCTATGTGTTTTTTCTTGATTTTAGCTCTTGTCACAGACTTGAAGGCTTTATTGCATTAGGTAGCCCAAAGTGATTTTAGTTAAAAGTATTTTTATGTGTGCGTTATGCTTTTCTTAATACCCGATTTTCAAATGTGGTTTGCCAACAGATAGGAAGTGTTTTCCTTAACAAGGATTTAGTTTGATCTAATCAGTAGTAGTGTGTGGAGATGGGTACTTGTTCTTTATATTCCTTGCCTTAAATGGGCTGGTTTAATATTAAACAATGTTCATAGGTTCATAGGTAGGTACTAGGCTATTGGCCCTAGGGCCTATATAAGCCTAGCCAAAGGTACCCTGGCTTTCGCCACCCAAGAAAATTATTTTCCTGTGCTACTGTCGAGCAGAGCCACAGAAGTGATCCCCGGGGTGAATTTCCTATCTCCCATCCAATCATCAAGATTTTTCTTGAACAGTGCTAATGAAGAGCTTTGTTTGATATAGATAGGTAGTTTGTTCCAGAGTATGGGAAGTCTCTGGGACAGGAATCTATCCCTCCAGCATGTTCTGTTTATTGTGGTGACGAGGTTTAGGCCCCTAGAGCGTGTAGCTCGTAGGGATTGGGATTTCTTTAAGTGGAGCACGTCTAAAAGCTCTGGGTTTGACATAGCTTTGTGTGTTAGGCAGAGATCGCCTCTGAGTAGGCAATATGCAATGGAGTAAAGCTGCAGTTTTTTGAGACGGTCTGCATAAGGCATCTCTTTGAGGCCGGTAATCCTCTTTGTGAGGTATTTCTGTGGCCTTTCCAGTTGTTGTAGATGTCTTGTGAGGTACATACCAAAAGGGGCATTTTACTCTATAATGGGTCTAATGGTGGCAGTAGAGGGGAAAAATGACCTCTTTTTTCCTGGATGAGAAACCTTTTGTGATGAGGTGTGCCACATAGAAGGATTTCCTGACTACTGTGGCGATGTGATTATCAAAGGAGAGACTACTGTCCACCTGTGTCCCAAGGTCTCTTATCACACTTTCGGTGTTAAGTAGACTACCACCTATGTGGTAGTTCATGGGAACTGAGTTTTTACCAAAAGGAATGGCAATGCACTTTTTGGCATTGAGCTTGAGGCCATGGCTTTGACACCAGGCATCTGTCTCAGCAAGGCCCTTTTGTAGGATGTCCACATCTTTTGGAGTTTTGATTATGGCTCCTAGTTTGCAGTCATCTGCGAACTTTGTTAGCCAAAGACCTTCTGTGTTGGCCTGTACTTTAGAGAAGTAGATACCAAACAGGAGAGGACCCAAGACTGAACCCTGTGGTACTCCACTTGTCACTGGTCTGAAGCTGGATTTGGAGTCTGCTACTTTCACAGTGTGGGTTCTGTCAGTGAGCCAGTTGGCAACCCATCTTGTGACATAGGGATTTATACCTAGTTTAGTGAGTTTATCTATAATTCCAGAGTGGGGGATGGTGTCAAAAGCCTTGGCAAGATCTATATAGACTGTGTGAACCACCTTACCCTCATCTACAGCTTTGGTGACTGCCTCAAAGAAGTCTATCAGGTTTAGGAGACATGATCTGCCTTATACAAACCCAAACTGGGTGGGGTCCTGAGTTTGGAGATTACCAATGTCATTGTTTATAAGTTCCATGATGATACGCTCCATAGCCTTGCAGACCAGGCTCGCTAGGCTTATGGGGCAGTAGTTTCCAGGGTCTGTAGTGGCTCCCCCTTTGTGGAGTAGGATAACTGTCACTGTGCACCATTCAGTGGGCACATAGCCTGAGGTGAGGCTATGATTGAACATGGTACTTAGGTGGGGTGCCAGTTCGTTCTGTAGTTCATGTAGAACACAGCCTGGGATGTCGTCAGGTCCCATGGATGCTGTGTTCTTGGCTTTGGATAGTGTGTTTTTTACCTGTGCAGCTGTGATTACAGGAACTCTGCATTCTTCTGGTATAGAGATGGGCCCTTTAGGGGATGACAGAGGGGTAAAGTTAGCACTGAACCTATCTGCCAGGATGTTGGCAATATCCATTGGTTCTGTATATTTAGTGCCATTGTGCTGTAACTCAGAGCAGATCTGAGTGTTGCCATTGAGATTCTTGACATAGCTATAGAAAGATGATTGACTGGGAATTAAATGGCTTGGATAAAAGTTTTATACTATGGTATGACATTTTATTAGTTAGAAAAACATAGGAAATTTATGGAGAAATAAGTGGGCAATCATTAAATATGCATTGTTTAATCTGTCCTTGAACTCAAAGTATTTTGGAGATCCACGGGAAAAACAGTAATGAACAATATCTCAGACAGAACCCACATGGTAAGAGTGGCAGGTGCCATGTCTGACTCTAAACCAGTCACAAGAGGAGTCCCACAGGGCTCAGTCTTGGGACCCCTCCTGTTCGGTATATATTTCTCCGAAGTATAGGCAAAGGCAGAGGGACTATGGCTAACCAAGTTCATAGATGACTGTAAATTGGGTGCAATAATTGACTCTCCAGCTGACACAGACATCCTGCAAAAGGGTCTCATAGAGACAAACACCTGGTGTCAAAGTCACGGCCTCAAGCCAAATGCCAAAAAATGCATAGTAATCCCATTTGGGAAAAACAAAGTACCTACAAACTACCACATAGATGGGAATCCACTAAGTACAGAAGAAGTAATTAGGCACCTGGGTACCCAAGTAGATAGCATGCTCTCCTTTGATAACCACATAGCCAAAATGGTCAGGAAATCCTTCTATGTGGCACACCTGATCACAAAGGGTTTCTCATCCAGATCCAAGGAGGTGATTGTGCCCCTTTACTCCTCACTCATTAGGCCCATAATAGAGTACAATGCCCCATTTGGGATGTACCTCACTAGACACCTGCAACAACTAGAAAGACCACAGAAGTACCTCACTAAGAGGATTAAGGGCCTTAAACAATTATCCTATGAAGCATGACTAAAAAAGCTCCAGCTCTTCTCAGTCTCTTACCGTCTGGTCAGAGGTGACCTGTGCCTGACCTATAGGGCCATGTCAAACCCTGAACTGATGGACATGCTTCACCTCAGAAAAACGAGATCCCTCAGAACCACTCATTCTAGTGACTTGAACCTATGTACAACAATAAACAGGACATGCTGGAGGGATAGATTTCTGTCCCAGCGACTGCCCTCACTTTGGAATAGAATCCCGATCCATATTCAACAGAGCACCTCTCTGACCCTCTTCAAGAGAAATCTTGATGAGTGGATGGGTAATCATAAGTTCTACCCTGGGATCACTTCAGGAGCCCTGTTGACAGAGGCCCAGGTTACTAATCTAATGGTGAGGTGAAAGCCATCACTCTGTGGCTAGGCTTATAAATGCCCATGGGCAGATAGCCTAGTACTTACCTATGAACCTATGAACCTATGAACATGCCAGGAGTGACCTGAAGGAAATCTTGTTATACAAGTTGTGAACTTGTTCAAGATTTGTTAGTTGTGATAAGGGAATGTTAATTAGACTTTTAGTGCTGTCAGGTGTCCTTTGGATCTGTATACCAATCAATAATTTTGATGTATCTTTTGTGTAATGGATAAAAAAATGAAAAAAATGAACACGCACAGGAATCTGTCTAGTTCCAACTTTACCACTACAAGTGTTGAGGAAAAAAATACAAATCAGAGAAACTAGTGTCCTTAAAACTTCACTGATAAGCTCAGTCACATTAATTTCCAAAAATCAAGAAACCCTGGTAGTGTTCCAAAGCAAAAAGCCTTTATTTGACACAGACAAGTGATCTTCAGTAACAAAAAATATCAGAAATATTTTAGCAATGTTAAACATATCAGCTTTTGTATACTTAAAAAAATAGGTGTGGAAAATATACACATGAAGGTCGTATAAGTGATGCCTCAGCAACCACTTTCAGGAGCTAGTCTTATTGTCTGTGCAGCTGATGTGCACCATTTTATAGGCCTCCATCTTTCACTGTTTGTGAGCTACCATTGTCTAGCAAGGACTTGAGTTCACATCCATTGTTAGTTGATGTCTTAGAAGGAAGTAGAAGTGGTGCCTCAGCAACCACTTTCAGGAGCTAGCCTCATTGTCTGTGCAGCACACTTTCTGTGCTCAGGTACATGGCTGTATGCTGACTTCAGTGTAGCAAGTCCCAACTCCTGTAGCATTTCTTCAGATGCTGCATTCAGGCCTGTGAAGTCTGCTCTTTTGCTCCATTGTTCTGAGTTTTAAGGTAACACCTCTGTGAGTTGAGGTAGCTCCATTCACCCTTCCCATGCATGCAACAGTGGTTGTTTCAGTTCTTTGGGATCTACATTGACTGTTTGACTGTGTGGCATGACCAAGCAGGTAAAGGGATGCTCATTTAATGAGTACAATTTTATACCAACTCAGGACCCAACACTGCCTTTGACTAATGCTTCCTGTATTGCTTCAGGTCTGTGATCCACCTGAGCACTTAGGTGTGTTGCTATTGTCATGTGAGGCACAAAATGTGTGCAGGCCTGCTTCAGTCGCATTTAGTTCTATGTGGATATTCCTCTCTCTCCTCTTTTGGATTATCTAGGCTGGGGCGGGGGGTTATATGTGACTAAGGTCTGTGTCTCTAAGAAGAACAAGGATAGTGACTTGCCCCATCTCTTTTGCTGATTTGGATTACTTTTGCCTCTTTGTAGCCCTCAAACTTATAATGCTCTTTTTTGATTGACCTTTGGCATCTCTTCCTCCTCCCCATAAAAAAGATGGAGCCAGTATCCTGAAAAGAATAATAAAGAGCTCAGAATCTTCCTGCCTCTGGATTATTTCTTTAAAGATGGTATTTTATTAGAATGAAAACTCCCTTCCACTGGCCAGTCATCTCCTCTAAAAAGGCACGGCACATAGCTGTAGACATCCTCATCTAAGTGACATGTCGTGCTGTATAAGCATCTGAGGGCAAACTCAGTAGTGATGTTTTTGGTCCAATAAAGGCCCCAGAGACCACAACACCTTGCCACATAGCCACCTGGTGAAAACTCTAAAGCTGTAGACAGGGTGATTGCTGTGGCTAGAAGAGCAACACTGTGCATGAATATATCCCAGATGGTGCTGCATCTGACCATTCTTGATGTCTATCCCAGAGTTAAGACATTTTTATAATAAAGTTTCTAAAGATATGGTTTAGGAATTGCAAAGTAGGAAAGAATCATTGACTACTGCGAAGAATCTTTAGAATGGTGCCGCTGCTCCCTTTTCTTTCTTTAGGCTAATCCAGTCCGGAAATGGAGGGGAGTTTCTTGCAAGCAGAGAAGACTACCTAAGCATTAGACACCATTGCCCTGTGTGAGGTCATTCATAAAGTCTTCTAAAAGGTAAGCTTTGCAGGGAATTTACAATATTCCTGCCTACCTTCCAGGGCTGCCTGTAGGAGTCCATTTCTAAGGGTTAGCTGATACTTGGTGGACTATTAGGACAGACAGTTTCTGGACATTATTTTCAAATGGCCATGTGGTAGTGTACCTGAGATCTCCCCAGTCAGTCAGTCTCCAAGGATTTCCTGGAACACTACCAGCCTGTTGTCCTTAAAAGGGTCTTGATGCCTCTTTCTTCTGTAGAGGGAGTGAGTAGATTTTATTTCCACCGCTTACTCATCATTAATAAAATAGTGATGTTGTCCTTCTGATCCAAAGATTTCAAAGATTTCTAAGTTCTGAGTAATGACTTTCCAAGCAACAAGCTCTTTTCTTCTGTTCAGTCTGAATGGTGTCCGCAGACATGATAGACACACTTTGGCATGTCAGTGTCTGGCAAACCTCAAAGGAGGGGGCTAAGATTTTCATTGAATGTACATAACTTGTAATATAGGGTGCTGTTTTTTTAACCTTTCATCTGCCTCCAGAGTCTTCATCATGGTTTTAGCTGTTGTGGCAGAGGCCTTGGAGAAGAGTTCTCTTCTGGTAGGTAATCTCTTATGTAGATAACTGTTGCACCATGCCTGACTCACAAAACATCTTGGCCTAGGCTGCTATTTCTTTACTGTCATGCTTGCAGGTCCTGGACATTACCATGGAACAGGAGAAATCTGCTATATTTCTTCTGTATTTATGACACACTGGATTTCATCAAGATGGAAATAAGCGCTCAGTTGTGCATGTCCTCTGTGTAAGTAAGAGACCATGGCCTGTTTTTGGGTTGCAATTTAGTATGTTCTGCTTCTCCATATGAGGGTGGTCTAGTCATTGTAGGATGCTGGTGGTTAGAGCCATCACACTCGTGGAGCTCCGGGCTGTTGTTACATGCCTTTAGTCATGCTCTAGAGTGTAGGTTTATCCTCGTCAGTTTTAATGGGTGCACCCTTCTGGCACCAAATCTATTAGTTCTAATGACAAATTCTTTAATGGTAAGCTAGGAATCCTACTTTAAAACCTTCAGCAGTTCAGGCAAAGAGGATCTCTGAGGAGCAGATATGCCGAAAACCTGTTTCAAATGACAGTGGTTTTGCTGCTGTCCAGACTGCAGACAAAGAGTTAAAATATGTCGCTTAATAGGTTTTAGACAAACAGTACGTGATGTAAAAAAACATGGAAAAATGCACTCACACCCCTTCCAAGGGAAAAAGTTTGTGTCTGACTGTGGATTGTATACCATGGAATCTGTCTGATGGCAGTTCATATTCCAGGGGCATTCAGTGGTATTGCATACTACTTGGGTTGTAGTTTGTCTGTTTCCTGAAGTATTCATATTGGTCTGTCAAGTGTGAGGCATCTTGGAGATCAAGCTGTTTGCCATCACTGAGAACATGGTATTACCATGGATTTTCTCCTTGAAGTAAGGCAGAAAAGATTAGGAAGTACCGTCTCCTGGGAGCATGCAATTGCTTGCTTTGAATACCACATTGTTTCATTTTTCCAGCTTATAGACATCGACTCCTCTGTTGACAAATGTTTTTATGGAAGCATCAAAAATCTTTTTTCTCTCTCTTAAGTTAACGTGCTGTTAGTAAGTAGCACATTTTGTAGTGTCGTAAATTTCCCTACAGTTCTTTTTCTAGTTATTGTAGAGGTTGTGGTGGAGGAAAAAAAACACTTTGTTGTGTATTTAGAGATGTGATGTTGTCAGCCTCACCTTTATTTTCACTTGTGGGGTTGGATCCAATCCATCGGATCCGTCTTGGCCTTTTTCAAAAGCTCGAGGTCTTCAGCAAAGTACGTGAGCATTCTTCCTTATCCATATTGCAATTCCCAAACCCTCAGATCTCATTTGCCACTCAGCAAAAGACGTGGTCATTCCAGGAAGCTCTGTTTATATATTCTTTGTATTTTCTACTTAGTTTTTCTTCTATTAATTAGTTAGCAATTTCCTTACCCTTCTTT
The DNA here is from genome assembly GCF_019279795.1 of Protopterus annectens. Classification (NCBI taxonomy): domain Eukaryota; kingdom Metazoa; phylum Chordata; order Ceratodontiformes; family Protopteridae; genus Protopterus; species Protopterus annectens. The sequence continues at coordinate 318,622,336 of NC_056729.1, forward strand.
ACATCCTTTTAAGTTAGAAGACTTTTGTTGGCTGTGCAACTATTGTTCCCTCTTCTAAGCTTTCCCCTGACAATGTCCGTTTAAGTTAGAGGACGTTTTGTTTGCCTGTGTGAGTGTTGTTCCTCTCCCTTTCCAATGTCTGTTTAAGTTAGAGGCCATTATTTAACTTCTAACTCTACAATTACAAAAAAAAACAAAAAAACTTTATTTTCTCAGTCTAGTTAATGTCCATTTTAGAGGGCATTTGTGTGTGTGTGTGTATGTGTGTGTGTGTGTGTGTGTGTGTGTGTGTGTGTGTGTGTGTGTGTGTGTGTGTGTGTGTGTATATGTGTGTGTGTGTGTGTGCACACGTTATTTTCTCTTTCTATTTCCGTAGCTTAAATTTATTTTATGTAATATGTCTCAAAAACAGGATGGGAAACCCTTAGGGTTTAAAAAATGTGAACAATGTGGCAAAAATATGCCTCTAAGTGATACACACACTTTTTGTGTGTATTGCTTGGGGCCTTTACATCTACAAGAATCAGGCTCCATTTGCCATGGCTTCAACCAAAGAGCTCTTATGGAGCGTAAAACTAAGTGTATATTGAAAGGTTTACTTAAAACTCCATTTTCTGAGGCTACTTTTCCAGGGTTCTCTAAATCATCAGATAAGTCAGACAAAACTCTAAAGCGACCTTCCCTGACTCCAAAATCATCCTCAGAGCTGAGATAGAAAGTTCCTAAACTGACTGCTCCTACAGATTCTTCGGAGCAGCCAGTAGCTTCTGGATTCGAGAGGTCTTCGGAGCAACCTGAACCTTCTGCTCCGACCTCTTTGGCTCCCACTGAGTTTAGACTTCGAAACCATTCTCCATCACTGGAGCCTATATCTTCTCACCTCCGATCACCATTTTTGACAAAATCCAGATATCCTACCTTATCTACCAGGAGCTTGTCAGATGATGTGGATAAGGGTAGTGCAGAGGCTTCTGAAGACACTGGCTTTGGCAAAATTATTACTGGATCCTATCCCAAAGGCATTGGATCCGACAAAGTCCTCTCCATCAGAACCTTTTCCTCCTCCGATCCATCCTCTGGTTTCAGAGCCAGAAGATTCAGATGTCCAACTGGTGTCCGTCTCAGATCCTAGGCCCAAAGGTTCCTCAGATCTCATGTTTGCCCCTGAGTTCTTCTGCTCTGTCGGATCTCTAGGAGCCAACACTCCCCAGTTGGACCCAGAGAGCTGGTTTGGATCTCATTGGATCTGACCCTGCCTCTTGGAGCTTCAGCGTGGGTTAGTTCGAATCCTACCTCTGCCTCAGAGTGTCTGTCCTCTGCGATGGAGATTCCCTCTGCTCAGACTACTTTTTGTCAGATCCAGGAATTTCTTTGAATCAGGGGTCTGGTGCCTTTGACATTATGAGGAGGGTAATGACTACATCCCAGTCTCAGGCACACTCTCTCCAGGATCTTCCTTCCACTTCTGGGCCGGTGACTTCGCCTACTCACATTCCCCTTCCATAGAACCACAGAGTCCCCAGGCCTCAGGACGTCCAGCAAGGGACCTTCCCCCTTTCTAAAACTTCCCCAGATTACCCCACTGAGGAAGTCCCAGAGGACTTGCAAGAGGAAGCGTCTGAACTCTCCAGAAGAGTCAGTTACATCTGATACTGACCTCAGTGATGCAGAAGGGTCCCCTAGGGTGCCTCTTGAAGATGTTTCCTTCAGAGACATCCTGGAAATATTAAAAAAGAGGTGACTGGCAGTCCACAACCCCTTCAGTTGAGGAGTCGGTATAACTGAAGGCTTTCGGGTCTTGCCCTTCCACCTCTTGGGTGACCCTTCCTTCCGATGAGCTTATTGACTTAATCTCTCAGAAGGCTTGGGAGACTCCAGACTCCATAGAACCTACTTCTAGGAGGCCTAATAAATATATTACTGCCCCTTCAGACAAGCCTTTCCTTACAAAAGGTGTAGCAGTTGGTGCCATGGTCATGGTGGTGGCCACTAAAAAGGAACTATCTGAGACCAGTTCCACTATCCATCCCCCTACAAAAGGGCCTTACAGAAACAGATGCTTGGTGCCATAGCCATGGGCTCAAGCTCAACGCCAAGAAATATATAGTTATCCCCTTTGGGAGAAAACATGTATACGTGAATTACCACATAGGTGGCAGTACACTAAACACCGAAAGTGTGATAAGAGACTTAGGGACACAGGTGGACAGTGGTCTCACCTTCAATAACCACATCGCCACAAAAGTCAGGAAATCCTTCTATGTGGCAGACTTCATCACTAAGGGCTTTTCATCCAGAAGAAAGGAGGTCATTGTCCCACTGTACACATCCCTCATTAGTCCCATTATAGAATACAATGCCCATTTGGTATTTACCTCTCAAGACATCTGCAACAACTGGAAAGGCTGCAGAAATACCTCACTAAAAGAATCACAGGCCTAAAGCAGATGCCCTATGCTGACCATCTAAAAAAACTCCACCTATACTCTGTCGCATATCGTCTACTCAGAGGCAATATCTGCTTAACATACAAGGCCATGTCAAACCCAGAGCTGTTGGACATGCTACACTTAAAGAAATCCCAATCCCTCAGAGACACACGCTCCAGGGATCTAAACCTTGTCATAACAATGAACAAAACATGCTGGTAGGATAGGTTCCTGACCCAGAGACTACCCAGACTCTGGAACAAACTGCCCATACATGTCAAGCAGAGAGCCTCTTTGGCCCTCGTCAAAAGGAACCTTGATGATTGGATGGGAGATAGGAAATTCACCCCGGGGATCACGTCAGTCACCCTGCTAGACAGGGGTCCAGGGAAGTAAATACTGTGGGAAGAAATACCCAGGTAATTGTTATGGCTAGGCTTGTATAGGCCCTAGGGCTGATAGCCTAGTACCAACCTATGAACCTATGAACCTATTAAAGGTCATACAAATTACTTAAAGGGTTACATTTAAAAAAAATTACTGTGCCATCATGTATATACCAGCTAGCCATTATTCTCTCTTTGATGGAAGATATAGTTCAGCATCAGTGACCTCATCTTTTTTGCTGCTTTTTTATTAAACCAGACCCCAACTCCCAGCAGATTTCCCTTGTGTTTCTTTCTTACATTTTTTTGACTTTTCTGTTATGCCAGCTAAAACTACGCCTAACTTTTATCTTTATCAAAATGTTGGATTGTCTATTTTGCTTGGTCATCATAAAATTGTTATTGTTTAAAAAAAAAAATATATATATATATATATATATATATATATATATATATATATATATATATATATATATATATATATATATATATATATATATATATATACTGAGGGTTCTGGGTGCCGATGCTCTCATGTCGACTCCGAGGGGGACAGTCACCCTGGGTTCTCTTCGGAACCGACCCTCCCTCTCGGAGCCTCGACTCAGCTCAGCTCCCACTTCTGCTTTGGAGCCATTCCCTCTTGCTAAGAGTCGACCATCCACTCCCTCGGAGTGAAGGTCTTCTTCGGAGCAGGGGGGAAAGGCTTTCGAAGCTATAGAGAAGGTTTTATCCTCTGCCAAAGCCATTCCTTTGGAACCTGTGTCCCACCAGCAGCAGGCAGCAACCACTTCCCTCCTGCCACCCCCATAGCATAGGGAACCAGAGGCCCAAGTAGCCCCCCATTGGAGGTGCCTCCTCTTCCGAGACCTCCCCAGATTATCCCACTGGAGAGCTCCCTCAGAAGAGGTTATGCAAGAGGAAGCATGTCAACTCCCTGAGGCTGTCACATCAGACACTGATTTAGAGGAATCAGAAGGGTCCCCCAGATCTCCCTCTGAGGATGTCTCCTTCTCTGACATCCTAGAAATCCTTAGACAGAGGGGTGATTGGAAGACCTCTAACCCTACTGAGGATGAATCAGTGTATCTTGAGGCCTTTGGCTCCCGACCTTCCACCTCTTGGGTGACACCACCTTATGACCAACTTTTGGGGGTCATTTCGTGGAAAGCAAGGACCTCTCCAGATTCAGTGGAAGCCATCCTGAGGAGGCCAAACAAATTTATGACAGCACCTGAGGACAAGTCTTTCCTTAGCAAGGGAGTTCCAGCTGATGCTATGGTGGTAGCAGTGGCCACCAAGAAGGAATTATCTGAGATGTCTTCTAATCTCCATCCTCCTAACAAGGAGTCCAGGATGATGGATAGGTATGGGAAGCATACTTTTTCTTCAGCGGCATTTACACTAAGATCACTGAATTACCTGACGTATTTCACTCGTCTTCAGAGGGATCTCCTGAAAGAGTTAGGAGATACCCTCCAGGGTTCAGTAGCTCCGGGTTCCATGGACAAGGTTTTCGCGGAGCTCTCCACCCTTACTTCCATAGCTAACTCCTCCATGAGGCTGATCTCATATGCGGCAAATGGAGTAAGTAGGGCAGCTGCAGCAGGAATAGCTCTCAGGAGACATTTGTGGATGCGTCTTTGTAACTTTACGGAATCCTTCAAGTCTTCCTTCACTAACGTTCCCTTTGATGGTTCATCTCTTTTTGGACCCCAAGTGAAAGAGACTTTGACTAGGTGCAAGCAGGAAGGAAAAACCTTATCTGCCATTGGAGTCCATTTCTCTCTCCCATCCAGACCCTATCCCAAGGGTAATTCAGGAGGGAAAATGTGGTTCCGCAAATCCCAAAAAGGTTTTCCTCAAGCACAAGGTCAACCCTCCCCCAGGGGCAGAGGAGGGGTATATAATTGAAGATGCCACCCTCATGGCAGAGGAGGTCCGCAACATCAGGGAGACAGAGAAACTTTCTCTGATCGTCCCTTCCATCGACCCTGAAGGGTTGCCCGACTGTCCGTCTCTGGATGCAGTTGGGGGGGCATATATATCGCTGTACCCAAGTGCCTGGATAACTATCACTCAAGATCATTGGGTGCACACAGAAATATCCAGAGGTTACCTGATTCCCTTTATTTCTGAAACCCCAACAAACCAGTCTCTTCCAGACATACCACCCATCCAACTAGACCGTGCAACATCAGAGGTCATCTCGTTGCTACAAAAAAGAGTCATCCAAGAAGATCCCGCAGAGCAAGTAGGATCCGGAACTTACTCTCAAATCTTTTTAGTTCCAAAAAAGACAGGGGACTGGAGATCAATTCTAGATCTCTGCAGGCTCAGCAAGCATGTAAGAAAATCAAAGTTATGAATGGTCACTCTGCAGTCAATATTTCCCTTTATCGGGAAAGACAACTGGATGTGTTCAATCGATCTCCAGGATGCATACTATCACATCAAAATGGACAGGCGCTCCACAAGGCACTTACGCTTCCGGCTGGGAGCCAGCCATTTTAAGTTCAGAACACTGCCCTTTGGCCTCACTACAGCCCCCAGAGTGGGTTACCAAATGCATGGCAGTGGTAACGGCTCACCTGAGACATCAAGGATTCCAGGTGTTTCTGTATCTAGACGACTGGCTCCTCACTGCTACCACCAAGCATCAACTCATAAGGACCAGGGATGAGACTCTATCCTTGTGTGCCAACCTAGGCATTACTGTCAACTTGCAAAAGTCAGTCTTATCTCCCTCGCAGCATATTGTATATCTAGGCTCAGAAATAGACACTACCACCATGTCAGTAAAGCTAACACAGGAATGAGTGGAATCTCTATGCAGTCAGATCAGATCCTTATTAAACAAACAAAGAGTCCAGGCCAGACTAGTCCTTCAAGTCCTAGGGATTATGGCTTTCACCATCTTATTAGTTCCTCTTGCTCGTCTACGTATGAGGATTCTCCAATGGATGCTGTTTGCACAATGGTCGATGCAAGACCTTCCATTATCTCACCAGATATTAATAACAAACGCATGCAAAAGGGATCTGACATGGTGGTTACACATGAAGCAACTTGTCACAGGTCGTCCACTTGTTCCTCCCCAAGAGAAAGCAGTTTTGACCACAGACACTTCCCAGATAGGGTGGGGGGCATTATCTGGGAAAGACAGTCCAAGGTACTTGGCAAAACCACTAGAACCACTTGCACATCAATGTTCTGGAGATGAGAGAGGTGCAATACACGAGAACCACTTGCACATCAATGTTCTGGAGATGAGAGAGGTGCTATATGCATTGCAAGCACTTCACAGCTCCCTTCCCACTGGAACAATTGTGATTCAGTGAGACAACATGTCTGTCATGTGGTACATAAACAAACAAGGGGGAACCAAGTCTTACCCACTTTGCAGAGAGACCTTAAGAGTTTGGAAATGAGAGATGGATACTCAACGCTTCCTGATAGCAACGCATATCCTGGGGAAATCCAACGTAATAGCGGACAAACTCAGCCAAGCAATTCTGATGCCTCACGAGTGGTCCCTGAATCCAATGGTTGTGAAAGAGATCTTTTACAAATGAGGCCAGCCTTGCTGCAATCTATTTGCCACTCACCTGAATACCAAATGCAGCAGCTACTTTGCCCTCATTCCCCATCTGGGGATGTCACCCAGGGATGCTCTAGTTCACGAATGGCCCCTAGCCCCAGGACTTCTCTATGCCTTTCCTCCCTTTCCACTCATACCCAAAGTAATACAGAAAGCAAGACAGTTGAGGAGTTCCTTGATCCTCATTACTCCTTACTGGCCACGACAAGTTTGGTTTCCTTTCCTGTGGCCCTACCTTTTGGAGGAACCATGGATTCTGGATCCATCTCCAGATCTCCTGATTCATCAATTGGGACAGTTCCACCCCTCCATCCACACCCTCAAATTGACAGCATGGCTGCTCCAATTCCACATCTTCCTCTCTTAAAACCTGGTTGCCTCATGGTTTTGGCATCTTTTCAGGCTTGTTGGCTGTTGGTGAAGCACCCACCAAGAGGAGAAAACGCTGAGAGAAGAAAGGAGCCACTTTTGAGATTTTAAGTAGTTTTCCTCTGTTTATTTGCTAAGTTTTTCTGCATAGCCGCCTATTTTGAGCATTTTCTGGCTTGTTAAACTTGATTTCTGCATTAGTAACTGCATTTAGAGCACAACCTAGAGCTGTTTACTGAATTTCCTGTTTGCACTTATTTTAAAATCGTTTTTCTCAAAACTTGCATTTTATCTGTCTTTGGCCTAGCACTCTTGTGTGGGGTCATTTACTGCACTGTTATAACTTGTTGATACTTGTGAACCTCTGCTATCTCTGAAAAACAAAAATCTTGCTTTTTTCCCACTTTTCTGAGATTTAAAAGTTCAGTTACAGGCTTGCTGTTCTTGAACTGTTTGTAAGTTTCTGTGAGGCCATTTTTGCTTGGGCTAAAGGGAAGTCTCTCTGTTGATCAGTGGCAGTGAAAATATTGAGCAGCCTGCCTGCCCCTGTGGGAGTGGTTACTGACTTGAAACTGTAGTTTTATTGGCCATTTTGGGTCAATTCCAAAACTCCTTCATCTTCCTCTCTTAAAACCTGGTTGCCTCATGGTTTTGGCATCTTTTCAGGCTTGTTGGCTGTTGGTGAAGCACCCACCAAGAGGAGAAAATGCTGAGAGAAGAAAAGAGCCACTTTTGAGATTTTAAGTATTTTTCCTCTGTTTATTTGCTAAGTTTTTCTGCATAGCTGCCTATTTTGAGCATTTTCTGGCTTGTTAAACTTGATTTCTGCATTAGTAACTGTATTTAGAGCACAACCTAGAGCTGTTTACTGAATTTCCTGTTTGCACTTATTTTTAAAATCGTTTTTTTCTCAAAACTTGCATTTTATCAGTCTTTGGCCTAGCACTCTTGTGTGGGGTCATTTACTGCACTGTTATAACTTGTTGATACTTGTGAACCTCTGCTATCTCTGAAAAACAAAAACAAAAAATCTTGCTTTTTCCCACTTTTCTGAGATTTAAAAAGTTCAGTTACAGGCTTGCTGTTCTTGAACTGTTTGTAAGTTTCTGTGAGGCCATTTTTGCTTGGGCTAAAGGGAAGTCTCTCTGTTGATCAGTGGCAGTGAAAACATTGAGCAGCCTTGCCTGCCCCTGTGGGAGTGGTTACTGACTTGAAACTGTAGTTTTATTGGCCATTTTGGGTCAATTCCAAAACTCCTTCATCTTCCTCTCTTAAAACCCTCTTTTGCTGTTTTGCATGTTTTGTGCATAGCACAACAGCGGCAGCGCCCGCCTAATTGGGTTTAAACTATTCCTGGCTCCACAAAGTCTGCTCTTCACTTTTTCCCTTAGAACTGCTCTATTTCTCAATTTAAACACCATATTCTCATTCTAAGGCCCTTCACTGGTCCAATTAAGTAATCATACAAGTTAGCACTATTAAACTATAAGCACTACTTACTCTTATACTCTCTACGATTACCCTGTCCTCTATTGGTCCATCTTAAATTCAGTTTCCCTATATTACTCTAGCATGTCCAAAGGTCAGTCAATGGTTTCCTCTCCAGTCCAGCTGGTGAATCTGGGAATTTTGAGGCAATGTTACAACTTTCTCATGTACACGGACAACCCTCTCCTCCTCCAAACAGGTTCAAATATATGTGAGAGATGCAACTATTTAGCCAAACTGGAGGCTGAGCTCTCTCATCTCAAAACTGGTGTAACCAGTCAGGAGGAGAAGGTAACCTCACACAACACAATTCCAGTATCACATAGTCCCACCACAGCAGCGAACCAAACACATAAATACACAAAACATACTGAGGCTCTAAATAAAAATCTACCTAAGCAACAGAGACCTCCAAAGCAGACATCCAAGCAAACGCTACCTGAAAACAAAACACACACACAACACATAACCCACAAAGTCAGTGTGCCAAGCAGCCACAGCCCTTAAGGCTGAATAACACACCTGATACTCTTGTAATAGGCGACTCTATTGTCAGACACACTGATGTCCCGCTCACCAGGCTGAATAAAGAGAAGGTCACGGTGAGCTGCCTGTCGGGTGCTAGGATCCGCCACATAACGCAAGAACTCAGGTCACTCCAAAGCAAATACAAATATGACTCAGTCATTGTACATGTTGGTGTGAATGACCTGAGACGTACCTCCCTGGACTACATGAAAAGAGACATAGAGGAGCTCTCTGACCATGTAGCCCAGGCTGGTATGACCCTGACCTTGAGCAGCATCTTACTCTCACCTAGAATGATGCCACAGTACAAAGACAAAATGATTGATTTTAACAATTGGCTAAAATTTTGGTGTCATTCAAAGGGGATCCAGTGTCTGTCAGCCTGGGATGACATGCTCAGCAAGCCACGTTAGCCGCTAGGGACGGCTTGCACCTGTCACCACTGGGCTTTCGGATATTGGCAAAGGCTCTTGCCACCCCCATAGTGCCATTTTTAGGCAAGGCTCAAAAGTCAAACCCACCCCCATAGACAACACAAGGAACAAGAAACTAAGGGTAATGCTGCTAAACGCCAGAAGTCTTAACCTCAAGATGCACGCACTCGAAGCTCTCCTCAGTATGGAGAACATCGATATCTGTGCAGTGACAGAAACCTGGTTCAAGGCTCCAGAGAGCACCCCAGCACTACCAGGCTATACCTCATATCATGCTTTTCAGTCCCAAAACCCGGACCGAACCACAAAAGGAGGGGGAGTTTCCATATTTATCAAGGATATCCACACCTCCAGGTTAGTGGCATTGCACGGTATCGGAGACCATCTATGTTCAACTAACAGTGGGCAAGACTGCTTTTCAGTTTATAGCATCCTACAGACCACCCTCTCAAAGTCAGGAATCCCACTCGGCTTTCCTGAAAACATTGGAGAACATGAAGATCTCTCCGAACACCATTATATTGGGTGACTTCAACTACCCAAACATTGACTGGGAGCACTACTCAAGCCCCAGCACCTTAGCCCAAAGGTTCCTGGAAATTATAAACTCAAATGCTATGGAACAACTAGTCACCACTCCCACAAGAGGGGACAACATACTAGACCTGATCATTACCAACATGGGGACTCTGTGCTCCACACCAGAAGTATATCCCTCATTGGTAAGATCAGACCATAAATTAATTTCACTGGATGTCCACATCCCGACCCCACCCCCAGCCCAGAAAACCACAGTGAAAACCTTCTCAAAAGCAAACTTCTCACTTCTCAAAACCAAAGTGGAATCCTTCAAGGCCCCAGGGCCAGTGGAAACTACGGCCCAAACTGCAGAATCCTATATAAATGCATTCTATGGACATCTCCAGGAATGCATGGATCATGCTATCCCAAACAAAACCAAGATCCAATCATCCAAAGGCAGGCGTCCAGTCTGGTGGACCCCTGCCATAAATAAACTGTACAACAGAAGGAGGAAGCTACTACATGATAGAGCAAAATCCCTAATAGGGAAGGCATCTCTGATCAGTACTAGCAAAAAATTACGATCCCTCATAAAATCCTCCAAGGCCAGCTTCGAGAGAAAAATTGCACAGGACACCAAAGACAATCATAAGGCTTTTTTCAGTTATGTTAGAAACCTGGGATGCAACTCCCAGACTTGTTCTGAGTTGATTCTAAATGACAAAAAATACAATGAACCCACAGACATCGCCAATATCCTGGCAGACAGGTTCAGTGCAAACTTCTCCACCCCCTCCCCCCCAAAAGAGCAAGTATCTATCCCGGCAGAGGGCTGCTCCCAAACATCTCTGATGCTCAGGTGAAGGCTGCCCTCTCCAAAGCAAAAACACTGCTTCCATGGGACCAGATGGCATCCCAGGTTGCGTCCTACATGAACTCCAAGAGGAACTAATCCCTCAAATAAAACAGCTATACAATCTCAGCCTCACTACAGGATATGTGCCCACAGAATGGCGTACAGCAACAGTGGTCCCACTCCACAAAGGTGGAGCCTCTACGGACCCTGGAAACTATCGCCCCATAAGCCTGACTAGCTTAGTCTGCAAGGCTATGGAGAGGATCATCATGGAGCTCATAAACAAAGACATTGGGGACCTACAGACATTAGATCCTACCCAGTTCGGCTTTGTCAAGGGCAGATCCTGCCTTTTGAACCTGCTTGACTTCTTCAAAACAGTCACCAAAGCCATAGATGAAGGGAAGGTAGTCCACACAGCCTATCTGGACCTTGCAAAGGCATTTGACACAATACCCCACTTGGGCATCATAGATAAGCTATCCAGCTTAAATATAAACCCCTATGTCACAAGATGGGTCTCAAACTGGCTCAAAGACAGAACCCACAGAGTGAGAGTTGCTGGAGCCATGTCAGACTTGAAACCGGTCACAAGTGGCATCCCACAGGGTTCTGTCCTGGGACCACTCTTGTTCGGTATATACTTTTCCGAGGTACAGGCAAACATGGGAGGACTATGGCTCACCAAGTTCGCAGACGACTGCAAACTGGGCACCATAATCAACTCTCCAGCTGACACAAACATTCTTCAAAAAGGTCTCACAGAGACAGATAACTGGTGCCAGCGCCATGGTTTAAAGCTAAATGCCAAAAAATGTATAGTCATACCCTTTGGCAAAAACAATGTGCCCACAAATTACCACATAGGCGGAAACCCATTAAGAACAGAGAAAGTTGTTAGGGACCTGGGGACCCAAGTTGATAGCAATCTCTCCTTTGAAAACCACATTGCCAAAGTGGTTAGAAAGACCTTCTACATAGCCCACCTCATCACAAAGGGTTTCACATCTAGATCAAGAGAGGTAATCGTGCCCTTTATTCATCCCTCATCAGGCCCATCATAGAATACAATTCCCCTTTTGGGATGTACCTTACCCGACACCTGCAGCAATTAGAAAGACCCCAAAAGTATCTCACCAAGAGGATCAAGGGTCTCAAACAGATGCCATATGCTGCTCGGTTAAAAAAACTCCAGCTCTACTCAGTTGCATACCGCCTACTTCGAGGCAATCTATGCCTGACATACAAAGCTATGTCAAATCCAGAATTAATGGACATGCTCCACCTCAGTAAATCTAAATCCCTTAGAGCCACATGCTCGAGGGACTTGAACCTCAGCACAGAAATAAATAGAACTTGCTGGAGGGACAGGTTCATAACCCAGAGGCTCCCTTCGCTCTGGAATAGAATTCCAGTTCATGTGAGGCAGAGCACCTCAATGAATCTCTTCAAGAAGAATCTCGATAGGTGGATGGGGGATCGTAGGTTTGACCCAGGGATTACTCCCGTGTCACTATTAGACAGAGGCACAGGAAACTAAACCTTAAAAAGGGCACAGTATACTCAAATCAAGGGGTGGCGTAAGCCATACAGAATCGGGCTAGGCTTATAATTGCCCCAGGGCAGATAGCCTAGTATGAACCTATGAACCTATGAACATATAGCCAGGTGCATTCCCTTATCCCCAATGGTCAAACACATCTTAATTTCATCCCATAAACCTTCCACTCGGAAACTATATTCTAGCAAATGGAAAATGTTTTCCCTTTGGGCTATGAACTGGGGCTTAGATCCATATACAGCTCCTTTAGAATCCATTTTATCCTTCTTAACAACAATTTTTCATGAAGGAGTAGCAGCCACTACAGTTAGAGTTCAATTAGCTGCCATTTCCAATTTCCATTTTGGTTTCATGGGAAATCCAGTCATGCAACACTCCCTCTGTAAAACATTCTTAAAAGGAGTTCTTCTTCTTAGGCCACCAATAAAACAACATTTAGAACCCTGGGACTTAAATTTAGTCCTCTCATCTTTGATGTCTGCACCCTTTGAACCATCCTCATTGTCACACTTAAAATTGTTATCATGGAAAACCCTGTTCTTGGTAGCTATAACATCGGCTAGGAGAGCCACAGAACTTCAAGCTCTAACTATTCGATCTCCTTACATTATCTTTCAAAAGGATAGAGTCTCTCTTAGGACAAACCCTTCCTTTCTCCCTAAGGTATGCTCAGAACACAATCTGAATACTACCATTCAGCTACCTGTGTTTTTTCCAAACCACTCTAATAAGTCAGAGTATAGACTTCACTAGCTAGATGTCCACAGGATACTTGGATTCTATATGCACAGGACCAAAGAATTCAGCAAATCTGATCAACTTTTTGTTTCCTTTTCTGACAAAAGGAAAGGCATACCTGTTTCAAAAATTACTCTTTCAAAATGGCTTTCGGATTGCATATCCTTTGCTTATCAACAAGCTGGTATACAATTACCGTTACAAGCTAAAGGTCACTCTACTAGGGCTGTAGCTACTTCATGCACCTTTAGATCTAGGCTCCTAAGTGATACTATTTGTGGAGCAGCTACTTGGGCAAGACCACATACATTTGTCACTCATTACAAATTGGATTTGGCCTCCTGGGACAGGTCATACTTTGGGTCCACTGTGCTGAAGAGTCTCTTCGCTTGAGCCACCCGGGATAAAGGTGCTAGGGATGTTGTCCCATCCAGCAAGAATTACGGTGAGATAGGACTACATAACATAAAGAAGTTATGTACCTACCATAACGTTCCATGTTTGTAGTCCATCTTGCCTATATTCTTGCGTCCCTCCCTCCAACCCCTTCCTGTTTCTGGGGGATCTAGTGGACCTCTTTTTGGGGCAGCCTGACTTTGCTCTTTATTGTCCACCTGGAATGCATTATGTTTCTAATCCCTTCCTGTATTTTTACAGATTCTTTCTTATCATTATTACCTGATAGTTATTTATTACTTCCTTGCAAACTAGATCTGGGGAATTGCCGTGAGGCACCATGGGATAGGGGCTAGCCTTGAGCCAGTAAAAAGCTCTCGAGCTTTAGTATAGGCCAAGTTGGAGCGAAATATTGGCTCTGAACCCATCCAGCAAGAATATAGGTGAGATGGACTACAAACATGGAACGTTATGGTATGTACATAACTTCTTTATTGCACGTTATAAGGTTAAAGAAGGAAGAAGAAAAATGTTGTATCTGACATCAGCTGCATGATGGCAGGAAACAGGTAAACTGACGAGTTTACTAAGCATGTTAAATGTATCTTTATAAATCATAGACATCAGAAAAGTGTAATACCAGATGGGTAGGTGGTGGGGCTGTGTCCCAGCTTACCAAAAGTGGCTGTAGCTGGAGATGCATAGTCCCATACTGGTTCATATCTAATGTCTAGTGGCATGCTAGATTCGCCTACTACCACAAATTCCATTATTAAAATGTATGCAAAGTTGCACAGGAAGGATACTTGTAGAAGGACTATAGTATGCCATTACTGGATGCTAGAAGACAGTGCAATGCAGAAATAGAGATATTATAAGCAGAAAAAATACAGACCTTGAAAGAGGCCTTTAGGTTTTACTTTTTTTTAGTAGTACTTTTATAAAAAGGTGATGTCAAAAACTGCAAGAATTATAAAAATATTAGCAAAACTCATCTATTTATTCTATTTTATTTATTTATTTAACATTTGTTTGCCAGAATAGTCCGACTGGACAACAAGTGTCCATTTTCAATGGAGTCCTGAGGAGAAAATCTCCATAGATTTACAAAAGAGACATTACAGAATAGTAGCATACAGTCTGTAGACTTTACAGCCATTAGTATACAATAAGAGGATATTCCCCCTTTTGGTTGAAAATACAAGTGTACAAAATATACATTTTTTTGCATTGCATCTGCACAGTCTTTTATCCATTTTGAATGAGACTGTAGTTTATGACAGAGCAACAATGTTGCTGTGAAAAATCCACATCAGTGGATGTCATTATAAAAAAGTAACAACAGAGATACAACAGTGCTATAATTTTTCTATGAAGTAATACAAGAACAGTGCTGTAATATTATACCATAGTGGCTAAGAAATACAAAGTATGAAACTTGGCAGCTATGCACAAACAGAAAATGAATTTGTCCACTGCTAACTTAATATGTACTGCTGCATCCTAAGCTTAGTGTTCCCATTATTTACCCAGCAAGCAACATGTAAAAATCAATACTATACAACACTTAATTAATTCACTTAGGTGAATTCAGATAATTATCTGACACAGGGTTTGATTCATATTAATGAATAACAGACCTGTAATAAATGTAAACTGTTGTATATAACCCCCACCCCACCCCATGAAGGCATTAGAGTGCTCACTGATTAATGTATAAAAACATAACATCTGATAACTATTGCACATTTTGTGCACACAGCTTACAACAGGCTGTGAAAGTCTGTATGCCACTAATGACACATTCAAACATTGCTGCTGAGGAATACATTGTTAGGGCAAAACAGACTTAGGAATTCATTTTGACTGAGAACGGCTATAACAATGCAAAATACCCCCTGCCTCCACCAGCGATGGCTTCCAGTTCCTTTTCTTGCCAGAGCACAGTAGGGGCAATGTATCTAGCTGGTGGGGCACATATGATGTGAAAAAAAATCACCATGCCAATAATGTATAGAATACATGATATATGGTAACAACTCACCCATAATCCACTGTTAAAATGACAATTTCCCTATGAAAAATCAGTGAATGCCAGAATCTTACAAATCCTAGTAATGTTTCCAGCACAGAAAAACTGCAAATTTCACATGCTCAAGGATTGTGATTTGAATGAAGTGTTAGTATGATACAGTGTAACCAGTCAATACAACACAGGTGGGAAAATTTCATACTCAAAGACATTTTGCCTCAGAAGAAAAAACAATATATCACTGACGCAAATTCAAAAACAGAAAGTTGGACTTGTGTTGTTCAGTTCTGCATCATAAGCAAATATTTTAGTCAAATACAGCACATTTTGCCAACATTCAGGATAAAACTGATATCTTTTCCACTGCAGATGCTGGTTCAGTTAAAGGTTCGTTGGAGCAGAAGCATGAGTCATTAGATAACAGCTCTGGAGAGTTTTCACACCTCTGGAAGAATGTGAAAGTCTGTCAGCACTTTGAGTAAAACTGGAAGCCAACATGCTGTTCAGCTAGTTTATTTATTGAGCATTTACAATTACTGTTAAAGAGTTAACAACTGCTCCAAGAGCACAAATCGGAGTAATTCAGACAAAAAATTCAAAACTGAAACTATGTTCCAGAAGCTGTGCAATACACCGTGACTCACGTTACTGCCATTCTGTTTACATGGAAGTTTTTAAAAATGGCTTCTTTATGTCTAGTATAATTTATATAATGTGTTTTGAAGTGGATACTGGGGGGAGGGGACTGTATCACTCTACAGTGGCAGGACTATTGAGATATAATAACCATACCCACTTAATGATTTTGATGCATTAAAAGAGTCGGAGTGGAAAGACATAAAGAAATAACTGAGATATAGTGGCAACCATAATTTGTGTATTTATTTATACATTTTGTTGACTGAGTCAGTCCCACTAGGCCAATGGTTTCTTTTCATGGAAGACCTAAGGGAGTATTCATACTGACTAGGGGAAATTTGGCCATGACACTTCCCTTAGTCCTTTTTATATTTTGATAAGTACCACGGGATATTTTACATCCACCTAAGTTACCACCAACTCAGACAACACTGCAATGTCAGCATTGGAAAATTAATTCAAGTACCTAGCATGAGAGTAGAACAAGCAGCCTTCTGTACTAAAAGCAAGTGTACCTTGTCTCCAAGCCTGACTGCATGTCACTACATGTACACAAGGTACTGCATTATCAAAATTATTTCCTATCAGGACATCTGCAGGGATATCGTCAAACACACCTGCTTGCTGGCTTCCATTTCCACCCTCCCAGTCAAAGTGAACCCTAGCCAAAGGTATTTGGAATGGGGTCCCTCCTAAAGCTCTGAATGGAGTAGACTGCCCAAGCAAGTAGTGCTACTCTTTAACCATTGCAGGCCTCACAATGGTTAAGCCAGAGTTTGTGTCTCTCTTAGCAGTGGCCTGTTTCCCATTTAATAAGATGGGATATAACCTCTTGTGGTAGTTTGGTACCCTTGTTGTCCTTAGACAACTTACTGCTGGCATTCTGTCATTCCCACTGACTGGCTGTCCCACCTTTTGTTCCCCACCATGCCTCTGTGGACATCTATATGCTACATGGCCCCACTGGTTGGATTTAAAACATTTAACCCTTGGTCCTGGATGTGTACCTAGACTAGTGGCTTCCCCTGCTACTGGCGGACTCTGTTGGGGCAGTTTAAGCTGCCCACCATGGAATCCCATTCCAAATGCCTTTGTCTAGGGTTCATCTTGACTGGGAGGGTGGAAAAGGAAGCAAGCAAGTAGGTGTGTTTGAGGATACCCTTGCAGATGTCTTGATAGGGAATGATTTTGATAATTCAGTACCTTATGTGCATATAGTGCCACACAGTCAGGCTTGAAGACAGACATGTGGGTCTGGTAGCCTGGGGAGACCCAGACAGACCACACACCTGAAGCCAGGACTGGTGATGTGGCTGCTTCAGGGAGGGAGCTACCCTATAGCAGTGAGCCTGAAGGTGAACCACAACTGCTGGTAGGTACTGATGTTCCTTTGGACAGAGTGACTGCAAGATCAGAGGTGAGTAGCAGCACCCAGGCTGACAGTGAGGCACCGCTGTCAAAGGATACCAGACCTTCTATGGAAGGAGGAGCTGGGAACAGTTACAAAGAGAAAGTTGAGACAGGCTCAGGTCTCACCTGCATTACAAGGCTTGAGGGAGGTAGCTAGGGAGACACCTGATTCTCTAGGACAAGGGGATTTAATATACTGGAACAAAGGGTTACTGTACAAAGAGTGGAACCCTGAGGGAGGGCTAGAAGGTGAAATAATACAGCAGTTGGTAGTTCCCAGAGCCTACCATCTGGCACTTCTAGCCATAGCCCATGACATTCCTTTTGTAGGATATATGGGCATAAAACATACCAAGAGACATATTATGCAGAACCTGTATTGGCCTGGGATTGCCAGGGATGTAACAGGGTACTGCAGGACCTATGAGTAGTGCCAAAAGTAAGCAAGGCAGTAGACAAGGTCAAAGCTCCTCTGATGCCTTTGCCTGTGATTGAGGACCCATTTGAGAGGGTAAATATGGGTATTTGTGCGGCTTCTGAGTACCCCAAGTTCCATGGGGTTAAAATTGTATCCTAGTGGTAGTATGTTATGCTATTAAATACCCTGAGGTGGTGGCTTTGTCCTCCATCGAGTCAGAGAAGTTGGCAAATGCTTTGTTAGAGATTTTCAGCAGGGTAGGTTTCCCAAAAGAAATACTGACTGACAGAGGTGCTGATTTCATGTCAGACCTGCTGGCTTGTCTATGGGAACCCCCTAGTACCCCCAGACTAATGGTCTTGTGAAGAGGTTAAACTGTACACTAAAGACCATGCTACAGGCATTTGCAGACTAGTTTAAAAGAGAGTGGGGCAAATATTTGCCCCATCTATTGTTTGCATATAGGGAAGTACACCAGGAATCCACAGGTTTTTTACCCTTTGACTTGCTGTATGGCCATATGATGAGGGGACCTCTAGATTTAATTCATGATAAGTGGGAGGGTGAGGGGAATCCTACAAGGAGTTTGTTGTGGCATGTGTTCTAAACCTCAGGAAAAGGCTTAAGGAGCTCATGGTCCTGGCCTAGGAGAACCTGGCAGGAGCCCAACAGCAGAAAAAGGTCTAGTATGACAGGAATGCTTGAGCCAGAGAGTATGCTGTGGGGCAGCAGGTAAGGGTTCTCATTCCTGTCAGACACAATAAGTTGCAGGCAGCTTGAAGCGACACTTCAAAGTGGTAAGAAAGATCAGTGATATTAACTACATGGTGGAACTGCTAGGCAGGGGCGGGGGCACAAATTGTATCATGTTAACATGATGGAGTCTTACCATGATAGAGAGGTCCTTGTGCTGAGTATTTGCAGTGGATTGCAGGAGGAGTCTGAGGGGAACTAGTGACTGATCTCCTCAGTGAGGGTCAGACTGACACCTCAGTGAAAGGAGTAGCAGTGTCCCAGTGGCTATCCCCTACCCAGGTTCAAGAAATTAGAGCAGTGTTACAGGAGTTTGGGGACATGTTCACTGGGAAATCAGGGTGCACCCACCTGGTACAGCACCATGTGGATACAGGGCCCCAAGGACCTATAAAGCAGACCCCTTACTGAGCAAGTCAGACAGACTCTGAGGGAGGAGATACAGGAGATTTTAGAAGTGGGAGTAATCCAGGAGTCCAGCAGTTCCTGTGTCTCCCCAGTGGTGGTGGCACATGGACTACAGGAAACTAAATAGTCACACAGAGTCAGATGCTTACCCAATGCCTAGGACAGATGAAGCCCTAGAGCAGTTGGGTGGGGCTAAGTATCTGACCACTATTGATCTTACCAAGGGAGAATGGCAGGTGCACCTGACTCACAGCATTAGAGAGAGGTCAGCTTTTGTTACTCCTTTCAGCTAGTATGAGTTCACATAGATGCTATTTGGGATTAAAAATCCCCCAATGACTTTCCAGAGGCTTGCAGATTGTATACTAGCAGGAGCAAGATATTATTCCCTTGCTTTATTGCCATCTACAGCCATTCCTGGAAAGAGCACCTTCGGCATGTCAGGGAGGTGCTGGGCAGACTTCAGAGGTTATGGTTGACCATTAAGCCCAGTAAGTGTTAATTGAGTATGGTAGAGGTCTCCTCCCTGGGACATAGAGTGGGGAGTGATAAGATTAGACCGGAACCTATCAAAGTGGAAGTTATTCAGGCATGGGCTGCCCCTGTTACCAAAAAGCAGGTGAAGACATTCTTAGGGGAACTAGGGTACTATAAAAAGTGTGTTTTCAATTATACTACCATAGCTGCTCCCCACAAAGACCTGACAAGGAAAAACATACCAGATAAGGTAGTGTGGACCCCAGCATGTGAGCATGCATTCTAGAAGCTTAAAGGAGCTTTGGGAGAACCTCCCATATTAGCCAGTCCAGATTACGGCAAAGAATTTGTTATGCAGGTGGATGCATCAAACCATTGGGTAGGGGCTGTACTTAGCCAGGTTTCTTCAGAGGGAGAAGAGCACCCACTGATATACCTCAGCTGTAGCTCCAAACCAGTGAGGAATCCTGTGCAACTGTAGAATAGGAATGTCTAGCCATAGTATGGGCACTGCAGAAACTTCAGCCTTATCTGTATGGAAGGAAATTCACTGTTGTTACAGATCACAATCCCTTAACATGGCTACATAGAGCCAGCCAGCAAAATGCCAAGTTATTAAGGTGAAGCTTAGGATTACAGGCATATAATATGACAGTACAATACCATAGTGGGGTCAATGATGCCAATGCAGATTAGTGCTCAAGACAGGGAATGGGGTAACATATTTCCAGATAGACATATTTCTCTCAAGCCACATTTCTTAAGGATCATTTGAAAAACTAGCTTGAGTCTTCGCTGAGGGAGAAATGTGATGATATGGGCAGGTGCCAGCATAGCCAGCTGGAGTTTTGTAAAGAATGATATGTCCTTTGAATATCAAACTGATTTATATAAGATGCCTGTGTTACAAATGTATTAGAACTGTATGTCATCTGCATATCAAACTGCTTTGTACAGATGCTTGTGCTGAAAATGTATTTCTAAGGTCTGCTAGTGTTAAAATCTATCAACACTGCACCCTGCTGAAATGAAAAGAAATGTACATATATTATTGCAACTGAATTAAATGTATACATTTTAATACAGGACACTTGGACAGAAAAGTTTAACTTTAAGAAAAATAAAGGAAATGTAAATAAGCTGTTAAACCAATAAAATATCACCTCACAGTGCTGAATAGGACTGCAGATGATAGGTCTGGGAAAGAGCCTTTGTTCATTGGCACAGTGAAAAGAGAGGAGGCTCTGGGCGCTGCCAGAAACATTTAGACGTGTATTGTAGCCATCTATGCTTAAATTCCTGTCTCAGCTTCAATGGGGAATACTGTGAAAACCTAGTGTCAGGTGACCTTTTTAGACATTAAAAAGGAAAGAAGAGAGCCTGACTAGAAAGATCCTCACCCACAGTATCTTACCTTCCAATAGTAGGTAAGTTAACTATGAAACAGTAATTCTTTTAGATTCAGTCAGAAATATAGTGAAGCTTAGTTCAAAGAGTTTTTCTTTATTTGTATGAGTCGGTCCATGATTGCTAATTTCATTATTGATGGGATTTGAACTTTGTGGTTTGCTGTAAATATATACTCAGTATTTTCATGTTCTTTTATTATTTATTATTAAATATAATTAAACTTTTATTGTGGCAGGTCCTTGTAGAAAGTATTTAACCTTTGAGAGTATTTATATTTATTTAGTAACACTGTGTGGGCCACTTCAGAAGGTCTAGCCATCTTGGTGAACTACTACCATTTGTATTAGTATTGATATTACACAGCATAATCGGACACCCTTTGTAATAGCCTTATAGTACTGACTGGTGGCAGTGAATCTACATTATAGTCTGGGCAAGGTTGGTAGAGTGGGTAACTTGTGCCAGCCTTTCTCAGGTGTGTGTGTGTGTGTGTGTGTGTGTGTGTGTGTGTGTGTGTGTGTGTGTGTGTGTGTGTGTGTGTGTGTGTGTGTGTGTGTGTGTGTGAGAGCTACTTGGGACAGGGACACAAAGCACTGGGTTTACAAAGATGGTGCTGGAGGACTTGACTTGGACACTTGGCTGAGGACCTAACCCTACAGCTGTAGCAGTGGAGAGTCTTATTGGGGACCTGGAGAGAGACAGATATAGAGACATCGAGACCCCGGGCTGACTGTATTCCCTGTGTGCTGTTAAGGGAAATTGTACTTGATGCAGAGAGGTCTGCATCTGGAAATACTGAGTGTATCCATTTGTATTTCAAGTGCATGTCCCTCTCCAGTGTCAGTGGTGAGGATTCTGGCTCCTTGATTACTGGCCCAGTATGGGGATGACACATATTGGTGGCCATCACATAATGATAACAGTGGTGGGCATCACAGCAGCAACTGACTAGGTTTTGCCATAGGGCATGAACAACTATTCTCTGTTACTTGGCTTTGGTGCTTGATGCCAAACTTTGCGCAAATGATGAGGACAAAAAGTAAAGGCTTTCATATGGGCCATTTATGGCTATGTGCATTGTGTACGGTTTTATGTTTTGACCAGATTAAACATGTGAAAAAAGGGTTGATAGGAAAGTAGTGAAATGAGGGCAAGCAGAGGGGAAGACACAGGGAAAGACTAGAGGAATTTGCAGTTAGAAAATGGGAGAGAAACATAGCTATCCACTTCTTCACAACATGAATGTAGAAGTGTAGTCAGAATTTGCTGAATATGGACTGTCACAACATCAAGGGTAAGTGACAACAACAGAATAATTTTATACAGCTAATTGTACCAAATCAAGTTTGTCAAGAAGACACATAGGTGAAGTGGAGAGCTATGTATGGGTTGTTATTATTTTTTGTGAGACAGGTGTACATTGTTTGCTTTTTTAAATATCAAATAGAGAGGAATGGTGGGTAAGACACTTAGGAATGTGAGGGTGAAGTAGGAAGATTAGGTGAGGAAATAGGTGCAGACATACAAAACAGACAAGGATAGTGATGGACAAACATGGTTGGGAGTCACCATGATTGGGGATAGGTAGGGGATATCAGAGGCACACCCGCATCAAGCCTGAGAACAGTGTGAATTCTCACCCTCAGATCTGTAGTCACTGTTTCCTTTCTCAGTGCTCAATGTGGCATCAGCTTGGCAATGTGATAAATCACTTTTTCTACATGGCTGATTCAGGCACTGAGGCCCCTTTGCATTATATCTTCTCTTGGTGGGTGACAAAATTACCAGATCCATTATTACTACTACTCCTGTAGTGTACCAGCTGCCAGAGCAGAGCTACCAAATGCAAATGAGGCAGGTAGGGCAGGGGTTGGCTACACTGACAGCTTGGGACCCTGAAGTGCTGGGTGTCAGTGCTGCAAACTGTGGAGGGATGGCATGCCAATCTGCAGGGGTCAGTCTACCTCTCTGTGCATGTCAGTTTTTGTAAGCAGAAATATATGACAACAGATTATTTTAAGGCCTATAATATATTTCCCACCCCAAAAAATGAGAGAGAAGGGATGGGGTGAGACAAAAGAGAGAAAGAATTAGATCCATGGCAGATCACATGACTGTATAATTTCAGACAATGAACAATTATGATTATCCAGTCAATACATCTTTGCCACATCCAGGTATGATGAAAAGGTCTTACTGTTTTATCACTGATCAATTGCACTGCAATGATATCATAAATGGAATTATTTATTTCAGTACTGCCATATTGCATACAATTACAGTACTTATTAATCTTATAATAAGATATGATATATATGTACCCCATGCCTCTCTGAGGTGAGTTAACCTCTATTGATGCACTTCCCTGTTCGGGCGGCCATGGTGGTACAGCAGTTAGCATTGCCACCTCACAGCAAGTGGTTCTCTGGTTCGATCCTTGGCTGGGGTGCCTTCTGTGTGGAGTCTGCATGTCCTCTCTGTGGTCTCGTGGGTTTCCTCCAGGTGCTCTGGTTTCCTCCCACATCCTAAAGACATGCTGTAAGTGGATTGGACACTCTAAATTAGCCCTAGGCATGATTGCGTGTGTGTGCCTTCTGTGGAAGGTTGGAAGCCAGGCTGGCAACTCGACACCATAAAACTCCACTGCTAATCATAAGTGGACAGGTGATCCACTGTGGTGACCCCTAACCAGGACAAGCCAGAAGAAGAAGGTGCACTTCCCTGTTCATTGCAATGTTTTTACCAGCTGCACAACAGAAAAGAAGAGACATGAAAGCATACTGAATAACAGTCATGGCTGTGTCCTGTATTCTACAGCATTTAATACCGATGGGTTAGAATACTTATATAACTGAGGGATGTCAGCAGTTCTAAACTCATATTCCCATTGACTAAGGAAATCCTTCTTGCTCCATTTCAGCTCATTATACTGGTTACAACAGTTCCAATGAGTGGAATGCCAGTTGCACTGGAGAAAGCCTTCGCTAATCTGTTCCAAGCCTCAGTCTTATACTGAGACCCAGTATAGTCCCTCTGCAATGGTCCATGGCTGCAGTGCTTCACAAGGAGTGCCACAAAAATCCTGGATTCCCTAACACCCCACCTCTGTGCTCTAAATTCAGCTCAATCATCTACTGCACCAGCCATGCCTGCTTAAGTCAAGCAGCAACTCTATGTCTGAATTGGTGCCAAATTCCAAGCTCACTTTTAACAGTTAATGTGCAAACATGGGCAACCATGCCAACTGCATTTGCACAATGTAAAGCACAATGTTGAAGGTGTGAAACATAGTAGTCAGATTTGCCATGTGTGATGCTCGGTCTATTCACACTTTTTCAGATGGTTAGCACAGACAGACGTAATGGCTTTGATTGTTATCCTTGATGTTTTGGTGGTTAAATAGGTTGACTTGAAACAGAACTTTCTGGTATTACACACTTTAAAAAGTTAGTTGGCTGATGTGGGAATCAAACCTAAGGAAGAAATAATCCATAAAATTTTGATTAAGGTGAGAATGTTTCAGTGCTGCTGGAAAACTGCCTTTCAACAATGCTCATTACAGATAAATTGCATTCAGTATGAATGGAGATATACCACATATAGGTCTGTATGTGTGTGAATTTAGGAAGTCCTGTTTAATACAGTCACATGAATGAGGCATTATTACTGTTTGTAAGTGTATGTCACATGGATAGACTTTCATGAGGTGATTAATACAGGAGTATGATACATACATACATACATACATACATACATACATACTTCACTACACATATTGTCCTAAACATAGAGTTGCATTTCTGATGATGTGAGATATTGCAAGCTATGCCAGGAGAAGTAGGGCAGTGAATGAGTAACATATGCCAACAAAGCTACCTGGAGTTTTGTAAAGAATTATATTCAAACTGATTTGTACAGGTGCTTGTGTTGAAAATGTATTTGTAAAGCTGCTTGTGTAAAAATGTACCAACAGTTGGTCCTGCTGGACAGAAAAGAAATACATCTGAATCTCAGACTGTATTGTGACTGTTGACATGAATATATTGTAACAGAGGATACTGGAAAAGAAGAGGTTAAATTTACTCCAGCTAACTTTAAAAAATAGTCTGAAATTAAATTACCTGGTTTAGGCCATAAAGATGGCATCTTACAGTTCTAATTGCAGCCAGAGACAAAATGTCTGTGAAAACCAGGGCTAGGAATCCTACTGTATTGTCCTTAGAGGTGAATTAATTGTAATTGAAATGGTTTTATAGCTTCCAGATACTATAACACACCTTAGCAAAGCTCTATGTGTGTGTGTGTGTGTGTGTGTGTGTGTGTGTGTGTGTGTGTGTGTGTGTGTGTGTGTGTGTGTGTGTGTGTGTGTGTGTGTGTGTGTGTGTGTGTGTGTGTGTGTGTGTGTGTGTGTGTATGGTAACGTATATGTGCTAGATTCTGGTTCAGTTTCTAGTAAAGGAGGTAGTGTGGAAACCAGAGTAAGATGACCAGATGGGGTCTATATGACTTACTTGAAGGTAAAAAATCTTGAGTACCCTTTCATCGACCCATAAGTGTCGAACGTCATCTTCAGCGGACGGCCACATCATCAATTTCTTTCCAAGGGAAAAAAATCGGTAGGCAACTACTCATGAAACAATTTAACAAACATTATGGTTTTGCCCCCCCACACCCCCCTAACTAAATATACTAACTCTAAGATCACACTACATTGGGAAAAAGGCCAGATTTCAAACAACAGCCAACTGATTTCTTTCCTTTGGAAAGAAATCAATGATATGGCCATTCACTGAAGAGGACGTTCAACACTCATGTGTCGATGAAAGGGTACTCAACATTTTGTACCTTCGAGTAAGTAATATAGACCCGACCAGATGTATGTGATGTCATTCTGTAATCCAGCACTGAAATTGTGTTTTAATACTACATGAGACAGAAGTCTCAGGGCAGTCTGTTTTTGAAACCTGGCATTGAAGGATCACTCACCCACTCCATCTTGCCTTGCTCTAGTAAGTGAACTAAGGGACAGTAATTTTTAGATCAGTCAGGAAAATATAGTGAGATTAGTTAAGTATAGTTTTTCTGTATCTGTGTGAATCTTTCCATCATGGTTATTTTTAATATTTCTTGTGATTGAAACTCTGGTGTTTATTGTAAATAGATATTTAGTATTTTCATATTCTTTTATTATTTATTATTAAATATATTTAAACATTTCATTGTGGCTGGTCTTTTAGAAAATATTTTAGCCTTTGAGAATATTTATATTTATTTGGTGACACTGTGGCCACTCCTGAAAGCCTTGTTGCATTGGTCAAACAGAACCATTCATATTAATATTAATTTTACACAGTATAATTGAGTACCCTTGTAAGAACCTTAGAGTAGCTGGCATTAGAGTGTTCTGGAGGCAGTATTTACCTTATAGTCTGGGCAGAGGGGGCATAGCTGGTAAATATGTGCCAGCCTTTGCCAGTGTGTGTGTGTGTGTGTGTGTGTGTGTGTGTGTGTGTGTGTGTGTGTGTGTGTGTGTGTGTGTGTACATTTCAAAGAGTGTGTGTGTCAGCTACTTGGAGCAGGGACACAGAGCACTGGTTTCACAGAGAGGGTGATAGAGGACTTGGCTTGGAACACTAGACTGAGGACTCACCTTTACAGCTGGGTCAGTAAGGAGTCTTATTTGGGGTCTGCAGAGAGACAGGGAAACTCAGACACAAAACTGTGTGTGTTCCCTGTGTGCTCTTAAGGGAAATTGTGCTTGATGCAGAGAGCTGCATCTGAAAATACTGTATGTATCTATTTTTGTTCCAAGTGAGCATCCCTCACTGGTGTCCATTGTGAAGACTGAGGCACCTTGATTACTGGCCCAGAGAAGGGATGTCACAGGGCTGTGTGAGGAGAGATGATGATTTTAACTTAAGTATTCTGCCCATCATAGATATGCAAGTGCATGTTTAATTCATTATTATCCTGCTTAAACAATTGCAAACAGACATTCAACTGTTTTTCATAACTACTTCATTAATGAGGTATACTACTTAGAAAATGTATATATATATATATATATATATATATATATATATATATATATATATATATATATCAAAGGATTCATTAGAAATTTCTTGTGATAAATATATGTATGATAGCCATTTGTATGTAGTGTTACCTTCCTAATCAAAGTGCTGTTAGAAATAGCATTCTGACACCTTTTGTAAAAATCAAAGTTATCAGGATTTGAACCCTAGATCACATGTGTCTTGTTTCTAAACTTAGTGCACTTACATCTTATGGCACAGAGCAGTTACACAGGAGATGGATGTTTTGCTGTCAGTACTCTCCAGTGTGCTGACATCCATACACTACTGCTAAGCCTGTTTGTGCTACAGAAGGCTGCCCAAATATAATTTTTAACTGTTTTTCCTTAAGCAACTAACTTTGATTGAATGCCACTTAGCAGTGACCAAGTGCACAAGGCAAGAAGCAGGAAAAAAAAGCATATGAAGTTCTGATGAAAGTAAGTCATAAATCTGGAGTAATACTTTCTGCATTCCCTTCACACAGTATGCATTTGAACCCCAGAACCTTCATTAGCAAAACGGTGCTAATGAAGACTATAGAAATTAAAGTGTTCCTTCTTTCCTTCAACTGTGGGCCTTGTTTGCACTCTGCTAAGTAGTGCTGAAATTATACAGGCAAAATATATACATTTAACAGTTTATATTCCACACAACACAAGCTGCATTTTTATATCTGCTGCAAACATTCCAAGCAGCATGTGGCTTCAAGCTGGATTCAAACACTGCATCTTCTTTCTTGCTTCTTTAAATTCATTTAATTTACCCCATGTGCTACAATGATACTTATATGAGATGTATTGTTTCGTCTCTTACTGCCGTTCAGAGCACTGCAGCAAGGTGCACCTCTGCCACTCTAAAATGTGTTACTGATGGCATGAAAAATTAAATTTCTCTGTCTGCACCTTGGCCAGTGAACTCTCATTAACTGATTTGAAATGCAGCCAGTCATCAGTGTGCTTTGCCAAAATACATGCAAAGGAGGAACACACAATAAAAACATTATCAGTAGTAACAAATATTGGGGAATAATAATAAGGCAGGATTGTGAAGATTCCTAAATCTGTGTGTGTGCTACAACCTGGCCATATGCTCAGAGAATATGCATTAACTCTGTCACATATCACACTGTTTGGAATTGAACCCTCAACTCAGTAGAATAACAACACACACACAGTTGTGTTTCTTATCCTTCTTTGCCATGAACACAGGACCAAAGAAGTGTTCTTTTCTCATTTGCTTGAACATGTCTAGATCAATGTGATATTGAGAAATACTTTATGCTAATACCCCATTCCATATTAATGTCGGGTTGTCAAAACTGCCAGCTATTTCTCCTCTTTATTTTCTGAGTATCTTCCCCTCCTATATTCAAGAAAGTAGAAACGCTTAATTTATTAATAGAGATAAAAGCTTTCGGGATACACCCTTCCTCAGTTATCATGATAACTGAGGAAGGGTGTGTCCCAAAAGCTTTTATCTCGTTTAATAAATTAAGTGTTTCTACTACTGTGGACTTATTTTTTCTTGAATATAGTAACTGCGTTCTTGGTGGTTTACTGCAGTTAAGTTGTTTACATTGTATCTTCCCCTCCTCTCAGCTTAACTATAGAAATGCAATGTCATGGTCATTTATTTGCATCTTTGTTTCAATGTGTAGCATATCTGATCAACATTTCAGACAGATTTTAAGCAGAGGATGGACGGTGTTCTCTTAGTACAAGTATAGTGTTGTTAAGGTTGTTCTCATAGCTCTCAAGGTGCTTACACTTTTTATTTTAAATCAACTCTGCATGATATGCACACTCACATTGGAAAGAAGAGTCAATTCAGTATTGCTTGTTGTTGTAGTTAGAACAGTCACTAACACTTGTAAACCATTAGCATCTAACAATTGTCATTGTGCCTCCCTGTAGTCCTAGGGTACGTGCATGCAACTGGGTAACTACTTACATCATGTTTACATCCCCAACACCCAAGTGTTTTATTTTATATTCAGGAATGCTGATAATTTCACACCTCATTTGCATTTTCATAGTGCTCAGAGGGCTATATAAAGGTAATGGTGTATCTATGGAAGTGGAAGGAGGAAAGACTGGGTACAGACAGATCATTGCTGCTAGTTACTTGGAGGAGATTGCTCTACAAATTACTGCACTATTTCATAGGTTCATAGGGTCATATGTGTTTACTAGGCTAACAACCACAAGGGCCTTTTTAAGCCTAGCCATGCATCCCAAAATCTCTTACAAGTTCTGGTACCTGTTATAAGTGTAAGCAGGGGCTTGGGAGGTGAAACATTTACAAACAGTTGTACTTTTAAGTTATGTTTGTTCTCTACACACATTGCTTACATGTTCAGATTTTTAATGTATTTCAATATGTAATAAAAAATTGATATGTATGCAATTTAAAAAAATTCACTGCTGGTATACTGCACATATGTCAGTTCTTGCTGTGCTTTGCAAGTTAGTGTGGTTACATTACAGTATTGTGTTTTCATTTGCTATTGCATGACTGCTTCAGCTGTGTTGGTGACACATTGGATAGCATGAATGACACACTGGATTGGGCAGTGTCTGTGATGGAATGTCTGCTGGGGTAGAGCCAGCATCCACATGTCCCCATATCCACAACATCCTTGTGTTAGCCAGTGTGGCTGTGCCAGATCCTGCTCCCATAGTGACACTATTTTCACTGCTGCATCAGTGATTGAAGTGTCCACACCCAAATATGGTAGGCCATGGGGTTGTGGATGTAGTCATGAAGGAAGCTTGTCCATCAGACATCACTCACAATTCAGGTAGTACCCCCACTTTGAAATGGGAATGTGGAAATGGCAGTGCAACACCTGTTAGAGACAGTACACATGGTCAGGAGTAATGACACTGAACTGACAACTCTACCATGCATGGCTCACACCTGTCTGACATGGCAGGATGTAGTGCTAACACAGAGCTTGATTGCGTTCATGTAGACACACACACACATTTCACAAAAACTGCCCATACCAACTCACACACATGCAAGTAAGAAAATCCTAATGTTGATTGAGATATATCTCCTGTTAGTGGTCCTGAGATACTTCCTACTTTACTGAATGTCATGTGTTTCTTATTTAAACACGCTCATTACTTTGGTGGCAGCCTTGGCCTACTGCCCCTCTACCCTGTGCAAATGATGATGACTGTGCCCTGCCCTTTGTTCATTTGGATTTGACTCAGGATTGCATATATGTCTGATGCACAGAGTGGATAGGTAAGAGACTGATAGTATGCAGGTAGTTTATCTTCTTACACATTTGTTCATATAATACAGGATCCACACTTACCCTGATATTACTGCATTTATGAGTCACATGCTTTGAGGCTGTCTCTATCTGATGCTATCCATATACAGACATTACATGGGTAAGTAAAGTTTGTGGGCATCTGATTGCATCACTTTTAATATTTGTATGTGCTTAGGTTCTTATATGTATTCCTTTGCTGGTGACTGTGTATACTATCATTTGCCTCTCAGTTTCTGAACGTGCATGCTAACCTTTGAGTCTTAGGAGGTGAGTGTGTGTGCTATCCTTTGCCTCTTAGCCAGGTCAAGGGCATATTGTGCATGCCTACATCTGCCGGTTACCTCTGCAGTGGATGTTCTCCATCAGAATCCTCGTCTGTATGTGCTGGAGGTGCTGCCCCTGCCTGTGGTCCAGGAATGAGTGGTCCTGGCTCTTGCTGTTCCTCTTGCAGATGTTTCCTTAGGATGATATTGTGCAACATGGCAAAGACTGTGAAAATTTCTGCACAGGTGCCTGGGGCAGAATGCAGGCCACCACTGATGTATTTAGACAGTGGAACCATGAGTTCAGCATGTCAAATATACAATCTATGATGTTTCTAGTTAGAGTGTGATCACTGTTGTATCCTTCCTCTGTGGGTTTATGTGCATTTCTGATGGGCATCATGAGCCATGGTTCCAGTGCATAACCTGCATCACCCAGTAGATGGTCTTGTGGAACATCATCCCTCACAAACCTTGTGTAAAGCTGCAAGTTCTGTCATATGTGTGAGTCATGGCAACTGTCTGGGTTGCCTGCACAGACACTGAGGATGACCCCTCAAGAATTACAGACAACCTGGCAATTGATTGAGTGGAACCCCATCCAGTTTCCGTATTTTCTTCCCTGTTCACCAGGTGGGACTTTTATTTCTATGTGAGTGCAGTCTATGGCCCACAAAACTTCAGGAAAGTGTGTTAGAATGTATTAGTAGCTAATACCCTTAATGCGACACATACCTTAGTTTCCACTGGTATAGGTTCTCCTTGATTTCCCCTTTGTCTGAGGTGGGGGTGGCAGAGGTTGCAGAGCTCTTGTGGTGTTTCTCTATTAACCCTGTATCATTCTACTGTTTTAATATTATGCGGTCCATGATATGTTAAATGGGGTCTGAACACCCTTTTTCTCCTTAGATGAGGTCTGGCAGCAGCAGCAGCATCATATATTTGAGCCTGTTGTGCATACACATGCAAGAGAGCAGCAGCAGCCCCTAGCATTGTTGTTTTTTTTTTTTCCCTAAGTGTAGTGGTTGCTGTATTACAATAGGCTTTGGAGTTTATGGCAAAAGGGCTTTACCATCTCTGCACAGTTACTTTGTAGCTTCCTGAATGACTCCACCATCTTGAATTGATTACGTAGCATGCAATTTAGCTGATTATACTTTCATTAACATACTCTGCTGTTTACCTTTGGTGGCTCTACACAATGTGTACAGCTGTTTAATAAATACAAAATAGTGTGCTCTCGTGTGTGCAGCACAGCACAATGCAGACATGATAGCAGTGCAGAAATTAGTTGCTCATGAATCCAGCCTTTAGTCTACTACATGCAGAGGCATGTCATGTTAAAATGCTGACAGAAGGTATCACCCCACTCCTTCCAAGATTATAACTGCTGTGTAAATGAAAAATAACTCTGGGCATGTGGCACACTGGCTTCTGTAGACACACATCTAGATGTGTGTGAAAACAGGAACAATGTATACATTTATGGAATTAAATTAAATATGTAGCTTAAGAAATGATGTTATCTTTTCAAGCTGACTGGAGCAGAGTGGGTTTGAACTGTTCAGTAAACTGTCTTGTTTTCTAGCCTATGATTCTTGTAATATGGTATTTTTTTATTTTCTGAGTTCACCAAGTAGAAAGAAAGATTATGATTTATTTACACCCATTTTGTTTCCACAGTGTCCTGCACTGTGTCTCAGTGGTATTAATGCCTACAAGCAATATTTTTGATTTTGCAAGTATTTCTTTTGTTTTTTTTGCTTTTTTTCACTAATTCAAGATCAATTACTGAATATCAACTGGTTGACTGAGTTTAAATTTTGGGTGTCACTGTGGTGTTACAGACACAGCATCATGGTGTTTGAACCCTTTGTTTGATTCACAGATAAGTTTTCTTGTGTATGAAGTTTGCACATTCTTCCCATGTCCATGTGAGTTTCTTGGGCTTGTACATACACACGCGCGCGCACACACACACACACACACACACACACACACACACACACACACACACACACACACACACACATATATACATGGTGGCAGCTGTACAACAGGCTGAACCATCTCCTTCCCTTCAAGAACTGACCTTGATTGGTCACTCTAATCCACTCCAGTCTGTTATCCCAGCAATCAGTCACTAATTAGACCTGGGTCACAGTCAAGGTTCCATCCCATTAAGTCACAGAGCAGGCAAGTGAGCATGTGAGTGTGGATATGTGAGAGAGTGTGCCTTGCAAAAGGCTGGTTTTCCATCCAGGGTTGTTGTTTGCAACACCGTGTGTATTGTATGCCAAAAAAGGCTTCAGCCACCTTCACCTTGAATAATTAGATGAAATAAACTAAACAAACAAAAAAAAGGGGTAGGGTTCCTCCTGTACTTCATACTTGAGGACACAGAAAAAAGCTCTTTCTCCTTTTTAAAATATAGCAAACCGCTTGCTACATTTGTAGTGAGTGCCTTGCTACAGCTATAATGTAGTATCAGCATTCATTTTGTAGGATCATAAGTAAATACTACTAGTCTAGCTAATTTCCTTTTTGATGCTTGAATTAATGTATCCTGTTTGGTGTTTGACTGTCCTTATCCTTCCCATGATCGATATATTATATATTACCCATAGTGAGAATAAGTAGGATGATATTAGAGTTATAAATGCCTTCACATGGAAGGGAGCTGGAGAGTGGAAGAACTGTGTCATGACAAGTTTCCTTGAAAAGGCATTGCCAACCACTGTGCAGTGTAAAAGGATCCTTCAAATAAGATAAAATGCATCCAGCAGTTTCCAGAATATACAACTTACAGTCTTCTTTATTACAAAAATTTCCAAATGTTGTTTAAAAGTACAATATTTACACTTGTCAAAAACTTCTTTACCATACAGTATGATTTCTGCTTGCTTGTACTGCACTACTGCTGTCCCCATCCCCCTTCTAGCTATGCTTCTGTAAGCATAACATCTCAGATCAGCCATTTTGTGACGTCATACCCTGAGAGTTCAGTCCTGAAGATATATGATGGTAAGAACTGAAGTAAATATACTTCTCAAAACACATAAGATCAATGCATCCAGCATAATGGTGCCATGCTGGACTATGTCTGACACTACACAGTAAAGTAAAAATAAATACTTAGAAACAGACAGTCATATTCAGATGTGCCTGGTATATAGCATGCCGTACATTGCAGGGAAGGTGACTTTTTATTCTACTAATAGACATGATTACTACATAGAATTGCACATCTGTCACTAAGTCATCATAGCAATATAATGTGAAATTAAGAGCATACTGAGCAGGACCTCTGTATACTGTTCATTCTCTCTGCACACTGAAAGGTCTTTGATATTGCCAGGAATGTTAGTATTGCCTTATGTCAGAATGTATATTTGTGTCAGATGTTTACTCGACATGAGATATAAAGGACAGCTCTAGGTCGCAGTTTGGTTATCAGTATCTAGACATGGCCGGCGTGGCAGTTCATGAAAAGTTAAATATAAAACATACTTGCAGTCAGGCTCACATTATATGCACAACCACAGAAAAAAAAACAATAAAATAAAATAAAATGGCAGTCTACAGGCCCACAAGACTCACTTGATATTGTCTGGAAATACTGTAAAGGACCAGTGTGGATTAATCCTGAATCACCTGCAGATTTTTTCATATTAATGAGATCTTTATCATCAGTTTGACATGATGGACTAAAAATGCATTCGTTTACCTAGGTACAACACCGTCGCCATATCTACACTTAACAGTCCCAGCAGTAAAGTAGCATTTTAAAATGGATACTCTTGGCTTTTATTAAACAAGATTAAAACTAAGAATGAAAACTTTTGTCTGGCTAACCTATTGTTCTCTGCCATTCTCTTCCATTTCAGTTACACTCACTGAATGACAAGTAATGGTCCATAGAGAGCACTTCTGAAACCATACTCTTCAAAGTTTATGCTGCGTAGCGACTGAAGCAAAGATTCTGCCTCCTTATAGATGGTACTAAGAAATGAAAGGAAGTGCACAGTTGGAGGGATGAGTGAATATATTTAGCAAAGTCCCAAATAAATGAGAAAAGTGGTAAAGAGCGCTGGTTCATTCTGTATAAAAGGATGCAGTAATTCATGTGAGCATAGTTTAGGAAAGTCTCATGAAAGGGATGAATGCACTGACAGCAAACGTGAGCATTTCTTTGATTATTAAAACATACTTTTATTCACTAAAATGTTAGCATTTGTGTTGGAAGCTGGTTTACAATTGTGACACATTGTAAAACATGTTATCAAAGCAGAAAATATATTAGGGCATAAGCATTATCTATCTAAAGGCTGTACAATACAAAAGGAATAAGAAGTCAGTAGAAAAGGCAAAGTGAGGTTGCATATTATGAGATATAGCTGGATGGCTGAAAGGGGGTAATAATGACAAGTTGTTGGGAAGCACAGACAGTTAAAGAAACATACTAGACTGAGAGTGGCAGATGTTTGCAACTAAGAACAGAACAGTGGCTTTAGCACTGTGTACACAGACTCACATAATGGTTTTACTCTTGAAAAATAATACGTCACTCTCATCTGTAATTGCAGTGTTGTGCTAGTGTATATCTAGAGAGACACATGCAACACATTGGATGTAGTGATTCATCATTACAAATAATGTTGGAAATCATGTACGCTGGCTTGATCGGTTATGGAAAGTTTTACTATGCAAAATGATGAAAGGGAGAGAACAAGTTAAATAAAAGCAGAGAAACGGCAGCAGAATCTATAAAACATATTCTGAACAAAACATAGGTTCATGGGATGTTACTGGGCATGCAGTCTAGGAGACCATTAAGGAGTCGACCCCAAATTCCTAAGTGCCCCAAAGCAATGTCTGATTAAGTGACTTGCTCAAGGTCACACAGCAGGCAAATGAAGACTGAAGGAATCAAAGTCTGTACCACAGGAAGTAGTTTGTTAACAGTGCACGGCCTTAATCCTCAGCAAGAACTGCCAGCCATATGAAGTTCACAGGTAGTTACAAGACAGCTAAAGTGATCAGAAAAGAAAAGAAACATGGCTCCCATAATGTATACAGCAGGTTTCTATCTCCCTAGACCACAGTCCTCCACAGGATAATGAATCAGAGACAACACTGTGCCTGTTATCCCCTTTAGGCCTCTAATTGTCCTAATGGTCCTCTCTACTTATGTTCTGCATCTGGTACTTCCTGACTTGCCCTGCTGTAGCATCATGGTGTTGCAGGTGCTACTGCTTGATGTTTTTTATGTACATGTTATCTAACACCTAAACACAGGGTTTCTTTCTGGTCTGTACATGCAACCATGTAAGCATAGCAAAGAACTCGTCTCTCTACTCTTCCCCATTACAGATTCCCGCAGGGAACCCACATCTTAATGGCTTATAGAAATGTCTCACGAAAGGCATTCATTACTCTACAACCTAGGTTTCCGGGAATAAACTGTGCCTTTTCTATGCCTGCAAAGTGCAAGACTAACACTTTTTTGACTAATTAATATATATTTATTTTCAGATTTCAAATGCATGATTTCAGCAAATTCCTCATAATGCTTACTGTCTTTGTTACATAGTTTTCAATTCTGTATCATATATGTTTTTTGTTGTATCTATTAATCACTCAAATATTGCACCATAGTAGCCCCCCCCCCCAACACACACACACAGTCACAGTCACTCTCTCATATACTCTCAGTGTGCATTAATACAAATGCTGATAAAATACAGTTTATGTTTACTACAAGTTTAGGCTCACTGCTTAAAACTGTCCATTAGTTTGTATATGGATTTGCTTTTCCTGCTACCCTGCCATTCTAAATGACTTCTGTTCCATATGATATACTGGCACTGCTACTTAAAAGTATTCATACATCTCTAGAGGTTCTTTTAGTTGCCACTTTATGCATCTTGTTTATATTTTGCGAACATTAATAATACTAGACTGATAGCCTGCTACCTTCCAAAACAAGCCTCTCCCAGACTATATGAGAAAGCAAATGCACTGACAATCCCAGATTCCCGGGAGCATCTCCAATCTATTACTTCAGAATAAAGCTTGGTTAACTGATTAACACAAAGCAATTTCATGCATATTTTGAATGAGGTCTCTTTTGTTGTAGCCCAGATGGTCGAGTGCTGGCTCATTGAGTCCTATCTGTCAAAAGTGAACTCTTGTCGAATGCATATATTGGGTAAGTATTTTATACATGTCTGTATATATAGAGGTATCTGTCTCCTATAATAACTGCTTGTTGCTATATAAAACAGATGATGCCAGGTTTGCATTTGTGTATGAGTGCGTGGTTTAGGACTTTTGAGGTGGGTTTTCTATAGATAATTTCTGTTCTGAGTGGTCAAAACGTGGCATGTATGGGTTTTGTGTGTGTGAGTTGGTAGTTGAAATGTAGCACATTGCATATATAACGTGGTTTATTGCAGTTTGATGCTTGCAGTTTATGTGAGGTTTGTATGCTACAATGAGTGTTGGAATGCTAAGCAGTACGGTGCATGTACTGAGGGCATTTTGGCATCTGTGTGTGGCTTGATGCTTGATGTGTGTATACCTTTTTGTGCTGCAGTGAGCAGGTGAATGCTAGTTTTGTGTGTGTGTGTGTGTGTGTGTGTGTGTGTGTGTGTGTGTGTGTGTGTGTGTGTGTGTGTGTGTGTGTGTGTGTGTGTGTGTGTGTGTGTGTGTGTGTGTGTGTGTGTGTGTGTGTGTGTGTGTGTGTGTGTGTGTGTGTGTGCTTGTGTTTGTGTATAAATATTCCTGTGAATGTAATAGGCAGGGATCTCAATGTTTATAGACTAGACAATGAGTTTGCTTAGTTGATGTACTTTTCTTTTGACTAAGTGGCAGTTAAGTAGTCTAAGATCAGTATTCAGGACCAAACTGCATATTTTCAGATGTGCTAATTCCAGTAAGGAGTAATATGAAGTGCTGTGCTCAACATTATCTAGCTCCCAAAAAACACACTTTTTTAATTTGTATATTTAGCTGCCTCACCCATTGAGGGCCGTTTTCTCTCCTGTGCCCCCCCCCCCCACGAACACACACATACACAAACACATCTTCTAAAAAGCAACATTATTTTGCTGTTGTTATTTCTCTCTCTCTTCCTGTAGATTTATAGGTTACACTGTACCTCATTTGAATTATCAGACTTATGTCCTAGATTCTACTGCATTGCCCTGGTGACAGAACCATGGTGCTTTGAAGACACCTGATGGGTTCTAAAGAAGAGCACCATTTTATGCGTGTAAGTATTTGCACCTAAGAAGTAAACTGCATGATACCTAGGGTTAGTCTTTTTCTTTTAGCTGGGTAATACCTATTATACATAAATATTTTTTCAGATGTTTCCCAAGAGTTTTGAAATGGTTTATTGACTTGCTCAATTAGACAGCCTGCAAGCACTGACTACATAAATTAAATGCAGGAATATGGTACACAGGTTATTAGCAATAGCTAACTTTAACTTAGTGTATGGCATCTCAGAACACAAAAGTTTGAAAGTCACCAATTTGAATCCAAATGTACAAAAATATAAAGACATGAAAATATTTTTCTATGAACAAATTTTCTGAAAAACAATAAAATGCTCCAATAAAAAAAAATTCCACATTATTTGTTTTAGTGGCATGATCTCCCCCATCTCAGCAGAAGACAGAGCACTGACACACTCCTTAGCCATAACCTATAACCTAACCCTATCCCTTATCTTAACCTTAACACTAAAACCTATTTCTAAGCCTGAAACTAATCCTAAACCTAAACATTAGCCCAACCATTAACCTAATGCTAACCCAACACTAACCCTAACCTTAAATCTAATCCTAACCTTAACTCTATCCTTAAACCTAACCATAACCCTGACAGTAACTAATATGTCAGTCCTAGCCCCAGACTACACTCAAGCTGTATCTCCAAATCATTACAATAGCAATATCATTTGCCCATATGAGATGTAATGCAGTGTAACATTTGCATGAATTATACTATAGTTCAGTGTAGTATTTGTACAAATAGCATCTGCACAAATGGACACTATCAAACTGCTGCTAAAGAAATGTCATGCGAAAAAGTAATATAATATTTTTAACCATCTGTACCATACTACCAGTAGTGAGTGCTGGATCTCTCTGAAAATTTCTGGCTTCACTTCTGTCTTCATTAGTCTGGTAGTATCTGGCTCTATACCCACCAGTCTCTGCTTGCATATTAACTGACTGCCTGTGCAATCCCCTAAGCAGACAGTGTTTAAAGGACATGACTGACAAGAAATATTTGGACCTAATGAACTCACTCATTTAACAAATGAATAAAAAATTAATGTTGAGTAGATATTCCTAAGTTATATCCTTCTGAAAGATGGTCATGTATGTATGATTGTATGATCACATGT
The DNA here is from genome assembly GCF_019279795.1 of Protopterus annectens. NCBI lineage: Eukaryota > Metazoa > Chordata > Ceratodontiformes > Protopteridae > Protopterus > Protopterus annectens. The sequence goes on from NC_056729.1 coordinate 318,661,245, forward strand.
GTGCAATCATGTATTTAAGAGCATGCGTGCTGACCTATGAGCATGTATGTAAGAACATATGTGGTGGTGTAAGATCATATATGTATGAACCTGTGTGATGGTGATTTGGGATCATGTGGTGACATACAATCATGCAAACAAGAACATGTGTGATGGTACACAATCATGTAAGTAAGAATATCTGTGGTAACTCGGGTATTGTAGAAAAACTTACCAGCTTAAATGTAAACCCATATGTCACAAGATGGGTTTCAAACTGGCTTAAGGACAGAACCCACAGGGTTAGAGTTGCTGGCGCTATGTCAGACTCCAAGCCGATCACAAGTGGTGTCTCACAGGGCTCGGTCCTTGGCCCCCTATTGTTCGGCATCTACTTCTCAGAAGTACAGGCCAACATGGGAGGACTTTGGCTGACAAAGTTTGCTGACAACTGCAAACTGGGCGCCATAGTGGAAAGTGCATCGGACACGGATATCCTTCAGAAGGGACTCACGGAAACAGATAGCTGGTGCCAGAGCCATGGCCTGAAGTTAAACGCCAAAAATGTATAGTCATACCCTTTGGGAAAAACAAGGTAACCCCAAGCTACCATATAGGTGGCAATCCACTAAGCACAGAAGAGGTTATCAGGGACCTGGGGACCCAGGTTGACAGTGGCCTTTCTTTTGACACTCACGTTGCTAAAGTGGTTAGAAAGACCTTCTACATTGCCCACCTGATCATGAAGGGATTCACATCCAGATCTAGTGAGGTCATTGTTCCCCTGTACTCTTCACTTATCAGACCAATGATCAAGTACAATGCCCCATTCGGGATGTATCTCACCCGACATCTGCAGCAATTGGAGAGACTCCAAAAGTTCCTCACCAAAAGGATAAAGGGACTCCAAAATCTGTCATATGCTGCCAGATTGAAGAAACTCCAGCTCTATTCAATTGCATGCCGTCTGCTCAGAGGTGACATGTGCCTGACATACAAGGCCATGTCCAACCCGGAATTAATGGACATGCTCCACCTCAAAAAATCCAAATCCACCAAAACCACTAGAGCAAGCAACTTAAACCTTAGCACGGATATAAATAGGACGTGCTGGAGGGATAGATTTATCACTCAGAGACTCCTATGCTGTGGAATAAAATCCCGGTCCATGTGAGGCAGAGCACCTCGCTGGCTCTGTTCAAGAGAAATCTTGACCTGTGGATGGGAGATTGTAGGTTTATCCCGGGAATCATCTCTGTGTCACTGCTGGACAGAGGCACAACAAACTAATGGGCACAGTATTTTTTCATATAAGGGGTGGCGTAAGCCACAAAAATTTGGGCTAGGCTTATAAATGCCTTAGGGCAGATAGCCTAGTATAAACCTATGAACCTATGAACCTATGAACCTATGAACAACATGCAGTGACATGTGGCCATGTGCAAGAAAAAGATGTGGTGATTTATGATTTTATATATATATATATATATATATATATATATATATATATATATATATATATATAAACATGTGATGGTCGTGTATGATCATATGTGTAATGGCATCTGAGGTGGTATAGAATCATGTATATAAGGGCATAGGTTGTGGTTAATGATCATGCATGTTGGACCATGCATGGTGGTGCACAATCACATATGTAAGACTATGTGAGATAGAGAATGATCATTAGTACATTTATCTCAGTGGACCATTTACAGGCACAGCCCAGGTGAATAAGAGTACATAGGACATGAACAAAACATATTTACAGATGCAATGATATGCTACATTTATTTATTTATTTGTTGACATTTGTTTACTGGGAAAGTCTAACTGGACGTAGGTGCCCCTTTTCAGCAGAAGCCTGGGGAGAAAAGATCCAAGGTATCATATTTAATATAACCAATATTTAGAGGTTCTACCTGACTTCGTCGACAGCTGAGAAGACCGACATCGGAATCCGGAGCTCCAGAAGATCGAAAGCGAAGAAGACCGACGCGAATCGCGGGTTGCAGAACATCGACAATGCAGAAGACCGACACGACGGATGACAACACCAACGCCGAGGATGCCGACATGGGGAAAGGCTGTGTGAGTATGCGGTAGTGACGGACGTTAGGGTGCTAGGCAGGTAAGTGTGGAGATTGACGGTCTGTGGGGATAGGGGTGGGTTAAGTGAGTTAGGGTTAGGCGGGTTAAGTGAGTTAGGGTTAGGGGCGATAGGGGTTAAGTGAGTTAGGGTTAGGAGCGGGTAGGTAAGTGTGCGATAGTGACGGACCTTAGGGTTAGGGTAAGGTTTAGTGTGGGCTTGTAAGGATTTTGGTGTGCTTGTGTTGTGTGTGTGGTTTGTGGAATGGGGATGTGTTTTGTTTTGTATGGGGTTTCGTGTTTGTGTACCGTCGGTTATTTCGTTGTCTGTTATGTGTGGTTTCGTGTTTATGGACTGTCGAATATGTGGTGTCGGTGATGTGGTTGTCGGTGTTGTGTGGTTTCGATTATGTCAGGTAGAACCTATTTAGAATACATGTTATAATGCAGTTTCACTGAATACATGGTATAATAGTCAGTATAATAACATTTGTATTGATATTTAAACACATTAAATTTACAAACATTGGAATGAGACATTACAGATAAAAGAGTGATGCATGAGACAGCAGTAATTTAAGAAATACAATAAATCAAGGTATTAGAGGAAATAAGCAAGTCTGAGTGGTAACAGAGAAGTAGTGATGGAACAGTAATTTGACTGTGCTAATTAGAAGTCGGTAGAGTAGTTTAAGAAGCACAATAAAGTGGGGTATTAGAAGGGAATAAGCAGATTAAGTGATTTAGTGCTTTAAACGTGTTCTTTCTGCATGTCTTCCTAAACATTTCATTATGGATCACATTGTCATCCTTTTTTTTAAGAACATCTAAAAACTCTATCTTGTTATGTGACGACTGTGCTATCAATGACAAAAAATGTGTGGTTCCATTCATGTACTGAATGAACTCCTGGAGGGTGTCTTCACCCTCTCCCCATATCAAATAAATATCATCAACAAAACGCTTATAATAACATATGTGTATGTTATATTTTGTATTCCTCAAAAGATAGGTGTGCTCTTAGTATGCCATTACTAAATTGGCATACAAGTTGGCACAAGATGTTCCCATGGCCACACCTATTATTTGAAGAAAATACTGATCATTGTACAAGAACACATTGTTACTCAAAACTATTTTCATAAGCATAGCACATCTGATAATCAAATTCCTGGGCATTCCCTTTTCTATCAGGAATAATCTCATATATTCTACCCCTACATCATTGGGAATCATAGTGAATAAAGATGTCACATCCAAAGTCACTAGTATATTTGTATTGTTCTAGGTCGATGTAGAAGTATATTCTATCATACTCTCTAAGAACTGTTTGGTATCTCTGAGTATTGTTTCTGTACTGTCCACTATTTTCCTAAGATGTTTCTCTATATAAATTGAAATCGTCTTGGTTAACCAACCTCGGCTTGAGACAATCGGTCTCATTGGTGGGTCAGCATGATTTTTGTGTACTTTGGGTAGCCCTCTGAATGTTGGTATAACTGGTTTATCTGCTAACAAATATTTATATAAATCAAGATCTATCACATTACATAAAAACAGGTCATATAATTCATCATGGACTCCCTGAATAATGTTATTTAATTGTGTTGAATTAATATTTCTATACGTACGTTCTTCATTCAACAGTTCATGCATTTTCAATTCATAAAAACATCTATCTGAAATGACAATAGAGCCCCCATTGTCAGCTGCTCTAATCGTAATATCACTATTCTCTTGCAGCATTTTAAGTGCCTGTTTCGCTTAAACATTTAAATTGTAAAATTCATGTCTAACATGACCTTTATTTAACTCTAATAACTTAATAAAATCTCTCTCGCAGGCCTTTTCAAAGGCTTCCACGAGTGGATGCATTTGCGGTATATACGTTGATGGTTTCCTAAAATTACTAACCACATTACTAGTGTTATTTGCAAACATCATTCTTAACCCTATATTACGGGTAAACATCTTCATATCTACAAAAAAATCAGTGACATCAACATTTTGGGGCAGAATAAAGAAAAGCCCTTTATTCAAAAGCATTCTCTCATGTTGAGATAGTACATACCCTGAAAGATTCAGGACTAAATCTGATTTATTGGCCTCAGTTGTTTCCTTTGAAATTTTAATCGCTCCTCTGGAAACTTGTGTTTCTTGTACGTATGTTGAGGAGACCACGTTGTTTTCTGGGATATCCAAAAAGGTAGCGGAAAAGGACAAAACGTGTGGGTTTCATTGGATGTGATTGACTTTGTGTTGGACATTGCAGTCTCTTTTCTCCATACATCGGAGTTAGGCTGAATTACTTTCTGACTTGTGTTGGCAACACTTGATATTTGAGATGGAAGTAGGTTTTCATTAAGTGGAGTTTCTTTCTCATTTGGTAGCTGCTGTTCCCCACTGTTGGTGTTGACGAAACTGCTGACATCTTCTGAATGGAGTCAGAGTGTGTGGAGGTTGGAATATGAGGAGTTGAAAATGCATCTTGCTCTCTCACTGGTTCACGAGGCCAAGAGAAGACATTCCCTTTTTGAAACTCTAGAAAGTCTTGTTCAAGTTTTTTTCCTTTTATCTAGCAATAACTTATCTAACAATGATCGATGGATATGTAAATCTGTCAAAAATTCTTCCATCTCAGATGTGTTTAGCCAGTTACTTAATTCTTCCTGTAATTTCGTAGCTTCAAGCATTAACTCCTTCTCTATTAAAATATATTGTTCTATTAAGAGACGCATATAGACAGAACTTGTTTCTATGTTCAATTGTTGCCATTTAACTAGCAGGTCTGGATATTTAGTGCCATATGTCGGTATTTTTAATATACGTAGACCTCGTGGTACTACTTTGAAGCACAGGCTCACCTCCATGTGCTTCCTTTACCATTGAATCTGTTTCAACTTATCTAGAACAGTTTCCAGATTTCTAGTCATTTGTATAACATTAATATTGTGATTCATTCCTGGTTAACCTCAACAGAGGATTACTTTCTGCTTGAATTAGTCTATGAAAAGTAATGTCTTTGTTACCATTAGTTGTTCTTTCACCATCATGATTATTGAGATCCATATTCTCAGTCACTTCTGTCATGTCCCTTGATGTGGTAAACGGAGAAGTAAGCTTAGATGAGAGAAACCACAAAAAAGGTAAAGTGCCTCTATAAAGTCAAAAATCTGTAAATCCAAAGCAAAAACTCAGAGGCACACCACAGCAATCAAAGCTGACTTTATTTTAAGGGTTGGGAGGGTGGCCTAATGGTTAAGGTGTTTTCCTTACAAACACAAGGTGCAGGGTTTGAGTCTCACAAGGGATAATTGGCTAGGCTTAAAATGCCTCATAAGGGCAGTTAGCCTAGTACTAATCTATGAACCTTTAACAGACAACACAGAAGACCAGGTCAGTTAGCACTTTCACACCTTAGACGCTTCATCAGACTATATACCTAGTGCATTAATTCACATTATTTATAACAACTATTGTCCAGACTGGAACAGACAGTCAAGAGGAGAAGGTTAACACTTGCACCACACCTCCAACCACACATAGACCTACTAAACCAGCACTGACACAAATACACATAAATACACAAAATCATACTTGGATGCTCTAAATAAAAACTTGCAAAAGCATTAGAGACCTCCAAAGCAAACACCCAAACAATCTGCACCTCCCATCACAAACCAGACAACACATAAACCACAAAATCAGTGTGCCGCACAATCACAGCCCTTAAGGTGAAATAACATATCTAACACACTAGCAATAGGTGACTCTATAGTCAGGCACACTGATGTCCCACTTACTAGGCTGGACAAGGAGAAGGTTACTGTTAGCTGCCTGTCGGGAGCCAGAATCCACCACATAACACAAGCACTTAGGTCACTCCAGAACAAGTACAAATATGACTCTGTCATTGTTCATGTTGGTGTGAATGACCTGAGACATACCTCCCTGGACTACATGAAAAGAGACATGGAAGAGCTCTCTGATCATGTAGCCTAGGCTGGTATGACCCTGACCCTGAGAAGCATCCTGTCCTCACCAAGAATGATACCTCAGTATAAAGAAAAAAAATGATCAATTTCAACAATTGGCTAAGCTTCTGATGTCATTCAAAGGGGATCCAGTGTCTGTCAACCTGGGACGACATGCTCAACAAGCCATGTTGCTTCGCAAGAGATGGCTTGCACCTGTCACCCATAGGTTTTCGAATACTGGTCAAGGCTCTTGTTGCCTCCATAGTGCCTTTTTTTAGGCAAGGCTCAAAAGTCAAACTCCACCTCCGTAAACAGCACAATTAACAAAAAACTGAGGGTTATGCTACTCAACGTCAGGAGGTTAAATCTCAAAATGCACATGCTCGAAGCACTCCTCAATATGGAGAAAGGTGACATCTGTGCAGTAACTGAAACCTGGTTCAAGGCTACAGTGAGCACCTCAGCACTACTGGGCTGTAACTCATACCACACGTTTAGGCCACAGAACAGACCAAAACACAAAAGGAGGGGTGTATCCATATTCATCAAGGATACCTACACCTCCAGGTTAGTGGCGCAGCATGATACCTCTGAGATCATCCATGTGCAACTAACATCAGGCAAATCTTCATTGCAAATTGTGGCCTGCTACAGATCACCCTCCATGACCTAGGACAACCACTCCACCTTTCTGGAGACACTGGAAAACATGAAGGTCCTACCGAACACCCTGATGTTGGGCGATTTCAATTACACTACCATTAACTGGGAAAACTACTCGAGTACAAACTCCCTGGCCCAGTGCTTCCTGGAATTCATCAACTCAAAGGCCCTGGATCAGCTGGTAAACTCCCCTACCAGAGGTGAAGATATATTGGACCTGGTTATCACCAACATGGGCGACAGGTGTTCCATAATGGAGGTCAACCTGTCACTGGTTAAATCAGACCATAAACTAATCACTCTGGATGTCCACACCTCACCACAACCCCCAACTAAGGAAGTCACAGTAAGAAACTTTTCTAAAGCAAACTTCACCTTACTTAAGATAGAGGCAGTAAGTTTCACAGCCCCCACGCTAAAGGATAACGCTGCCCAAGATGCAGAAACTTTTACAAATACACTCTATGAACACTTACAAGGATGCATGGATCATGCCATCCCTAGCAAAACAAGACTCACTCCTCTAAGAGAAGGAAACTAGTTTGGTGGACCCCTGCCATAAACAGGCTATACAATAGAAGGAGGAAACTAGTTCAGAAAAAATTCAAATCTAAGACATCGCTGATCAGTATCAGTAAGAACCTAAGGTCTCTCATAAAATCATACAAGGCTATCTTCGAAAGAAAAATAGCCAAGGATTCAAAAGATAACCACAAAGCCTTCTTTAGTTATATTAAGAATCTAAGTGGTAACTCGCAGATATGCACTGAACTAGTGCAAAATAGCAAAAAATATACTGAACCTACTGATATTGCCAACATCCTGGCAGATAGATTCAGTGCAAACTTCACCCCCCTCTCACCCCCAAAAGGGCCTACAACAATACCAGAAAAGTGTAGTGTCCCAGAAATCACAGACACACAGGTGAAAGCAGCCCTTTTAAAAGCCAAAACACAGCATCAATGGGGCCAGATGGCATCCCAGGCTGCATCTTGCATGAACTACAGAACAAACTAACCCCCCACCTAAACACGCTGTTCAACCTCAGCCTGTCCACAGGCTATGTGCCCATAGAATGGTGCACAGCAATGGTTATTCCACTCCACAAAGGAGGGGCCACAACTGACCCTGGTAACTATCACCCCATAAGCCTGATTTGCCTGGTCTGCAAGGCTATGGAGCGCATCATCATGGAACTCATTAGCAAAGACACTGGGAACCTCCAAACACTTGACCTGACCCAGTTCGGCTTTGTTAAGGGCAGATCATGCCTACTAAACCTGGTTGACTTCTTCAAGACAGTCACTAAGGCCATAGATGAGGTAAAGGTGGTTCACACAGCCTACATTGACCTCACCAAGGCTTTCAACACCATTCTCCACTTGGGTATTCAAAGGGGATCCAGCCTGAACATAAACCCCTACATCACGAGATGGGTTGCCAACAGAACTCACACCGAACTCCAGGTCCGACTCTAAACCAGTCACAAGTGGTGTCCCACAAGGCTCAGTCCTGGGACCCCTACTGTTCAGCATATACTTCTCAGAAGTACAGGCAAACACAGGAGGACTATGGCTAATCAAGTTCACCGATGACTGCAAACTGGGAGCCATAATTGACTTTCCGGCTGACACGGACATCCTCCAAAAGGGCCTTACTGAGACAGACACCTGGTGTCAAAGTCATGGCCTCAAGCTAAATGCCAAAAAATGCATAGTCTGGGAAAACAAAACACCCACGAATTACCACATTGGTGGCAGCCCCCTTAATACAGAAGACGTAATAAGAGATTTGGGGACCCAGGGAGGTAGTAATCTCTCCTTTGACAATCATATTGCCAAAGTAGTTAGGAAATCTTTCTATGTGGCCCATCTAATTACTAAAGGGTTCACATCTAGATATAAAGAGGTTATAATGCCCCTCTACTCGTCACTCATCAGACCCATCATAGAGTACAATGCCCCATTTGGGATGTATCTCACAAGACACTTCCATCAGCTGGAAAGACCACAAAAGTACCTCACCAAGAGGATTACTGGCCTCAAACATATGTCCTATGCAGCCCGACTGAAAAAACTCCAGCTGTACTCAGTGGCATATCGCTTACTCAGAGGTGATCTCTGCCTGACTTACAAAGCCATGTCCAACTCAGAATTGATGGACATGCTCCACCTAAAGAAATCCAAGTCACTGCAAGCTATGCTCTCTAGTGAGCTAAACCTCACCACAACAATAAATAGAGCATGCTGGATGGATAGATTCCTGTCACAGAGACTCCCCATGCTTTGGAACAAAATTCCAAATTACATTAGGCAGCGGTCCTCACTAAAACTCTTCAAGAGAAACCTTGACGAGTGGATGGGTAACAGAAAATACACCCCTGGGATCACTTCATTGGCTCTGCTTGACAGAGGATCACTTAATTAATCAGTGGGGTGGTGAAAGCCGACACACTCTGGCTAGGCTTATCAATATCCTCGGGCAGATATCCTAATACCTACCTATGAACCCATGAACTTATGAAAGGATACCATGGGGAGAAGACAGAAATGCTGAGAGAGGCATGCAGAGGAAAGAGAGTAGAAAGGAGAGGAAGTATGAGAGATGCAAAGGAAAAAGGGAGATAGGATGAATGAGAGGCAGTAACTGAGGGGATGATGAGATAAGAAAGGATGGAATAGCGATAAAGAGGTGTCAAAGACATGCAGGGTTCATGTAACATGACTTGTGTGTCTCCATCTGCACTTTGTTTGGGTGAAGAGGTATTCTTTGAGCTGTTTTCAGAAGTACAGGTACTTGTGTACATCACTGATTGCATGAGGAATGGAGTCCCATAGTTTATGTGCTAGGATGGAGACTCCATGGTCAGTGCAATGAAGTATCATTTTTGGAGTTAAATGAGTGAGATGAGATTGAGAAATACCCTTGAGATTATATGTGAGGGTTTTGGAGAAAAAATTATGACTGAGGGGAGGATGTCTCAGAAAAGAAGGTAATTAATGATCCTTTTAGGAGGTTGGGCTCTCAAATGTACTGGCAGCCATTTAACTTTGGTGAGGATTAGGCAATGTTGTTCATTAATGGTCAGATGTTATCAGAGATGGTTTACAAAGTGGTGGCATTTTTCTTTGAGGATGCAGCTACTATGGGTAGTCCATATTCAATTTGTGTTAAGTACATTCCTTTGCCTATGGCAGCTTTAGTTGGCTTGGACAAAAGAAGTGATAGCTTGTGTGCCCAGAACAGTAGTTGATCTTTTTGCATGTGCTTTGAATGTGTAGTTGAAAGTTAAGGGATTGGTCTAGCCAAATGTCAAGATATTTGAAGGAAGTGGCAGTTTCTGTGGTGGTATTGTTACCATCTTTAATATTAAGGAGGATGTGAGCTTTAGCTGTTTTTTGGTTGATTTCAAGTAACATTGCTTTTGTTTTTGAAGGATTGAGTATAAGTTTTTGGCCTATTAGCTATTTGTTGAGGGTTTGGAGGTCATCTTGGGGCTGAGTCTGTATAATAAAATAGGATTTATTCGACCTGTAGATGACCTTTTCATCTACGTAAAGAATTAGAGGTATCTGAGGGTGATCAGATGGGAGTTTGTCGATAAATATGGAAAACATCATAGGGACTAAAGTAGAACCCTGGGAGACTCCTTTCATAAGAGGAGCTAGGTGGTGTCTACTTTTACCTTAAAGGATCTATTTGTCAGAAAGTCTAAAATCCAAAGTTTTGCATTGTCACTAATTCCTGATTCAGTTAATTTATCAAATAGTAAGTTACAGTCAATTATATTGTTTGTTTTTTTTTTGAGGTCAATAAAGACAGCTATTGTCATGTTGCCTTTGGCCATATTGGATAGGATGTCATTTGTGAGAGAATACAGAGCTATTTTGTTGTTGTGTCCAGACCAGATTCCATGTTGCTTCCTGGATGGAAGATGGTATTGATGTAAGTAAACAGCAATTTGGTTGCAGATATTGTTTTTCTAGTATTTTACCTAAAGTGGAAAACAGTGAGATACAATGATATTGTGAAGCAGTAGTTTGCTTGGGTAGTTGTGGAATAGGAGTGACCATTGCTGTTCTCCATATCTGAAGCATAATCTTACTAGTTAAGCAGAGGTTGTATATGTGAGTGAGAAGGTGGGAGATGAAGTCTTACAAAGGAGAATGAGCCAAGGGGTGAGGTTCTCTGAACATGGGGGAGTATCTATTTCTATTTGGTCCATTTGTGTTTCTGTCTGATTGTTTCTAATCTTGCATGTAGGAACATGTGTGATGGTCCACTTCTTTAGCAAAACTCATTTCACAGTGAAACCTGCTCATCTCTAGCTCCTTCCAGGCAAGGACCATGTCATGCTTCATTTGACCTAATGCCAAGATGGAACAAAACAGATGATTGCTGGATAAATTTACCTGGTCCTTTAGGAACACTCTAGAAACATTCTCAGGTGTGAATCAAAGTAAAAAGAAAAAAAATCATAGTCTATGCTTTTACCATTAACTACAGCTGTATCTCAGTGCACCATACGGCCTGAGGATAGCCTGAGTGGTTCACCTGTAAGGGTAGATCCCAGAGTGGGCACACTTGGCAATCTGACACAAGTACTCATAGACACTCCAAACAAATGTGATGGCAGATGTTTGGAGTGAAAATTGTAATTTTCAGCATCTGTCACAGTGAATATTTTGAGACCTCTTCCAGAGTGTTCATTTCTAGAAACATATTCCATTCTTTCTTGAAAGTCTGCACTGCCATTTTGGAAATTATCACATCCCTGTTCTTTGATGATAATGTCTATGAATGTTTTTAGTGTTTTCTTTCTGCACAAATGTAAACCTGCACTCCATTAACAGTCAAGTTCATAGGCATGTACATGTAATGGAAAATCTGCAGTTTAAAATTTTTTATGAAATAAAGTGGAAAAGTGTAACACTGGTCTAAAGTACCTTACCTCTCTACTGGTGTATGTTGTTGTTGTATCTTAAGAAATCTCTGAAAAAATTGTGCAAAATTATCAAGAAGCAATACTTCTAAAACTGGCCAAATGACACATTATCATCCTTTAAGATCTTCTGGTAAGGGATAAACATCTTACTAAGGCTCTAGCAGATGGTGATTACTCCACCCCAAATCTTCAGGAATAAAAATGGGTTATTCTCCTCTGATTTTGACCTGATCACATTCCTTATGACTTATTGACTTTTCACCTACACTAGGGCTGTTTCTTCATTGCATCGTGACTGGATATGGCTCATGTATAACTTAGTGTTTGGGTTTCTCCTGTGATGTTTGGAAAGCTTTAAAGCCTAAGATTCACTCAGATATATGTGAGCTCAAGTCATCTGAGCACAATGAAGCCAATGAAGTTTGTTATTTAATAAGTTACCATCTCATTCAGGCAGGTTTCCCCTCACTTGAAATGCCACCGTATTATTCCATTGCATAAAACAAGAGGCAGAAAATAGGAAGTCACTGCACAGCTGTGGCTCTCTCAATACAATGTCCCCTTTAACTAAGCTGCTAAATTAAGCAAGAGCTTACATTGTATTATGACATTTCCAACCTCATAGCCTGACTATCTGTCCCATAAGCATGATAGCAAGGATGTAGCCTTTATTAATTTCACTGATATGGTCCCGTGAAATATGGATCATGGTTCAGTTACTGGTGCTTTATTTAACAGGTGACAGCTAAAATCATGTTATTTTGCTAAGTAGGCACCTATATCTAGGCATTAATAAACTTATCTATTTTTAGTCAAGGAATTTATCCGACAACAGAAACAGACTGTGTATGGTGTTAAAAATGATGCTCATCTCTCTCTCTATCTCTTTTTCTCTCTCTCTCCCTCTCCCTCTCCTCTCTCCCAGCCTCCCTCTCTCTCCTCTCTCCCCTCCCCCTCCCTTTCTCTTTCTCTCTATCCTTCTCGCTGTATCTCTCTCCCTCTCTCTCACTCCTTTTCTCTCACTCCCTCTCCCTCTCGCTCTATCTCTCTCTTTATCCCTCTCTACCCTCCCTCTCCCTCTCCCTCTCTCCCCCTCCCTCTCACTGTCTCCCCCTCTCCCCCCCTCTCTCTCTATGCCCCCCCTCTTTCTCTCTCTCTCTCCCTATCGCTCTCTCTCTCTCATACACATACTACTGGCACCAAAGATCATTTATCCCTGTATTATTTTATGCCTCTGTTATTAGCTTATGACAGTAAAGAATGGACTCCTTCACCTCTACAGCATGCAAAGGGCAGTGTCCTTATCATGTCCTCTAAATGGTGTAATGCTGTTTACATTACAGCAGCCTGTCTAATTTAAATCACAGATGTAGTTTAAGTGCCAGTGCTGTTTATCCACATAAATCTCAAGTCTTTATTTGGGATTAAGTACCATGATGAACACGTCCTGTAAAACAAGACAGCAGAAAGGATGAGAAAAGAGCTTTTCCACACTTCAGTTGCTTCATTCTAGGCCAAAAACTAGCCACTTTGTAACACATACACTGCACCATTGCTAAACAGTACACGAGCAATAGGTTATATCTACATATTCAATAATTATTTTAACAGAAGCCAAGACTGGAATAGTTCAGGTCCTTCTCACCCTTATTACTGCCCAAGAAGATGTATAACTCTAATATAACTTCAGGTTTCTGATTTATAGCAACCTAAGCAGACCTATCAGACTACTGATAACGTCTATCGCAAAACTTCAAATGCACACCTTTAATGTCCCCCAATTTAGCTGTTGGTGCAACATGTGCACCTTTAGACACACACAAGGTGCTGTATAATTACATTTGTAGACATCTGTATGAATTAATCCAAAGCCAATTTTGGGCACAAATAAGCCTACTGGGCCCTGAGGTAGAGCAGGCTATCTTGTTTTATATTTTTGTTACAATTCTGTCAAAATGGCAAAATCTCTTGCAGCACTCTGGTGTAGCTAAGAATGCAGGTGGGAAACAATGAATCACATGCGGTAAAGAATACAAAGGAATAGTACCTTTGGTCTATTTTGTGTTCAGATATAGCTCTGGTTTCACTGAAAATAAATTCAGAATCTAAGTATGCATAACCAGCTTAATTATACTGGTGACATTATCATGAATAAAAGACAGCTGGCACCATAACATTCAATTAGCCTTCTGTGAGGACATTTACTCAACAAAAACAGACATGCATACCTGAATTGCTCAATTCATGATTGTGAGTAGTGGGGATAATGCACTTCTGCAGAACTGATTCCATCACTGTGGTGCTAAAGTCAGTAATCCTCTAACTCACTTAATTCACATGAGGTTCCCATTGACCAAGCAGTTGTTTATGCTGTTTATACTAGCAGGTTCCCAAACTCTGTTAATTCATACGGTGCCTTCTAAGTTTGTTATTTCTGCTATCAGTTCATTAGACCAATGTGATCTGTTGACCCAATTCATTTAGCTGAACTGCACATATACATGCATACACACACACACACACACACACACACACACACACACACACACACACACACACACACACACACACACACACACACACACACACACACACACACACACACACACACACACACACATGCACACACACACACACACACACACACACATATGCACATGCACTCACACACACACACACACGTGCATGCGCACACACACACACACACGCACACACACACACACACACACACACATGCACACACACACACACACACACACACATGCATGCACATGCACACACACACACACACACACACACACACACATGCACATGCATGCACACACACACACACACACACATGCACACACACACACACACACACACACACACACACACACACACACACACACACACACACACATGCACATGCACACACACAGACACACACACACGCACACACACACACACACACACACACACACACACACACACACACACACACACACACACACTCAAATCCATTGCTTCCACTCATCTGACTATTATTCTTGCTGTGCACTACTTGATTTTGTTATTCCTGTTGGACACCATCACTCTTTTAATCTTTGTGTGAATACTCCAGAACCCAAAACTGTGACTCTTCATTCTATTACTCAGTCAAACATTTGATGCCTGAGTGACTCTAGGTCAAATGCTCTACTTGTGTGAATAGATAAATAAGTGATTTTTGTTGACATATTTACTGCACTAAAATATGAAGTAGTTAATGGTGAAAGACAAACGTGATTGTTTTGTACTGCATTAAAATGGGGTGGGTATAATTACACTATACATGTTAGCATGATAAATTGTAATTTAATTGAAAAGGTACCAACTTTTTCATGCACTATAATTGTAATTTCAGAATATTGTTAATATGGCATTCATGGTAACCTGCTTGCTTACAGCAGACATATTTGTAGAACAAGAGCTGAATACTGTGCACTTGCATATTAAACTTTTACAAGCCAAGCTCGTACATGGCTGTATTAACGGTTA
Source organism: Protopterus annectens (assembly GCF_019279795.1). Lineage (NCBI taxonomy): Eukaryota > Metazoa > Chordata > Ceratodontiformes > Protopteridae > Protopterus > Protopterus annectens. The sequence goes on from NC_056729.1 coordinate 318,676,416, forward strand.
TTGGCTGTGATGAGCTGGTGACTCAAAACTGGGGGATGGAATGTGAAACAGATACTAGCATGGAAATGTTTTGAGCAGACCATGAAATTGTTATTGATGTTACTGCTGGTGGTAAACTTCTGCGGGACTGGACATTGTGGTACTGACGTCATTAGCTGTATTTATAAGTTAGTCATGTGTCTAATGTTTGACTGAGTAATTTGTTTATGTCAGCACCGCCTAAATTAATGAGACATATATACACTGTGAAAGGGGAAGAAGGGATCACTGGAAACGGGAGAAGAAGGGGGGATGTTGACAGAGAGAGCTTACAGAGGGTGGTAGTGTTGAATAAGGGGAAAGATTAGCAGACATCAATGCAGGGTTTGGTGTTTCAGTTGGAGGCATAAATGTATTGTAACAGCAAAGATCCTACTTAGAGCCTCTGTGCTGTAATTTGCTTATAGCCCACAAGAAATTCTGATTGAAGTCCTGTCTTCATCACTAGCTACTCTGGCTAGGCAGGTGATATCCCAAGACTATCTATTCTTTTTCAGTACCTAAATACCAATTTAAAGCTTAAAAAATCTTAGCATTTAAAACCCACATTTATATATCCACCACTCTATCCATTTGCCTATCTATTTATTCTTTCATTCATTTGCTCATTGCATTTTGATAATTTGGTAACACTGATTGCTATAGAAACATTTTTCAAATGGAACCTCAGGAGCAAGACCTCACATGGTAAAATACAAACCAGACATAAAATAAGTAAACAACAGAACTGTGATGATCGCACATGAACAGTGAGGAGTACACATGTTTCAGGAATTCGTACAAGTAGCAAATAATGAGCAGCAATTGCAGTGGTGCAGATCACAGGGAAATTTAAGGAATACGTAAGGAGAGAGAGAAGGCTGTATCAGAAATGAAGTAAAACCTACAATAAAGAAGAAACTGGATGTTGAATGAAAAGAGGTTTCCCATGTGGTCTAGCAGTTATGATTCCTGGGTATCCCAGGTTTGACTCTTGATATTGGACTGGACCACTGTTTTATACACTTCACACCTGGAGTGATCACAAAGCTTTCTCACTAAAAGCATCAAGGGCCTAAATCACAAAAGCTATGTAGACCATTTCAAAGCCTTGTCTGTCTTCTTGGTATTATATAGGCTACTGATAGGTGACCTCTGCCTCTTGTATTGAGCCTAAGCAGACCTTATCTTGTCAGCCCTATTGCACTTTTGTAAGTCCAATGGTAGCGTGAACACCCAGTCAAAAGATTTCAATCTTTATTCCAACATAAGTTGAAAATGTTGGAGGGATAAGTATGTATCACAGAAAATACATCTTCTATGAAACCATCTTTCATGTTACATAAAGTGAAGTACTTGTCTTACTCTGTGCAAATATAATTTGGAAGAATGGATCGAAAACTACAAATTTACCCTTGGTTTAGCACCCATGTCCCTCATGGATAGGGGAAACAAGTAAATGTCCAGAATATCCTTATTTTGTCTGCCTCAAGGTTATTGGTAAGCTAAATATAAGGACTAAAAACTATCATGGGAATGTAAAACTGGTCTTTGTAAGATCCTTACAGATTAATAGCCCAATAAGTGCCTATAAACATATGAAACAATAATCCCATGGACAGTAGGTATAATATACTGGTGAAAGGAATGTCATAATTGAAAGCTAACTACCTAGATGAGGTAATATTTTTAGTGGTAGTAGAGAGAGAAGTATAAATATGTTACTTATCTACAGATATTTACCGATGGATGGAAGTAAGATCACTGCATTTTCTGCCTGACTATGCTTGTCTACTGGGTAGGCTTACAAGACACAAGCATATTTTTTCAGTGTGATCTGAGAACACTGCTTGGTTAAATGTCTTACTCAGAGTTAAACTGTGTATGGAATGAGATTTAGAGAATCATACTGAGAAATAAAAGCTAGCAGAGCCTTAACCTTGTTTGGCAAACTACCCTCACAGATGTAGATAATAAGACATATCAGATGATCGAGCAGCAGAAATAAAGACACAAGGGTGTTGTGACTGAAGCAGTTTTATCAGCAATGAAATCATGTGATCTCAGGCACAAGGACTTTAGATCATGTTGCTGTTATTTTATCATAGAAACCAAAGAAGATAGGGGGCAGTAGTGTTCTAAAGTGGAGGTTAATGAGTTCCAGTAAATTGGAATAAAAACCCTGACAATTTTTTCACCAAGTGAGCTTCTGATTCCCAGTTTTGAGATTGTGTTTTAGCTGTAAGGAGACAAGAGCTCCATATGGGGTGTCCCTGGTGAATAGGCATGACAGGTGTTTATACAGGATTTTTTATGCTGTACAGAATTGCAGGTGCTGAAATCTGTTTATATAGCAGGCAAAGCATAACCATCGCCTGGTAGTGGTTGGTTTTGCAGTCATGGCCAGCAGCATACTTTGGAAATCTAATAAAGACTTGCTCAATATTGTCAAAATCTAAAGATCTGCATCATTTAAGCTTGTGGAAACTCTGCCAAAGGCAAAATGACTGTCAGAGCTGCCTCAGTTACCTACAGATAAGTGTGAGAGAAATGTTGACCTGAGTGGGATATGAGATATTTAAAAAAAGATTCCAGTTTCATTGCTTTCAAGACTTTTAGCAGTGTGTCATAACAGGTGAAATCTAGAAGTGAGATGTTGAGGGGAATTCAGTAAAGCCTACACGTTTTTTGTTTTTTTTTTTTTTTCGTATACCCATCACAGCTAAATGCATACACAAGCATGAATATTTTTAGATTCAGTAAACATCAGTTAGCAGCACAAGCAAACAGGGAAACTTCCATGCAATGCAAATTTCTGCTTATGCAGGTGAATTTTATGCAATTGAGGCAAGCAATCCAACAAGGTGAAAGGCATCCATGTGGACTCCATGTACGTGGTTGTACTGTACATGGAAATTTTCCATGTACAGGAGTCTGCACAGACAGAAGGAGATGCAAAAGTCCAGAAATATAGACATAACTCCACTGAAAATAGTAGATCACATACATACATGTACAAAACATACATATGGGGTTGTTTGTAAAAGGTAGGGGATATTTAAAATTAATAATATTTTTTTTAAATAATTTTGGCATGTTTGCACTATGTGCCACATTGCGCAAACATGCTTAACAGAAAAAAATTTAAAATAACATCTATAATGTAGTTTACACCAATGTATTATAGGACTCTGCATTGGGTCTGTACAACAGTGCAGCCGTGCTGTTACCCAGCTTACACAGCTAAGAACCATGTAGTTTCCAGGCTGTCAGCATGAATATGTATGCAAATGAGGTTCCTTTGTTGAATTTCTGAAAGGAGCAACCATGTCCACATATCCCATTCGTGTAGACTCCTACACGGTTTTGATATTCCCACTGATTTTCTTAGGATTTTTTACTGCTCAGCTCACGTGTTTACACAGCACGCTGCATAGCTTAGCAGATTCACACAAGCAGACTACCCATGTGACAGTGATGACACAGGCATCTGTCAAGGAAAACCAAATATATTCAATTAATAATATATACTTTTGTATAAGCAAACTGATAAAAAATAAAGAAGCCAAAAACTAATCCAACAGTTTATTTAAGCACTTTTGTTTCGTCTATGAGAAACTTCATCAGAAAATGGCAAACAGTGCAGATTACCCAGCTTAAATACTCCCCCTAATTAACAATTTAAAGTGCTACATGCGTTTTAAATACATTTTTAAAAAACACAAAAACTATAAATTTTCACCTCCATCCAATAATACAATAACAAATAACACATTAATATCCATCCTATTATTTCTAAATACAAAACAATATATATGTATATGAACAATATAATTAATAAATTAATATAAAACAGAGTAAATTTGACTTTCTAAAAAAAACATATATATATATATATATATATATATATATATAACTATATATATGTATAAATATGTTCAACCACCACAGAAAACAATACCAAAAATGTGAACCTGTGTTCTACGTGTTGTATATACTTTTGTATAAGCTATGCTGTGCGATGCTGCGCTCAGTGCCATGCCACACACTAAAATAGGGCCTTTAAATCAGGTCAATTACATCCTTGGCAGGTGAACTGCATCATAATTAGCCCATCTCACAAGGTGGACTGACAGAAGATCTGTATAAAGTGTGTATACACCCTATATTCTGATTTTCCCTCAATACTCTGAACCATTGAAGTAGAGACTTGGAAATTTTAATTGAGATAATACTAGGGGCTGCTGCAGCTTTCCTACATCTGTATGTGTTAGATGCTGAAGTCAATGCTGCTTATGTTGCTGACAATAGGCTTAGGCTGAGAAGGAGAAGACTGTTCAGCCACAGGGTAACCTTCCAGGAGCTACTTGAGCTGGAGATTGTAGAGTCCTACAGGGTGGACAGGGACATATTACAAGAGCTCAGTGAGCTCTGCTGCCCTCAACTCAGAGCCAGAGTTAACAAAAGGGAACCAATCCCAGTGTCTGTAGCCCTTAGGATACTAGCTACAGGTACCTTTTAAAGACCAACTGGGGACATGATGGTAGTGTCACAGGCATCTGCATCCAGGATATTCCACCAATTTCTGTATGCTATGCTCTCACATGCCAGTGAGCACATATTTTTCCCTTAATCCTTCAGGTGAGGGCCAGCAACATGCAACACTTCTACCATTTAGCACACTACCCTGAAGTACTGGGTGCCATAGATTTCACTCATGTACACATCAAGGCACCACCTGGTGCGCAGGGTAGAATCTACCTTAACCACAAGGGATACTACTCCATCAACTGGCAAGTCATGTGCAATGCCCAGGGGATTATCTTAAATGTGTGTACTGGCAACCCTGGCAGTTATCACGACTCCCATATCTGGCACACACCACAGCTGTACTGGATGTTTGCTAGGGTGACATCCCACAGGGCCATTTACAGGGGGATGCTGCCTATGCCCTGGAACCATGGATGATGACACCCATCAGAAAGGCACATACACCCACAAAAGAACACTATAATGAGGCACATGCACAAACTAAGAACATCATAGAGCATGTGTTTTGGCTTCTGAAGTCCAGGTTCATGTGCCTTGATATATCTGGTGGAGTCCTGCAGTATCCTTCAGCCACATGTGCACAGATATTCACAGTATGTGCTATGGTACATTGTCTGATCCTGTGGAAAGAGTTGCAGCAAGATCAGCAAAAGGAAGGATACACAGCCCCCACCAGTGCCTAGGTCACCACAGCCACAGTTGTAGGTGGACTCGGAGGAGGAACCCCCTGCTGATGTCCCTGTAGGCAGACATAGGCATACTCAGTACACCATGGCTTTGGCTAAGAGACAACGCATAGCACATTCACTGACAACCTAGGGACCTACGGACTAACACCTTTTGCCTACTCACATACAGATATGAAAATTGATGCCAGCCAAATCACCCATCCTCTACCAATCCATGTATTGGCTGTGTACTGCTCACATCAGACAGAGTCAGCCCTGAACTACCATTGTGTCAACTGCTGCACTTGCAAGGTAAGTCCATAACCTACACAGCAGTATAGTGGATTGTTATGTTATGTCATTGTAGCTATGAAGCAGGTAAATTATGCAGGCAACAATAATGGGCTGTTTGTACAGAAGTTACATCCACATGGAACTACAGACACTCATTCCACTGACATGTCACCATTTGTAGTCGATAGGCATCATGGATAGAATATTCATGCAGTCCTACTGCAACAGATTACTGGTATTTCATTCAAGGGACATGTTAGAAAGTGAGGTTAAATGATAGTCAGACTAGTGTCTGTCATAGCAGAACATAGCTTTTGTTCCCGCACCTCTCAAAACAGCAGTCTCCCTTTGTAACTGCCATAACAATAAATCATCTAAGCTGTATGAACATTTCACACAGTTAGTATGCCACACAGCATCAGAACAGTAATGTACAATTTGAACTTAAATATTATGTTTTAATTAACTAAGAATAGCAAAGTACATATTTATGCAGGTGATGGTGTGATGAATGATCCCCTGTCTATCGAGCAGCTTCTGTGACTCGAAGGACTAAGGCAGGTGGCTTGTGTGATGGTGTTCAGGGCTCTAATTCTGAGATATCCACATATTTGACATGTTAATTAGTAACACATATTGTTTTACAGACTGTGACTGTGTGTGTGCTATACTAGTATTAACCTGTTGCACATATCAATTACACATTTGCATATGCACCGCATATCCAAGACCTATTTAAAAACTGATGGGTAATATTGGACTAGTCAGTATCAGAATTGTAAAGGTTGGGACCTGAAACCATATATCAGCATGCATATGTTGAAAATAGATCTGAGTTCCACCTGCAACATGATATACTATGACAATATAATAACAGCTATGAATGAAAACTTCTGCTGTGATATAATTTATAGAGATTTGACAGGGCCATACACCAAACACTGATCAATAAACTGGAACAACTAGGTACTGATGCACTCTTGATAAGATGGATAGCTGCATGGCTTACATGTAGGACATGGCAAGTATGATACAGCAGTTGGACAAGTGGAATAATTTGTTATAGCCAGGGTGTCCCACAGGGCTCTGTCCTAGACCCAAACATGTTCAGATTTCTCTTTAGACCTAGTCATTTAATTTGAGTTGTTCTACAGTCTCTATGCAGATGACTTGAAATTGTGTATACTGATTGCATGTGTTACAGATGGGGCATGTCTGCTAACCACCTTGACTAAACTGACCATTTAAATATATAACAAATTAAGCATATGAGATTTACAAGACATAAATAGAAAGGTGAATATTACATACAGCATACAGTGATTGAAACTGTAAATTTATTATGGACCTGAGTATATAGGTAGCTCCAGCTCTGACTTTTTCTAATCATATCATAGTCCCATCCTGGAGTACAGCTAGCTGTGGACTGGAATCAATTTATGGAAAAGTAAGTCTCATGTGAAAGCAATGAGCTGCCCAAGACGAAAATGCCACTGCGCATGCCCATACACCTAGTTAAGCAGAGCGCAAATCCGTTGCTCCTAACACAATTTTGTTTAAAATATATATGTATATTATTATATTTATATGCATATATATGTATGTGTGTGTGTGTGTGTGTGTGTGTGTGTCTGCATTGCCCTACATACCCTGATTATGAAGAGTAAAGCTGCACTACAACACCTCTAATGTTGGAGGAAAAAAAGGAAGGGCTCAACATTAGATAATGCATTTACAAAAATGTGGAAGTGCATAGAATAACATGTGTTGCACTTGGAGGACTATTTGGATATCTGAAGTTTACAGTTCTGGCAGTCTTTTCTCATATCATGTGTAAATGATACCACATTAGACAGCAAACCACAATTTCATGTGAAACACACATAAGTATGAGTCAAGCCTGTGTACTTGCTGCAAACATCTGGACAGTGATGAGTCATACCATGTCTTCCTATTACAGCATGTAGAAACTTTGAAATGTATGGCATTGTATATGAATTTGTAAATATATTGTCAAGCCATATGTTTGTATCTATGGCAGCAACAACACCCACATTCACTACAGCCCCCTGTGTCTGTTGGATTTCATCACACATACATAAACAACTAAACAAGGTGTGTACTGTATTATGTTGTGTGCAGACTCACTGACAGGGTTAATTTAGCTTTACCACAGGTTTGCCCATCAAAATGCAAACAAACACATATGCCCAAAACAGGTGCTATTGTCACATAGCAAGGCTACAAAACAGTTTTCTGACTGTTAGACTACTACCTGCAGATGACAATAGGAAGCAACGTGACTCTGAAGGCCTTCCAAGCTGTTCAACGCAGGGCTTGTTTATGTTCTCTAGGATTACTTCACCTGCAGTCATTTGCAAAGCAGACTTGAGCTGTGGCACATGCATTATATGCGGTGATCTGTAGTGTATAACACTAGATAGGTAGAGGTGCTAATCTCACTCCAGCCCACTTGGTGTGTATATAAGTACTATGATCTGTAGTGTATAACACTGGATAAGCAGAGGCTCTAAACTCACTCCAGTCCACTTGCTGTGTACATGTGTGCATAGCTCCCCAAAGAGCAAGTGTGCATACCACACTAACTTCAAAGCTGGCATTGCGTTTCACTTTTTGGCTCATGCAGTTGATGTAGGCCTCCAAACTCTCGTCCTCCACAAGGCCTGATGATGTCATCTACCATAAGACTACCTATAGCCATATGAATATCAGACTTAAGCCATGACATGAGCGATAAGTACTGTGAGCTGTAGTTTGTAAGACTAGATGGGTAGGGGTTTAAATTTCACAGAAGCCAATGTAATGTGTATGCGCTGTGCAGTGTTCTGCAGAAATAAATAGGTAGTGGTATTATTTTCACTGCAGCCAAGTTTGTGTTCATAGGTTCATAGATTAGTACTAGGCTAACTGCCCTTGTGAGCCATTTTAAGCCTAGCCAATTATCCCTTGTGAGACTCAAACCCTGCACCTTGTGTTTGTAAGGCAAACACCTTAACCATTAGGCCACCCTCTTAATGTGTGGATATTAAACCATTTTACATCTGCCTATGGGATCATAGGCTCATTGGAATTTACTTGGCTAATGGCCCTAGTGCCCTTAGAATCATAGTCAAGTTGTTACCCTTATGTACATGATCAGTGCCTATTGCCCCTGTCCAAGAGGGACACAGTTGGAACTGCCATGGTGAAATTATGGTCACCTGTCCAATTGTACTGATTGCATCTAAAGAGGGCCAACGAGGTGCTCTGTTTGACATGATGTGGGAATCTGTTCCAAAGGTGTGTTAAACTGTGGTAGACAATTGTCTCCCTCAAACAGGTTGTATTAATGTCACATGACAGGTTAAGGTCTATACAGCTAGTAACCCGTGTACCATTTGACTTATGAATATGCAGCATTTCCAGTAGAGTAAGGTCAGAAATTGCCTTGTATGCAAGCCAGAGATCACCTCTGCGTAGTCTGTATGTCACACACTAAAGTGACAGTGGTATCAGATGATCACCATGGGCAGATGCTGAAGACCTGAATTCCCTTTATGAGGAAACTATGTGGTCTCTCCAATTGCTGCAGGTACTTAGAAAGGTACATACCAAAAGGGCCAATGCACTCAACTATTTATTTGCAGAGGGAAGAGGACATGGAGGTTATGATGTCTACTTTTTCTGGAACCAATGCTCTCACTTATTACATGAGCATGATAGAATGCCCTGCTTACCACTGCAGAGACATGGTGATCTAAGGTAAGTTAGCTGTCAACTTGTATGCCCAGGTCTCCCACCCCTGAGTATGTATGTCAGGTGTTGCTATTGATGTGGTACTTAGCAGGAACATCACTGTTACTTAAAGCAATGATAATACATATATTTGCATTGCTTTTAAGGCCATGACTTTGGCAACAATCATTTGTTCAAATAAGACCCTATTGTAGGATGTTGACATACTTTGAAGATTCTATCACTGCTCCCAGTTTGCAGGCATCAGCAAACATTGTCAGCCACAGACATGTACTTTGTGCCTGTACTTTGGAGAAATGGATTCTAAACCATACAGGACCCATGACTAAACACTGTGGAACACCACTGGTTAGAGTTAGACTACTGGAGGTGGATTCCCCTGTTTTAACTATATGACCTCTATCACTAAGGCAGTGAATGACCCCTCTAATGATATAAGGGTCAATGCCTAGTTGGATGGATTTGTCAATAATGGCTGAGTAGGGAATAGTGTCAAATGCTTTGACTAAGTCCAGGTAGGCTGTATGCACAGATTTCTCTTCATCTAGGTTCTAGGTGACTGTCTCAAAGACATCCACCAGGTTTAACAGGCATGATGTTCCTTTGACAAATCCAAACTGTGTAGGGTCAGTTGTGTGGAGATTATCTATATCTTTGCTGATAATTTGCCCATGGCTTTGCAGATATGGCTAGTTAGGATAATTGGAATATAGTTTCCAGGGTCAGTGGATGCACCACCTCTGTGCAAGCAGAAAATGGTGGCTGTTTCCATTCAGCTGGGACAAAGTCGGTGGTTACACTATGATTGCAAAGAATTTCCAATGATGTTAGCACTCCATGTTGGAGCCCCTGTAGGACTCAGTCTGTGATGTTATCATGTCCTATAGATGCTGTGTTTTGTCCATAGAGAGAACCATTTTCAACCTACTCTTTACAGATACAAGGTAGGGGACAGGTGGTAAGGATGTCAAGGGGTATGTGTGGTGGGGACAGGGGAGTGATGGTTTCACAGAACCTGTTGGCCAATAGTTTAGCTATGTTGATAGGCTCTGTATATGCGGCATCATTAAACATGAGTTCAGCATATATGTGGGCCTTTGCTTTTGGGTTACAGATGTAACTATAGAATGCCTTGTGGTTGTCCTTTGTGGAGGAGGCTAATTTTGACCGATACTTTGTTTTGGAGGACTTCACAACAACACATATTTGCTAGTTTAAGCTGAGGAGGGATTGTTTCCAGTTTAGGGGAGCTCCCTCCCTCCTACCCTTAGACAGCAATGTCTTCCTATTATTGTAAAGCCTGTTACTGGCAGTTGTCTACCAGGTAGGTTTGCTTCACCATGAGGACTTGTGCTCATGTCAGATACAGCCGAGTAAATGTAGTCATACAGGTGTTTGTATAAAGCACTGGTGTAGAGCTCAGCATAGTTGCCAGTTACATCTGAGGGAGGAGGCACAGTGATGCTATTTATACCAACCCATAGGGGTTATAATCTGGATTGATGAATGTCTGTAGTGTATTTGCCAGAAGGGGGGCGAGTGATAGGTGTGATACCTACTTTGACTAAAAACAATTTGAGGTCAGATATCACCAGGGAGGACCTCACAATGGGGTGCTACAGTGGTCACCCATATTGGTAAGCCCACAATCAAGTATGTTAGCTCCCCTTGTGGGGGTATCAACCAGCTGGTCCAGGGCATTGGAGATAATGAAGTTGAGTAACCTTTGGACAAGTGAGTTTCAGCACAACTAATCTACCCAGTCAGTGGGTAGTAAAAGTCACCCCAAACCATGGTGTCCAGATGTATCTTGATAGACTCATGTAGATCCAAATAAGCAGAGTGAGTGTGCTGAAATACTGAAGAGCTCCTGTAGCTGGCAATTACTTGAATAGGTGCCCCACAAACAGTCAATAGCACCTGTAGTGTATCCATGCAATTATACTGTGCAACCAATGTGGGTATGTATGTATCCTTAATAAATATTTATACACTGCCAACATTAGCTTGCATGCCTTCAGTTTGAGGTCTGCAGGTATGGAAGGAGGTGTAGCCTTGTATGGCTGTGGTGCTCTCCACAGCCTTGAACCAGGTGTCTGAGACTGCACAAAGATCTGAGTGTTTCAAGATGAGGACAGCCTCCAGTGAGTGCAGTTTCCTGTTGACACTCTTATCATTTAGCAGTATAACCTTGAGATTGTTTGTACGTGGATTATTTACACTGAAAAATTTGTCCTTCAGACACCACCTAAAAGGGCATTATGGTGGTGGTAATAGCCTTGGCCATTATCCAAAATCCCACGCGTGACAGATGAAGACCATCTGTGGCAAAGCATTGAGGTCTGTTGAGCATGTCATCCCAGGCTGACAGATAGTGTATCCCCTTAGAGTGACAGCAGATGCTAAGCCTGTTATTGAAGTCAGTCATGTTCAGTTTATATTGGGGCATTATCCTAGCTAAATGTAAAATGCAGCTGATGGCCAAGGGCATACCTGCCTAAAACACATAGTGCAAGAGTTCAGTCATGTATGTTGTCACACAGTCTGGAGAGGTATGCGTCAAGTCTTCACAACAACAGGAACTATGATGTAGTCATAACCATACCTGTTGTTGATAGATTTGACTGTATGTGTGATATTCCTTATCCTGGCACCTCACAGACAGCTAACCATGACCTTTACCTTATCTAGCCTGGTGAGGGGATATCAATGTGACTCACCACGTAATCAACTATGACTAATATGTTTGAATTTGTGCTTTGCAGTAAGGGTTTAATCAGTGAGACAGTGGTGCATTAGCTATTATGTGTACTGTATTCTGCAGAGGTACTATTATGTGTAACATGCTTGCATTTATGTTTGTGAGGTGTCTGGTGATTAGCTATGCTTCTGTTATAGACCTCTGCATATGTAGGTATGTGTGATGTGGGTTTGGGTGGAGTAGGAGGTGAGGTGGGCATGTTGGTACCCCGCTCATTGTCATATGTACTGTCAGGTGTGTGCGAGAGCATGGATTCAATGTTTTTAATGTAGATGCATCTCACACACAATGTGTTTGAATGAAGTAGGAGTTGAGGTTTGGGGAAGCTGTCCACATCTCTGCAACAGTCAGGGATAATGCTATTAGCAATAGATTATTGCTTATGTATACGTCACAACAGGCAATGGTTAGGCAGTGGAATAACAGATGCTTACATGTAACATGTACTTACATTTATGGTGTCATCCTAAGGGAAAACAGTACCTAACAGTGTGTGATAACATGGTAGATTGATTACACTGCTTTGCCAAGCTTGTGGCACTTGAATAAACCATAATCCTGTTATTAGACATGGTTGGAAAAGCATACAATGTACAACTCCAGCAAAGTAAGGGTCATCCTGCTACATCCTTGGGGTTCACAGCCTCAAACACACTCTCTGTAGGCACTCTTTGCAGTGAAGATGTGCATGTATGTGCATGCACAGAAAATGTGTCCAAGTTTGCTGTCATTACTTTAGCCTTACAAGTCTACAATGTCTGTAACACCAGACAGCAAATGCATATTGTGTGAAATGATGTGGGAACACAGTTTAGTGTTCCAGGAACATAAATGTACAGTATGACATACATATGGCATGTGGGAGGGACAGAGACATTGCCCAAAGGTGGCCACCCATCTTCAGTAGTCCTCACATCCATGTCACACAGATCACCACCATTATGCTGTTGAAGGCCAGGCTGCATGAATTGCTGTGAAACTGTCTCCTAACATGGATCACTGCCACTGTGGAGCTTACTAGAGCAACCTTCGACATCTATGTCACCTGAGACTTAACCTTATATTGTGATGCAACAGCTGTGCTCCTAATCACCATCAGATTGGCACCCTAGTCAAATGCTATGAGCCTCAGAACCCAAGGCATAATACATGCAAGCATCAAATAATTGGTCTGGTTGCTAATTAAGGCATTTACCTGGAAAAGGCTACAACAAGCCTACAGAGCCTTGCATCATTTGTGACAAATGTGTGGATCAACAAACAGGCTGTGGCCCACTTCATATATTGAGCTTGGTGCTAATGTTTTGCTTCTGAAGAGAGACAAAGAATAGGAGCTTCGTATTTCACTACAGTGAGGCCATGCTAAAACCAGAATTAGTAGTAGCCAGGCAGCAAAAATTCAGGTGATGTCCCTCTTGGATGAAACAAATTCATATTAATGTAGATGATCATTCTGTGCATCAGACATATAACTTTATTTCCCTACATCCATGTGAGAGATGAGAGGGATGTGGCATAGGCATCATCACTTGCACAGGATGTTGTGTGGGGGGTGTGGGAGGCCTAGGATGACACAACAGGTTGGCAAGCTTGTGTGAGAGTCAGGAAGGGATGCAGACAGAATGGACCATGGAAATGTGGTGTGTGTGTGTATCTATAGGTGATCTGAATGTGACACTGGTGTGAGTGTTTGAGTGTACACAGCCAAGCTCAGTGCTAGCCCTACGCCGGTATGTTGGACAGCTGTGAGACATGCATGGTAGAGCTGACAGTTTATTGTCTCCCCTCTGAACATATGAATTGGCTCTGCCAGGAGTTTCACTGGTAGCTCCACACTCAGGGTCAGATGCTGTGCTACTACCTGAAGGTGAATGCTGTCTGCTGGGAACATGTCTTCCATGGGACTGCCCAGAACCATGAGCCTATGGCCTGCCACATGTTGGTGTGGACAGCACACTCCCCTCTGGAGCGCTAGATGTACCACCACTATGGGAGCATGGTTGTGCACAGCCATGTTGTCTCTCAGCAGATGTTAGTGCTGACCTCCATCCATGAGGCCGATACTCAACTCCAACCAGATATTCCATCACAGACAATGTGCATTCCAAGACAGATAGTGTGTGATCTCATCAGACCAACGTCTTTCCACAGCATCAGTGAACTGATCCAGGGTATCAGCAATCCGGTGGGGACAGTCACGGATGTCAGACTGTGCTGCATCCATAACCCTGAGCATTCATCTGGAGTTCTTTTCTGAACATGCTTGTGTCTCCATAATGGCCCTAAACATATGTCAAGTGACACGAGATGATACAACTGCAACAGGTGGTGGAGGGACACCAGATCTCCTACCAGCAGCCCTATCAATCCGCCTGTGTGGAACCTCATCAACTGTTTGGCTATAGCCATTATCGACACTTACTGCAGCCACAGTAGCCACACTTCCCTGTTCAATGCCTCACTCTCCAACTTCCAATATCTGTGACCACAGGGAACTGGGTATGTGTAGGCATACTAGCTGTGTATGGCGATAACAAGGACAGATGAGGGATATCAACCTGTGTGTCAAATTCAGCCCCTGCAAACCCTAGCTATGCCTCATTTGGCCACCATCATCAGAGTCTGAAGAGACACTGACATCAGGTTGTGAAGGGGACAACGACCAATCTCCCTGGTCACCTGTGATAAAAAGGGAAAAACAGTACAGTAATAGCTGCACTACTATGATCTGCAGTACTATCTTGCAATATATGTTAAGCTGTATATACTGCTGTCACTATTACACATTTGTATAACCAACAATCTCATACAGTAGAACATGAGGACATTATTTTCTAAGCCACATCTGTAATCATTTGGAAATAAATGTTCTTTATACAGGAATCTCATGAGCAAAATATAAATGATGTACATTGTTGACATTCTGCAAAACTCTGCACAATTGATAGTTATGGCAATCTATAATTTCCTGACAATACTGTCAAATCAATCACTGTGGTCACACTTACAAGGCATATGTATGAGTCTAAACTGTGTACAGTCAGAAAATATCTGTACAGTTGGCAATCATACAGACAGTACATCAATCCAGCCAGCAGGCCTGTGATGACATGTGAGTTAAGACAGTGAACTAAATCTGCATCTCTGACAAAACAGTTTTGTACTTACCAGCAGCAGGAGCACCATATCTTCCTAGTCCTGATGGACCTGGAAAAATGTGAGGGAGAGGTAATGTACACAGCAGCACATGTGACTGTATAACAGGGCCAATACTTCAAAATATCTCATATTTACATTAACTGCTATGTTAACAGGTATGCGGGTCACAAACTGTGCATGAGCTTAAAACTGCAGCTAACCTTCTCCCCAAAAACACCTGACACCCACGAAAAACTATGTGCACCCTGACATGCTGAATGCTACAGTATTCCAAAGATTTAACTAAGCATACTTAGATACTCCTCTTGACTGGAAACAGTTGCACCAACATCCACGACATACTGGGTGATGGATGCCTGAGAGCTGTCCTGTGTTGTACAATTCACCAGTAATTCCTCAGTAGATGACAGAAGTCGTTCTGCTGCAGGCCCACCACCAGTGACCTGACAATCCCTGGCCACATCCACTGCATGTCTGTGTGCCTAGTTGATCATGTTGGTCGCACGGTCTTGCACCTGCTCATATGTATGATTTTGGTGACCCACAGCCTTAATGTTGTGCACCAGTTTGTCCCACAAGCCTGTGTGCTCTTGCCTATTTGCCCTCCCTATGGACAGCAGGACTTGGTGGTGTTGTCTCAAGGCCTCAGTAATGAGGTTGTTTTCTGCCTCAGTGAAAGGTGGACGGCATCTGGCATGCATGATATCTCCTGAAATACAAATAAATAAGAACATGTCAGGCTCACATATGTGGGAGTACAGTATGTAGAGATATAGCAATAAAGGAAGCCTATTAGCATTCCTCACTTGATTACACATCTCTTAATCAACACTGTGCCAAACATACAAAGGTTGTGGAAGCAACTAGGATAGCAGCAACAGTGACCCACTGCTGTTTGTGACATTGCAGATACTCACGTATGATCACACAACAAACACAGGAGTCCATTGTAGTGTGCCCCATAGTAGGGAAACCCCCACCCATAACATATATATATATAAACAACAGTGCCAACCAAATGGCAGGGTACTACTACAACTGCTAACAAAGGAAGTATCCGGGAGACCTGTGTACCTAGTTAATACAGAGCATTAAACCCTTGCTGTACTCCACATCCTCTGTAGGTGTAACACAGCTAGAGATCACTGGCATGTCATCAGTACATTTCTAAGCAAGGCTTACTGATGTAATCTCCATTCCCCCTAAGTATATTCAAACATATGCATCATGTTGAAAACAAAATGGTTACATACCTGGAGTACAACATTTCTCTGTTGAGAAAATAACAGCTATATGAGTACTATGTGAATGAGTTAAGCATACAAACTAACTCTCATACACAACGGTTCCCCCTAGCTAGGTGTTTGCCTTTTTAAGATGGGTCTCATTAGCAGGTGATTGCCTCTGAACCAATATGTGAACAGGAATGCTACATGCAGCATACACAGCTGATTTGCAGTATAATCAGCCAATCTTATGCAACTACTCAACAAAATATAAGGCCTCAATATCGATTTCATCCCCTTTCTCACATTTGGGTTGGAAATTACTGGGGTAGGGATTATGTCAGCATAGAGAGAATGTTTGCAGCAGCTACTTGTTACATACAGATGTGTGTGCTACAGGCTGAAGCTGCTGCTGCTGCTAAAGACAATAGGCATAGTTAGAGAGGCTGCAGAATGTGCAGGGTAACAATACATAAGAATAACTGTGTGACCTGTAGTAGCCTTGGTGTACAGCCAGATCCTGATTGAGGGAAACCATCCTACTGGAAAGTAAGGTATATGTTTAAGGTAAGTATGTTAGCCAAAGGTATCATTAACAGAGTGAAGGGAAATATGCTTGTTGTA
This sequence comes from Protopterus annectens, assembly GCF_019279795.1. NCBI lineage: Eukaryota > Metazoa > Chordata > Ceratodontiformes > Protopteridae > Protopterus > Protopterus annectens. Next base: position 318,693,473 of record NC_056729.1, read on the forward strand.
TCCTAGAACAAGGTAGAGGGTACATTAACTATTATGTCAAACAGTCAGATAACTGCCAAGTCATGTGTAATGTCATGGCAGTCATCTAGAGCGTGTGTGCTGGCAACCGTTGTTTCTAGCACGAGCTCCATATACTCCACATATGTATGTAATTTGTGCTGCTGTGTTTGTCTGTCATATCACTAGCAAATCATCGTGGACTGCAGTCTGCTATGACTGGGCCTCGTTTGAATTACATACTTCAAAATCCTCTGGGAATTCATACTAATGCATGACCTGACATTCTATGTACTTTCTAGTGTTGTAATATTAATAGTTTACATGTGGTCCTATCTATAGGCCTTTGACTGCCATTATTTAGAAGTAGGCATTCAAACTGTACTGCTTTGGGTGGATAAATAGGTGATAAGATAGTCATACATATCAGGATTTACACTGGTGATGTACACATACATGTATTTTAAATACTAGACCCAGCTGTATTTGAACCCAGGACCACATGGACCAAAAATTAATGTTTTCATAGCATTTAACAGATTGAGGTACTGATTCACTGTTATAATAAATGCATTTTTACATGTTGTATATATAATTGCACACTTGCCTACTGTTACATACCTCACTAACATCTATTATTATGTGTATGGCTCTATAGTGATGTATTTCTCTACCAGAGGCACAGTTACACTCTTATGTTTTCATTACTAATGTAGCAGGTATATTTTTACATGTTGTAGATATAATTGCAGTTACCTGCTGTTAGATACCTCACTTACCTCTATTGTTATGTGTATGGCTTTATAGTGACGTGTTTCTCTACCAGAGTCCCAGTAACACTACTATTTTTCTATTAACCTCATAGCTGATTTGTGCAATGTGGCACGATGTACAGCATGTCTTAAACACGCTTAATGATGGAAACTTGACAATTACTATGTTTTGCTTAAAATACCTGTGTTAATTAACAGCTGTGTGGGTTGATGCAAATGTGATTAATATTTTTTCAAAAACATATATGAATATACCACCATTTAACTTAGCTTAGCAATGCTACACATCATGCAGTATCATGAAAAAATTCTTTAAAGAAAAGAAAAATTGGGAGATAGGACAGTGGTGAAATGGAGTGCAAGCAGGAGGGTAAACATAGTGAAAGGCAGGTAGGTATGTGGAGGAGGGATGTAGGAAAGAAGCAGAGCTATCCATTTCTTGTACAGCAACAACTGTGCACTTAACAAATCTTTTAGCTGAATTTGGACTGTCACCCCAGAGAGAGGAGTGAGGACAAGGTAAGCACATTTTCAAGCCAAATGGACCAAATTAAGTGTGTCCAGTGGACATGTGTGTGAAATGGAGAGCTATGTATGGGACAATATATTTTTAGGGGACAGATGCCCTTTTTTTAAGGTGAGAGTAGAATGTTGGGGAAGGGACATAGGCATGTGTGGGGGGGGGTTGGGAAGGTGAGGAAGCTTTTGCAGATAGACAAGACAACAGACAGGTTTGGTGTGTGACACAAGATCGGAGTGAACACATTGGTTGAGGAGGGTGTTGTGGAATCCCAGTCCCATGGACATCAAACACAGTAGCAGTGTGACTCAGGTCCTCACCCATGGGACTGTCAGCACTGCACCTTCACTGCTCCTGTGGAGGCAGTGGTTGACCCCAGTGCCTGGCTCAAGACTGCCCCACCAGGATGGACAGCATGCTCTCCATCTGGAGTAGAAATGCACCAACAGTTTGGCACAGCAGCCCACTCACCATGCCTGGCAGTTAATCACAGGTGACATAAGCACCCCCTCCACTTCCAATCCCAGAGGGGGGAACCACCCACAGCCTGAGTTGTGGAACTACCTGATGGAGCAGGTACTGCAAGGGAAGCAGAGGAGGCACCTTCAGGCTGCAGCCCAGATGTGCTGGGCCCCGGTACTGCGGCCAGTGAAGTCAAAGTAAGTGGATCACCTGGAACTAGCCAACCTTGTCACACTGTAGTACATTAAATATAAACATAAGATAAAAATAAACATAATGAAACAAATGTAATTAATAACATAATAGAAAAAATAATAAGGAATGGAAAGAAATAGAAAAAAATATAATAAGGAGCGCAATGATAAATAACATAAATGAAAGTTTTTTTTAACAGAAAAGCAATATTAAATTATACATAAGGCCAACATAAGAGGTAATTACAAATAATATATTAATATCAAATTAAAATAATACGTATAATTAATAAATAAAAGAAGAGAGGGGGTGGGATGAGACAGAAAAGAAGGACATCAGTAACTTCACAGATAATATAACTACACAGACTACTACTACTACACACTTCTAGATATGTTAGATTTCAGTTGTGAGAACAGTGAATGCTTGTATTGTATAGATGATGTTGCACATACATAGCTCTCAACCTGTTAGCATGGGACATTATTGGCCAAGTCATACCAAATGGTGGTACAAACCCTCAACTACAGGGAACGTTTTTACATAGTGTGCTCATACATTAGTAGCAAGGTTTGACATTGAATTGGATTCCAAGTAATGTCATATATCTGCAAATCAAAGGACCAAACATATGGAGCAGTAGTCATTACATTCTGCAAAAAATTGTGACAGTTGATAGGTATGTTTGTGTGTACTAATTACACTAGACAGCTTGTCATTTCTCAGTTGGCTGCAGTGGGAATGGAACCCACAAGCAGTGAAAATAGAAATAATGTGCACTTTATTTGAAAATAATGAATTATCAAAGCACCATCTCCTTTAAAACTTTTATTGAGACATGTTGTGTGAAACCGTACATTTTCATACATGCATGTGTCTGGTGTCAGACTGGAATCCACAAGCAGTGACCACAAGAATACTGAGCACTTTATTTGAAATATGTAATTATCAAAGCACTATCGCCTTTTACACTGCATTGCTTAATGTCACTTCAAATCTGGCATTTACACACATGTATGGCTGTCCTGGACATCTGTTAACTTACCTGTATACCCTGTTCATTTATTGAGTGCTATCTACAGCATATTTCAGAAAACAGTTATCAGAACACAAGCTTGACCCTTAATCTGGGGATTGCACTACATTTATTTCTGACATTTGTTGGTGCATTATTTCTTACTTTACATGCAACATTTGACTGGTGTCAGATTAGAAAACATAAGCAGTGTTTGTTTGTCTTTCGTTTTTTTCCCGGTTAGGGGTCGCCACAGCAGAACTCCGGTCCGCTAATGATTGGCAGTAGATTTTCACATATGCCGAGGTGCCAGCTGGACATCCAACCTTCAACGAAGGCATGCCCATTCACACGTCTTTCGAGCACCCACCCAACCGTGGGGAGGACATGCAAGCTTGACCCTTAATCTGGGTATTGCACTACATTTATTTCTCACATTTGTTGGTACATTATTTCTTACTTCACATGTAACAGTTGACTGGTGTTGGATTAGAACACACAAGTAGAGAATACAGGAATAATGAACTCTTTATTTGAAAGCATTACTTACCAAAGCACCATCTCCTTTTAAACTTCATTAATATTGCTTCAACTGTGGCATTTAGACACATGGATAGATGTCTAGGACTTCTGTTAACTTACCAATATACCCTGTTCATTTACTGAGTGCAGCCTATAGCATATTTCAGACACTAAGAAGACCAGAACAGTGACCCTTAATCTGGGTAGACCCCAACATTAACTGATGGTTGGAAGCTATGTTACACAGTACTACATGCTTACTTGCTTTAACTTGCTTTCCCATTTCAGATATGCACTGACACATTATTAAGGGTGTAGGATGTCCCAGGTATTCCATACCTGACTGTTAGGACTGCAAAATATGTATTTACTTTACTGTATTATTAAGTTATGCATTAAGTTATTACTTTGATGATTTTCTTGATTACCACATGCTTGCCTCATCCTGGTCAAAAGCCCAGCATGGGAATGCATGTTGCGAGCCCTCTCTTCTGCAGCTGTGGTAAGAGAAGCAACCATTATGCATACCACGTTTTCACGCATTCAGTTTTCACGCATTCATCTTGTATATTTATAAATTACTGGAAAACATAATTACATATCTTTGGAGTGTGCCCATCCCTAGCTTTTTGGACCCAGGTGTCTAAGTTCCCCTCTTCTTATGTTTCAGGTCATCATAGTGGGGATGACACTGCACACCAGTAAAGGGGATACAAGTAGCACTAGCTAGCTCCCTGGCCAGATGATCCCAGGCCTCAGACCTGCACTCTGAGCCCTCATACTCACCATGCAGCAGCCGAGATCCATATCTCTCTACCAGGAGTAAAAAAAAACATGCCACTTTTGTGCCCTAAAGCACACTCTCTCACCAACCCCAGCAGTCACACCCACAGCCAAGGTCAGGCTCCAAGGAATCATGTGAAATTCCTCCCTATTGGCCTTTATATAGGCTGCATTCCTGCCCTTGCATGTCATATTGTAACTTTCAAAAAAAGCTCCTCGTCACTTAGCACCATGCAAACTTGCACAATCCATGCTTAAGTGAAGCTTAGCAACACACAAACTTGAAAAGACCATTAACCATGTTTAAGTGCTGCTTAGCATTGTGCAGCTTTTCTAACTGTTTCTAAATGTAACAATTATTTAATTTAAAGTTAGACAATGTTTCAGACACCTAACACAGTTTCACAGCACTATATGTAAAAAGCATTACTAGTCAGGACTCAAACCCAGGACCTACTGCATGACTCATCCTATCTAGCCACTGGGATACTGAAGGGAATTGGAATATGTTCAGATGTACTGCGAAGGTACCTGTTACGTGTAGCTCAGCTTTGATGTGTGGGTTTGCATGTTGCTAAGCATAGCAGAACTACAACAATTGAATGCATCCACTTTCTATTTGTATCTATCTAGTGGATGGCTACTGCTTCAGTACGTAGTGCTATGCCTAGCTAAGTAGCGCACCACATTGCGTAAACAAGCACATGTAAAAAATATTAATATTGAATACATACAGTTTCTACTTTTAGCTGTCTAGTGGATGTCTAATGCTTAAGTATGCCTCGCTACGCCTAGCTAAGCAATGCGCTGCATCACGCAAACAAGCACAAAAAAAAGAAAAGAAAAATTTAAAAAAATCATTTGTTAACATTGAATGCATCCAGTTTCTATCTTTAGATGTCTAGTGGATGTCTAATGTATATGTGCGCAAACCTGAGCATGACTAGACAATGCACCACACCACGCAAACAAGCAGATAAATATTAAAAAAATTTAAATTGCAGTTTAATGACAGAAAATGTCTTGTACACCTTTTGGCCAAGGTGGATAGGCCAAAGTTGTGTGGCTGCCCCATAAGTTTTAAACGGATTTAGTATCCATGTTGCTATGGCCTCCCTTAGCGCGCACCATAATTAATATTAAATGGTGCACTGTCGAGGAAGAACCATGGCCATGTATATGGATATATTCCATGTAGGCTCTACACGGAGCCTACACAGACTTTATTGAATCCTGGGGCTTGTCTTTTTGGTTTAAATTTTTGCTAACATTTAAGAGTAAAATGTAATGAAGTAAACAGGTATTAAGGGCTAGTAAGTCTGTGTGTAGTTCAAGCCTGCATTTGAATGTGGGACACAGTGGAGCAGAGAAAAACAGTGTCATTGTGGTAGTATACAATACCATGGTTGATTTGCAGTGACAAGCACATATCTAGTTAATGAAAGTGTGCATAGCCTTGTTGGCTACTTTATGACATCACACTGAATGTCAAAATGATAACAGAGAGCTTAACACTCATTGCAGTCAAACAAGTACATAAGTCAAAAAGCAAATGGATAAATATATATGTTTAACTAATCCTATACCACTCAGCTTATCTATTAATCTATAATTCTTAGAATTAGATAAACACTACTAGAGTAGTTATGTCCTCTTTGTAGTATCTCTGTGTTTAGTACAGTAAACGTAAGACAGGAAATTCGGTAAAATACAATACAATGAAATCAAAATGAAGCAAAATAAATTATTGCCAGTTAATAAAACTGCACAAAATATACAAGCATGCAAATAATATTTCAGAATTGGATCAAAATAAAGAAATAAGTAATAGAATGAAAAGTTTTGTATCAACATGCATTTTCTGAAACTTTAATGGCTAGCATTATTGACTGACTATAATAGTAATTTACCAGAAAATCAAAAAGTTTATGAGGGACAGGACATAAAATATGAGACAAAATCAAAGAAATACTGCAAACACAGGAAGAGTTGTAGCAGCACACCATAGTCATTATGTCAGGAGAAACAGGTATATTAACATGTCTACCTGGATGGTTATGCAATGATTCCACAGGTACTATTAAATAATGATTCATGTATGTCTGGCAGCATTTGTACACATATCTTAATATGTCAATGTATGTGCATGTATATATATTTATATAGAGACATATTATGTTTATATATATATATATATATATATATATATATATATATATATATATGTATGTATGTATATATAGAGAGAGAGAGAGAGAGAAGAGAGAGAGAGAAAGAGAGATTAACTGTATATTGTCAGTGGCACAACAGGTAGCACACTTACCTTTGGTGCAGTGAGCTGTGGGTTCTGTTCTTAAGTGCAGCATAAGGGAGGTGCTGTACTCCTAGGCATGTTATCCTTCAGATGTTAAACTGAGTTATTATCTGCTTGAGTTGGTGGTAACTCTATGGATGTAAAGGATCCCACATACTTAGAGTAGAAGTTCCATGATCCCCTTGCCAAATTTTCCCCAGTATCATAAATACCACCTTGGGATTCCCCTGAAAAGAAAACACCAGCCTTGTGGGACTGACCTGTTCAACAAAGGATAAATAAAAATATGTGTGTGTGTTTATGGATTATACATTTTTGTATACACGTCTCAGTTTCTGTATGCCTGTTTTGTTCTCTGTTAGTATGTGTAGACTATGTATCTATAAGTATATATCTTTAAATATATAGGGATGTATATAAGTATAATTGTAAGAATATGTGCATATGTGTGTTTCTGTGTATGTGTGTTGACAGATCCCTGTGTATGTGACACTTCAGTTAATCAAGCCGTATGTGCTTCATAGTGATGACCTATGGCATTACACACACACACACACACACACACACACACACACACACACAAAACTGTGAAAGTACATACTAGTGCATATGCACATGGAAAGAAATTTAAACTTATGATGGTGACATGCCTTTGCTATAAATCTATCATCCATAAAGATGGAGGTGAATGTTGTCACTGCTCTGGGTAGCTGTGTACCACTACACACTGCTGTATGCTCATACTAGCATTAAAGTGCACATTCTATTTTCTCAGACAAATGTAGACTATCATAGCTGCATTTTATTGAGATATGCATGTAACAAGTGTACTTAACAGTGTTTGTAAATTTTCATCACTCACATTTCTCTACGGATCCTACATAGAAGACCAATATGTCCCTTTGCAATAAATGTGTCACACAGAAAATAGCAGCACATGATAATCATGAGGCCCAATTCCAGAAGACTTGCTCTCAGTGAAAGTATCTTAACACATTTGAGTAAAGTCACTTATACTGAGAGTAGGTCCTTTGGAATTTGGTCCCCAATGTAAGGCTGGTTATAGGCAGGCCTTGCACTGAAATAAGTCAGTTATACTGGCAGCACATCTTTTGGGCCTATATTACATTATCAAAACCACAAAAGATCAAATACCTCTTCATTGACCCCTTTTTGTTGAACGTGAATCCGTCTAATGATCACTACCATGAAAATCTTTCTCATGGTAAGTAACACATTGGACAATCTATCAACTGCAATGAAAACAACAAAATGTAAAACCCACCCTGGTGGGATGCTATAGCACCACACCCTCCAACTAAATATACCAACTCCGAGTTTGCACTACAGTGGGGGGAAAGGACAAATTCCCAGTGATGGCCCACTGGTTACTTACCATGGGAAACAAAGAGTTATTTGACCTTTTGTGGTTTTGACATCTGATATAGACAGCATCTTTCAGAATCATGCTATGCTTACACCGGACTAAGTCATTTACGCTGAGAGCAACTCTTTTGGAGTCTGGCCCATACTGTGATTAGCTTTGTATCTTTTCTCAGTGCTGTACTGTCACATTAATAAATCATCTCATATTCCATAATACCAGCCACATGCAAGGCAATATAATAATAGTCACTATAGATATAGATGTGTAAGAAGTATTTATACAGCATAATCACACCCATTTCTCTGCAGACTGTAAGTAGAACACTTACAAATGCCTCAAAATTAATATTTTACACAGACAAATGACAGCACAGTGTACTTACACTGTGGTTAGTTGTGTTTTACTCCTCACTGTTGTACAGTCAAATTACCATTTTGGTGCATATTTCCATATTGTGACATAGATGCAGACCATCATAACTACCGTTTAGAGTTATATACATGTGAAAGCGTGACACACTCAGTAGTGTCTGTGAATTCACAGCATAATATTACACATATTTATCGGATGACGTTTCACAAATATTTCATTAAAAAAACTAAAGAGATGATGTAAAATCAAAATATTGCCTTCCACACACTTAGTTTATATAAAATAAAGGTAACACACATGTACACACTCATACACGTACTTATATACGTCTCTACAAACATGGTGCACAGAAGGAATGTATCAACAATGCAAAACAAAAAATTACAGCACCAAAATAGTGACAATAACATCCTTCATTTATTGATAGACTACTTCCAACAACCGACCTAATTCTTACCAAGAACACTTTTTCAATATTACTAACCTACAAGATTGAAAAACTTTTAAATACAGAATGAATTTGCCAACATAAAACCCAGCAAACAATAAATATGACATAGTCAAATATATGTCAACATAGAAAATAAATAAATTGATTTCATTGATATTCAGTAAATAAATAAGAAAATCAAAAATATTGTTCAAACCAGATGAAAAGCATGCGAGTAATAAAGGTGCCACCTAGTGTTCATGACCATAAACAGCAATTGAATTCAACCAGAAAGATTATAATGCATTGAATATTCATGAAAACAATCAAAATAAATCTAGAAAACAATAGTTAATAATTCTAGTAAACAGCACTTATAACAATCCCCCAATAATTAGCAATAAATATTACTATAAAGTAGAAAAACATAATATTTTTAGTCTAGCTGGATACTTCTATATGTTTAATATGCCACAGTCTTCTTCTTCTTTTGGCTTTTTAATATGCCACAGTAAATTGTTTTATGTTTAAGAAATTATATTATCTCATGGGTATTAATGAAAACCATACAGTCTGATAAAATACAAATCAAAAGGTTTAATTCAAAGCCAGGATGACTCCATGTAGCTCCTGGCCATGTATTTGAAAACTTTTCAAATACAGACATGGAAAGGAGTCTACACAGAAACCAAACTAACTAAAAGTTATCACATCAGCGCACAACTGACCTTAAAAAGTAAAAATACACACATTAATATATATTTAGTCATTCTTGCACTAAGAAAGGGTGAATAACAGTGTTAACAATAATTGTTAACTAAATGGAAGCCTTGCTCCTCCCCATATCACTATACCCGTAAGTAACGTATACATCCTAAATAAAAAATGGCATGAAAACAGCGCTGACACCTTAATGTAGGCATATTGAGTATGTAGGTTGTGGATATGGTAAAATGTAAGGAAAAATGGTTGTCCCTTTTGTGTTATACATACCTCTCCCCTGCAGTTCTCCTACCTACATGGTTACTAACCATGTACAAGAGGGCATCTCTACACAGTTACTATGCAAATGAGGTCCACACACCTTTGATTTACTAAATCACTTCATGTAGGGACTTCTCCAGTGTTTTTGTGCTGTGGCGCTTAGTGCAATCATGGGAAAATGAAGAATACATAGCAGGTGTCTGTCTAACTGATATGTAATTATTTCTATAGCCCACATGTATATGCTTGAGCCAGAATACAGGCCCTGCGACCTTCTTATCTACCAGTTTTTCTTTTTGCTATTGGTATATGCAGGGGCACGCAGGGGCTTGTAGTGGCACAACATGCACCAATGACTGAAACTACACTTAATACTTGCAAGTAAGTAGGTGTGTCTCATAGGTGCTAATTACAGAAGAAGCAGGTGATTGTCTGCACAATGTTATTCCACGGGTTATAAAACAGCCAAGTGGACTCAAGCCTGTTTTTTCCTGCCTACTGCAATACCATTATAGTAAAGTCAAGGGACTTTTAACTTGTGAAATTGCTAGGGGCTGCTGCAGATTTAATCCATATGTATGTGCTACAGGCTGAAGCTGAGGCTGCTGGTGCAGATGACAAGAGGCCTAGGCTGAGGAGGAGGAGAGTGTTCAGACCCAGGCTGACATTTCACATGCTATAGGACATGGAGATTTTAAAGTGCTACAGGGTGAACAGGGACACATTACAAGAACTCTGTGAGCTCTGCCACCCTCAACTCAGAGACCAACTGAGAGGAACTCATCCCAGTGGAAACTAAGACATGTGTAGCCCTTAGGATATTAGTTACAGGTACCTTTCAAAGACAAACTAGGGATATGATGGGCGTGTCACAGGCATCAGCATCCAGGATCCTACACAAATTGCTGGATGCCATGCTCATGCATGCCAGTGAGCACATATGTTTCCCTCATAGGTCTGAGGAGAGGGCCAGAAATATGGCCCACCCCTACTAGGTAGCGCACTGGCCTGAAGTACTGGGTGTTGTAGACTGCACTAGTACACATCAAGGCACCACCTGGTGAGTGGGGTAAAATCTGCTATCACCGCAAGTGGTTCCCCTCCATCAACTGCCAACTCGTGTGCAATGCCCAAGGAATTATTTTGAATGTGTGTGCTGGCAACCCTGGCAGTTATCATGACTCCCATATCTGGCAAACGTCACAGTTGTAGCAGATGTTTGCAAGGGGGGTTTCCCACAGGGACATTTACTGGGGGATGCTGGCTATAAACTGCACACACACACACAGAAGAAAGCTATAATGAGGTACACGCTCAAACTAGAAACATCATAGAGCATGTGTTTGGGCTGCCAATGTCATGGTTCAAGTGCCTAGATACATCCAGTGGACCTTTGCAGTATGATCCAGGTACATGTACAAAAATCTTCACAGTATGTGCTGTGCTACATAATCTGATCCTGTGTAAACCGCTGCAACAAGATCAGCAAAGGGAAGGGACACACATCCCCCCATCAATACCTACTGCACCACAGGCACAGTCACAGGAGGACTCAGAGGTGGGGCCACCAGCTGCTGTGAACAGAGGCAGAACTAGGTGTGCACAGTATGCCCTTGCTTTGGCTAAGAGACAACACAAAGCACATTCACTGATGTCCTAGTTTCCTAATACCATTCTCCGACTCACATACATAGATTAAAATTGATTTCAGGTGAATCACACAACCTTTACCTCCCTGTGTAATGGATGTGTACTGCTTGCATCAGACAAGGGTCAGCCCTAAACTAAAACTGTGTGAACTGCTGCAATTGCAAGCTATGTGTTGACCCTACACTGCATTCTCTAATAATAATATGCCATATATATATATATATATATATATATATATATATATATATATATGACTCTCTTAACTTAGTACAGTAATCAAGTAAATGTAGTTATATTTGTCCAAAAATGACAACAGACCAATTACTTTACTTGTATGTAAAAGAGCTAGCTGTGCCCATTATGGCCTTGATGTGTCAGAGACAACGCAGAGCATAGTGATTTAATACCTAGGGGCCTAATCTCTTTCTCCTACTCACAAACATGCGTAGTCAAATTTATGCCAGATAATTCACACAACCTTTACCTTCACATGTATTCCCTGTGTACTGCCTGTATCACACAGAGTCATCACTGAACTAAAACCGTTGTCAACTGCAGCAATTACAAGGTAGCACAAACATTCTTCTCAAATGGACAGAGTGTTGCTCAATGTCCAGAACCTGCCCTTATATTTTTGGACCATTTTTCATAAAGAAGTGAGGTGTTATAGAAGATTACTGGCAAATCATTAAAGACTGACATCAGAAAATAATGGCAGACAGATTTCAGACTTCATACCCTTCAGTAATTTCATGATAATGCAAAACCTATTTATCAACTTTCTTAGTTTGTAAGAGCAATATTTAACAAGTGCCCCTCTTTTAGTGCTTTTGTCCCACTTTCATTTATGACTTTGTCCACAATTCATGCTCTAAGAAATTGAGAGGTATGCTCCTGAACCTGGGCTGATTGTTTAATCATATTATGGCATATTATTGAATTGTTTACAATGCTACAGTAATCAGGTAAATACTGTTGAATGTCCACAGAAATAACTGTAACATGTCACAGCAGAGCAAATGTGTTCACTTACATGTCCCCATTACTAAGTAGTATGCCTCATCCATTACAGATTTACAGTAAGCCCTCTCAAAGGTAATGAGGAACACTGTCCCCAGTGTAGCACAATATCTTTGCAACAGTAAAGCATTACACACAATAGTTGTAAAGTTATGATACCCATTGCAGTCTCTGACTTCAAGACCAGTCCCAGGATCAAACTACAGGCAGGATGCAGAACAGGTAGAATAACAAGTAATAGCGAGAGAATAATATGTATATTTTATTGTGCCTTGCCATGACACTAGCTGTGATCACCAAACTAACCACAGCCTAAGCTTCTTCAATACATAACAGTAACTGAGGCTTGCATCCCCTACACAAAACAGCGGGCTTCCATTGTTTGACCCACACCAGTAACTCATCTGTGATAGCAGTATACATTGTATTGCACTTCATTGTGTGACTAATGCTTGTACTAGTGCGCTGCATAGCTGTTCTTTTAGCAATGAGGAATAAGGCACCCATCCTGTGTTCTGAAGCTCCATTGGTGCATAGGTTAAAATCCCACGCTATGTAGACATTTGCAATGTGTACTTTGATTTGCTACTGTGGTTAACATACCTAACTTTTACATATTTCACCTCTTTTCTCTGTTTCACTTTCCTTTATTTATGGAATAAGGAATGCAGGAGATGTCCATGTCCATTACTAGTACATGTCAGTCCTGGGGTGAATTGTCTGAGCATAGTCAAACATGGCACATATTGTATTCTGACAAGAACAAGGCCATTGCTTTGTTTGTAGCAAAAACAAAAGGTGTCATGTTTGGCTCTGATCATCTGTTTTGCGCAGAGCACTGCATCACTAAAATTGGACAAACAAGCCCACCTAGGAAGCAGACTGTGAAAAATAAAAACCAGATATATTCAATTATTGCCCTTGGTCTCTGCAAAAACGAGGCCTGGAGTGCAGACTCAGCTGGTAGATGTGAGCACTGTGGCTCGCATTTGCGCACTGCTTACCTAAGTTCAAAGCAGTGTAATTCACATATGTGTACACTTTGCTCACCATTGCACAAACCTGCTGTACACTGCGCTATGGGACTGTATATATATATATATATATATATATATATATATATATATATATATATATATATATGGTCAGTAGTACATACCGACAACTAAGAAGATCGACACCGACGACAACGAAAAAAAAAACGACACATAAAAATAATAAACTACTGCATATCACGGGACATTTAACAGGTAACGGGGTTAAAATTTCGCTAATCATGCCTACCATAAGGACTAAGTATATATATATATATATATATATATATATATATATATATATATATATATATAAAATGCTTCATTGTTGAAATATATTGGATATTACATTGGAAACATTACACAATAAGGTCCAGATGTAAGCATGTCTCATATATTTACAATACATCAGTTTGTTGCCCACCTCCCATCTCCACCAAACACTAAGCAGTACAACACTGGGGACTCATTCCTTATTCCAAACAGGTATCACTCAAACTGCCAACTGTAATATTTACTGTAGTGTGCTCCCACATGGAGATGTCCACTTGGTGCTCACAACCATGCTCTGCTAGCATTAAACATTCAAGTATGGTCAATAAGGGTACTTAGGTTGCTACACTAATAGGGTTATTATCAGAATACCGCTATTGAGTTAATAGCCTCATATAATGCTATGAGGCTATGTGCCTAGGCAGGACCCACAAGCTGTTAACTACATGGACTGCTGATGTCATCTACTATACGTACACCTGAAGTCTGATATAAATCATACTTGTGCTGTGGCACTTGCATTAAGTACTGTGTTATGTAGTCCATGCAATTTGATAGGTATAAGTTCTAGTCCCACTCTGGTCAACTGTGTGTGTGTCTAGTTAGCAAAGTACACCTGGCATCCTACAGTTACTTCACCAAGGCTATGGTTCCCCAGTATTCTTATACTTGCACAAGCTGACACATCCATTTCTTGCAGATCTCCCAACTTATTGTCCCCCATATGGCCTGATGATGTCAACTACTATAAGTTCACCTGCAGTCTAGAAATCCAACTTGTGCCATAGCACTTGTGTCAATTACTGTATTCTGTAGTCCATGCACTTAGGCAGGACTTTTAATCCCACTGCAGTCAACTGCATGTGTGTGTGTGTGTGTGTGTGTGTGTGTGTGTGTGTGTGTGTGTGTGTGTGTGTGTGTGTGTGTGTGTGTGTGTGAGTGTGTGTGTGTGTGTGTGTGTGTGTGTGTGTGTGTGTGTGTGTGTGTGTGTGTGTTTGTGTGAGCTGTTACTTAGAATTGCCTACACCATTTTACAATAGCATGGTTAACCCTTTTCCTCTCTTTAAGGGACACTGCTGATGTCATCGCCTATAAAGCATTGTCAGACACACTCCAAACAGTTCTTCAGCTGTGATGCTTGCATACTTCATTGTGTTTTGTAGCCTTTTCACTTAGATAGGTGGAAGTTCTAACCCCACTGCTGTTAACTGTGTGTGTGTGTGTGTGTGTGTGTGTGTGTGTGTGTGTGTGTGTGTGTGTGTGTGTGTGTGTGTGTGTGTGTGTGTGTGTGTGTGTGTGTGTGTGTGTGTGTGTGTGTGTGTGTGTGTGAGTGAACTACAACTTAGAATTACATAGAGCATTTTACAACAGCATGGTTGACTCTTGTCCTCTCTTTAAGAGACACTACTGATTTCATCACCTATAAAGTGTTGTCAAGCATACTCCAAGTTGGACTTGAGCTGTGGTGCTTGCATACTTTACTGTGCTCTGTAGTTTATCACTTCGATAGGTATGATTTCTATTCCCATTACAGTCAGCTGTGTATTTAAGAGAGCTGTTTACTAACAATATGTAGAGCATTTAACTACCACATATGGGACATGTATTTGGCCCTATATACAGTCTGCTGATGTTATCGGCTATATGATACTTTTGCATATGTGTTAATCACACAAGTGTGTGTTCACACAATGTGCTGGAGACCATCCATCCATCCATGACTTCATCCTATACCTCACATATTACACTGACCTGGGTTTTAATCTATCCACATACCTCATGGTATGATTTCTAATCTCTAAGTTATGTGGATGAGAAAGGACTATGCTATTTACAGGTACTGTATGTGTCTGGCGAGGTTAATGCAAATGTTAACTTTACATTAGTATTGGTGTTTTTCTCATGTTTCACTACAGTGCTGTAAGACATAGCAGTGTGCACAGTCAATATGGGGACATACAAATTTGGACTGTTACACTCTGACATCTGCAATTGAGTGTCATGTTTTGCAGTAGGCCATGAATGTGCAGGGGGACCATAGTCAAGCAACATACCTACCCATGGCTTTTAGAATGTAAAGTGAACATATATGAGTAATATTTCAGTTTGTAATTACAACTCCAGTGTCAATATCTAGGTCATTGTTTATGCAGGCCTTTATATATGTCTGTTATCAAAATATGGGGACAATGGCAGTCCAGATATTAGAATACTTACATGACTATAGTACATAGTTAACACACAGTTAGACACATGAAAAGCTGTGTAATACCTAAATATAGACCTAACATAGTTCCAACATATTACTGTATCATACCTCATACAGACATAAAATCAATAACTGCTCCCCTATGTCAACTGCTATAAGTGATAGGGCCTACAATGTGAAGTGGAACAACAGGTAGGTTGCAGTTGTCCTGTTTGCATGCTGCTGCACTCAGACAGACAAAACATCACATAATGGGAACTACAGAGGCATGTCTTTAAAAGGCTGAAAGGGATGCTATGACATACACAACCTAAAATTATGTCCTTATCGCTCTGAGAGTATTGTGCTGCTGACTTACATTTCCAAGCTTACATGTAACTACAGTATAGATTGAAGATGACACCCAGTGGATGTAAGGCAGACTGCAGTGCAGTTGTGATTTTTCCCTTCCAAAATAGTAATCACTCACATCTGCAATCCATTACTAATCTACAAACTATAAAAAGGAAACACAGTCAAGTTTTTGTTAGTTCTATATGTTTTGAACATTGTGAACCAGCAGTATTTCCAACCAGTATTTCCAAGCTTTCTCTACAGAGGAGTCATAATTTTCACAAGGTATGTTTAATTTTTGTCACCTACATATAGCATTTGCTGGACTGTATTTCAAAATTCTGTGAAGCTCAGTGTTCTCGAATGTTATCTTTATGTATGACTTACACATCAAATGATAGCATGGCCAGTTTGTCAAGCCATTGTACAGTTACTCATGATTGTCAGAACAGGTAAATACATTGGTTAGACTGCTGTGTGGGAAATATCTAAACATGTTTCATGGACATTGACAGCACTTGTAGCAATTCTAAGATGTAATGTTATATGACAGTGGCAATTGCCTGTGCCTTTATGGGGATGATAATTAAGGTGCGGTAGTGTTATGGTACTAGGAATAATATGTTTCAATAGTCATTTGCCTTGTTTTGCATCCTGCCAGTTACCAGCTCTCATATGTTGACTGCTGTATGTTTATCCATTGAGTAATACTGTCTACTTTCTATGTTGCATCTATAAAGAGTTATGTTGTAGTTATGGAATACTTATGTATACTCTGCATCTGTCTTCTTTCAGGTCAAGTACAGTTATGGCATCCAGAAGTGTGAATCTTTGACACCCACCATTAACCAATGGGGAAAACCAAGCCAAAGTAGATGGTCTATGCATCCAAGATCTGTTTCTACTCCAAAGGGGCAGGCAGAATAGTGCCCATTGAATGACATTATGGCAAGAAGTAGTTGCCGATATAAATGCCATGGGTGGCCATGCACAAATGTATGACCAGGTGTGCCACAGGGCCACTGACATGATAACAGCTGCCAGATGAAGAGCTGCTGCAGTAAGCCATGACTTCTTGGGTACAGGTGGAGGCCCTCTTATGCAGCAGCTGCTGACCCCCAATGAGCAGTTCCTCACTGACCTCAGGAGCAGTCAGAGCTCCCAAGACACTGATGTCCATCATGCCCTTGATATGGGTGCCAGTGATTCAACATCCCAGGAGGAGCTTACAGGTAGACCTTGCTATGTGTACTGTTGAATAGTGTTGTATATTGCTAGAAGAGAAATGATTAAGTTAAGTGTGTGTCACATGTAGCTGTTTGTGGAAATTGCAGATTGCTACTATTATAAGCTTAGCCTGTAATTGTCACCCACATTATTGTGTACATTTGTGTTTGCAGCTTTAAATGTGCAAATGTATTGCTACCTCTGTTAGTGCTGAATGTGATTTTATTGGCCTTGCCTCTGTCTTAACTTCTTCCAGGTACACCATCAATGCAGCAGGACCTGCCTCCACCAACCACATCACAGGAAGATCTTCCAAATAAGCCTAGTTATCTGAACGTTGAATAGTGTTGTACAGGTCAATCATTTAGATGGAGTTGTTATTTATGGCAATTCTGTTTTTTTGTTTTGGTGGGTTATTTTTGGCACTTCTAGTTTTTGTTTTGGTGGTTAGAAGATTGCTACAGGTATAAGCTTAACTTGTGATAGTAAACCATCTTCTTGGGTAACTGTTGATTTCTGCTATTCAGGGGATAGTGTAATAGACCCTGTGTTACTGTTGATTGTGGTGTTGTTGGCCTTACATCTTGCTTCACTTCTTCCAGATCCATCCAGTCTACAGGTCAGCTTGCTGACTGCAGCTGATAAGTGAAATATGGTCATTTCAGTAGTGCTGATCAATATAAAGCAATATTGTAAAGTGTAATTTGTATTTAAGTTATGTTTTCCATATTGCTCAGCTTTCAGTAATACTGGCAGTATTGTTACTTTGTTAGCATATATTGCAGTGTAGTATTTTCATTGCTAAGCTATTCCTGTGTTTCTGTATTTTTCTTGCAGGTGTTTCTAACAGTGGAAGTGTGGGTGGTGTAAAACCTGATGTCAGTATGTCATCTGAGTCTGACGATGATGGTGGCCAAAGTGAGGCACAGTCTGGGTGGGCAGAAGTTAAATCTGATACAGAGGTTTTCATTAAGCCATCGCATACATTGACCCTTGATACAGCCAGTAGACCTATGCCTACTCAGTTCACTGAGCCCACAGATTTTGGACAGGTTCAGGGTGAGGACATTGATTAGGGGAGTGCTGATACTGCAGCTTCAGTGCCTGTTGAGTCTGACCATTGCCAAAGTGTGGGTGAGGTTCCACACAGGAGGAGTGATAGTGGTGCTCAGAGGAGGCCTGTCATTCCTTCACCACCTGGTGCAGGTGTCACTTTTCATGCCACTCAGCAAATATTTAGGGCCATCATGGAGGCACATGCACATTTCCATTGTTTATCCAGACAAATGTTCAGGAAGATGGATGTGATACAGCTTGACATGCATGAATGCCTACACTGTGTTGCTGATGCCATGGAGTGCATACATGACACATTGGAATGAGTAGTGTCTGTGATAGAATGCCAGCAGGAAGGGGAACAGCATTCTCATGGGCAAAAGACAGCAACATCATCTGCTGTCAGCCAATGTGGCAGTTCCAGATCATGCTCCCTTAGTGGCAGTACTTCCATTGGTTCCTCAGTAAGTGTGCTGTCCACATGCAGATGTGGCAGGCCATGAGGTCATAGCACTGGGTGTTCCCAGGAAGGGAGCTCATCCACCAGACAGCAACCACATAGCAGCAGTGCATCTGAGCATGGTTCTGGATGGCAACATGCCAGTGCAACTCCTGACAGAGCCAGACCTCACAGTCGGGGATGACAATGATGAACTGCAGCTTCTGCAATGCACAGCTCATACCTATCTAACAGACCAAGATGTAGACCTAGCACCACACACACACACACACACACACACACACACACACACACACACACACACACACAAAACAGGTATTCACTGTTTCCATCTTCCCTTTTTTGTTTTAGCCCAAATGTATGCCTTCTTACCCACACACACACACACACACACACTCACCTATTGGGCCAAACTAGGCTTCCTGTCTCACCCACACCACCCATTGCAATTGTAAGATAACTGTGCCAAATCCCTGTGTTCTACCTTTGTGATTCAGGTAAGTTATTGCTTACTGTACTTGCATTTCTGTTGCAGAAATGTTCATTTTACTTGTGACATATATTGTGATTGGATAAGTAAGTAGCTGACAGCATGCAATTGTCATTACTTTCTACTGAAAGCTGTTGTAAGGTTTGGGATTTGAGAAACTGTAGGGTGTAGCATTAGTTTTTGACGCCTGTCTGTAATGACTAACACTCAACATTCTGTGCAAATGATGTGAACTGTGCCATATCACCTACTTTATAACATATGTCTTACAGGATGTTCCAGCCAACACCTATAATGCTCCTCAAAGGTCATGCCATAATAATGGTTTGTGTGACAGTTCGACATGTATTTTTTTCTTGTTTGCAGTTTAATATTGTACATTTTATTGTATTTTTTATTTTCTATTTGTGTGATGTGCCACTTAGTGTAAACAGAGAAAACTACGTGCATTTTGTTTGTGCGTAAGTGGCAGTGAAAAAATGACACCCAAGTAGCAGACATGACCTAGGCAGCTACATACATACAATGGATGTATTCAAGTAATACTATTGGCCATCGCGCAATCACTTTTCCTGGCAGTGTGTATTCTTGCGCAACATATTTAAGAGATGGGAAGTGATGAGCAACACTTTCAAAAAAAAAACTTGAAAATCTAGAAAGTGAGCACTTTCAGTAAGCATGATACCTGCAATTGGTGTGAAAACATTATTCTACATTGGTATCAATCTGTGTTAGGCATGGCTGGTATTCCTAGAGATTGTTCTGAGATTCCATGCTCAAAAATGGAGTGTCCAGGGTCCAAAGTGTTTGTTGGACTCCTAGTAAATGAACATGGGCCCAGGCTGTTGCAGAGGGACTATTGTGGATCAGACTAAAAGGCAGAGGCATGGGATAGTCTGACCTGGGCTTTGACCAGAGCTACCAGTATCCGCCACACTGGTGAACAATGTGGGAACCACTACAGAGACCTCAGGATGAGGAAGATGGATACCCTCAACCACTGGATCGAGGAATGTAGGGCTGGGACACCCCACAGATATGTAAGTGTCACTTACAGAGTACTTGTCTAGATATAGTGAGAATTGGTGTGCTTAATGGTATTCTGTCATGTTCTTTTTTTCCACACCTGTCACAGGTCAAGCACTGAATGTGTGAATCCATGACACTAGATTGGCACAGATGTAAGATGCATGTGGTATGTATGCATCCCAACAGTGGGGTTATATTAGCATAAAAAAGTTATGGCACATTTATTTGTTACTTATACAGTTGTATCAAGTTGAGCAGTCATTTCTTAACTGTAATAGGGAAGTATGCATGCATTACTCTGAAGGGCAAAACAACAGTTCATTATTAGAAAGTAGTCATTGGTTGTGCCTTCAAAATCCACATTTCCCAAATATATTAAATATATATAATATATTAAATATGTTAAGGTTTCATCAATATTGCAATGTAACATCAGAGTTGTAGTGTCACCACTGGCTTGCTGTAAACTGTAATCAGTATATTTGAACCACGCATATGTGTGATGTATGCACATATCAAGGATTGCTTACTGCAATCCGTAGTATATTATGCATCTGTTAGAAGCTGGGTAGTCTTAACAGCAAACAGAGGTATTTGTTAGGAGTTTGTAGTGTTAAAAGTAAAGGTAACAGAATAGAGTAAATAATTGTATCAATGCTTTGTATGTCACATATAAAGCTAATAATGTCCTCTCTTGTTTTCTCTCACCCCAACTGTTTTCTCTCTTTTTTTTGGTGGGGGGGTTATTATTTTCTTTTTTGTGTGTGTTTACTTTTTTATTTTTTGTTTTTCTCACAGCACAGCAGGGAAGGACTGTCCCATGGGATCCACCTGTCCCCACTCCACCAGCTACAGCATTGTTACCCAGTACATCTGGTGCAGTACCTGGTAGCACCCCCTCTGCCACCCCTCCACTACTTGGCCCCTCAGGTAGATCTGCCCCAGAAGACAGGCCTGTATCTCCCTCCAGGCTCAGTGGCAGAGGAGTTAAGTTTATCACCCATGACAAACTGCCAGGGATGGTGCATAGGATTGTGCACTGCACTGTTGGTGCACAGCTACACCGGCTGAAGACACTGCCCTCCATTGTTGTATTAAATAACACAAGGAGATGCAGATGTCAAACACTGCAGCCATCAGCTCAGTAAGGTGACAGTGATGACAGTCCAGTGCGTGAGGACTCAATTCTCACTGTCACCCAACTTGACGTTCATGGGTTTGCGATATTTCCACCCTCACCCCATCCAATGTGTTCACCCACCTTATTTGTCTTTCACCATCCTTGTCTCTTGTCTTGTTTGTCTTGTCTGTCTGCAATTGCTTCCTCACCTGCCTAACTTACTTCACCCAGACATTCCTACATCCCTTCCCCAACACTCCTATTGCTCTCAAAAAAATGGGCGCCTGACCCACAAAAAAAACAATTGTCCCATACATAGTTTTCCAATTCACACGTGTGTTCATGACACATGATTATTTCACATTCTCTATACAGTTCTCTATACAACAGATTGTGTTGTGATCACCCCTCTCTCTGGAGGTGACAGTCCAAATTCAGCCAAAATTTGTGTTTTATTCAGAAGAAATAGATAGCTATGGTTCTTTCCTACATCCTTCCTGCACATTCCTGCATTTATTTCACTTTCTTCTTCGCCCTGCTTGCCCCCCATTTCACCACTTTTCTATCTTCTCCATTTCTTTTCTTTAAAGAAATATTGAGAGAAGGTGGGTGATGCACACCAATGTGCAACAATGGTAAAAATCAGTAATATAAGTGTATATATACCATTTCTAAGTATTATATAGTTGGATTGCAAATCAATACCATCTAGCCATATTGCAGACACTGCATAACAACTATCACACTTCAGAATTTGGATTTACATATGTAACATTACTTGACACTGTTAATATACACCTAGATTCAAATCAAGTGCCATCTAAACAAAAAGTAGATGTATCACTGAATTAACAGGTAGTACTACAGACTCAGTTGATTAGCAGGTGTATTTTAGAGACTGTATAGCAAATGGGAGACTTAACTGCCATTGTATACACCTGCTAGTTAACTGAATCTCTGGCTGCAAGACTTAATGCACTAAATGCAGTGATAAGTTCCTTTTGAGGCAAATGGTTTAGCTATAGATAATACACAAAGGTATTTTGTTAGTAGTATTGCTTATCAGTATCAGGTAACATCGCTCACTGCTGTTGTACAAAACAAAATGAGTATTGCACAATAATGCATTATAAAACATTGCAGGTGATCCTGCAATGCTGTTTCATAGAAAGGTAATGAAGAGAAGATACAACATTAATGATCTCGGGAGCGAGCATGGTGAAGTACAAAGGTAAATCTTTCATAAACTGTGCCACTTACTATTGAATGTATTAAGTACATCTGCTATTTTGCTGGCTCTGTAGCAACAAGTGTTGCTGCATTGTTGTTGGAGGCAAATGGTACCAGATTTGACTATGGGTGGAAGTAATAATTTTACAAGCATGTATGACACTTTAAATATATCCACTTATACTAATGCTTTTTACCATTGCAGCACATTGGTGTGCACCACGCACAATCATGCAATAAGTCTTTAAAGAAAAGAAATGGAGGATAAAGGAAAGTTGTAAAATGGGGAGGAAGCAGGGGGAAGAACAAAGTGAAAACAAGGCAGGAATGTGCAGGAAGGATGTAGGAAAGAATCATAGCTAACCATTTCTTCCAGAATAAAGCATACAAATTTGTCTGAATTTGGACTGTCACCTCCAAAGAGAGAGGGGTGACCACAACACAATTTGATGTATAGAGGATTGTAGAGAGAATTTGAAATAATCATGTGTCATGAACACACGTGCAAAATGGAGAGCTATGTATGTGACGAACATCACAAATAAACCTGGAATTCACATGCCTATTTATGATGTTATTTCAAGGCTTGTTGCATTTAAGTATTTCAAAGAGCTGCTATGGTTTTCTGAGGGGGGATGTAAATATAACAGTGACAGCCAGAGCCAGTATAATGAGCACTCGTTTAAAGTAGAGTGCAAGCTTAGGTTTGTATGGGTTTAATTGTACTTGTGGACAGAGGAGATGTTAATGCGGTAGTTCATTAAGTTTTGCCCAGTGTCATTTCAAGCTTGAATGTGGATCACTTATGCCATATCCAGTCCTAGGGAACAGTACATTTATTGTTATATCATGCCTAGCTTCAGTGAGGAGCAAGTTAGATATTTATATTTTATAGGAGATTTGCAGCTTTAGAGACACTTTATCAATATGGAATTAGTGTATAGTTTAATAGAGAGGTTTGGCTCTATAATAGTTACTAGATTATTTTTTTGTTGTGTGTTCCAGGGTAGCTGGTTTTCTTTTGGACCAGTAATTGTGATTTTTTTTTTGTGTATTGCTTAACTTTTGTGGTGTTCTGAATACCATTATTGCTGTTTTTCATATATTTTACGTTAGTTTCTGTTAGCAATCCAGTTCCATATAGATTTGAAATTAACCTGCAGTCCTTTGTTTAGTATGGATTGGCACTTAGATTATTTTTTAATGAATAACTATCTACATATAAAATGCAATTGGTTTGTGGCAGATTCCAAGAGAGGACATTAATGAAAAGTGAAAACAACTATGGCCCTAAGACTGATTATTTATGGTCCATTATCAGAAATTATACAGGACCCAATAATTTTTAACATTTTGTTAGTAACATAGCTCTCAAACCATTAAATCATCTTTCTAAAAAGCACAATGTTTGGAAATTTCTGTAGTACTATTACATGGCAAATTGGTTTAAGCTTTCCTTTTCGATCTAAGACTATAGCCTCAGTTAGCAATCCTTGTTTCATATTGCCATATATATGTTCTGTTAATGAGTTGTAGTTAGGCATAAAGTCATGCTGTTTATCAGTCAAAATGTCATACTACACAAATATAGTCAACTATTGTTCGTAGATAATCTTTCCAGTATTTTGGCTACTGGACATAGAGGTGCATTTGGGTGGTTATTTATTGTAGAAAGGGAGGGAACCTTAGCAAGAGGTATGAAACTATAGGAAAAGATTTTATTGGTGAAAGTCAGATTAAACAGGAATGCTAAATTCTTTCAGAGTAAATGGCTAGCTAGCTTAAGTATTTTCTGGTATATTCAGTAGAAGTCTTGGTTGTACCTCCAGTCAGATTTTCAAGGTGTTTTTGGACTTGTGACTTTTCGCAGTAAGGCGGATACTCAAGTGCTTTATAAAGAGAAGAGAAGAGTTTGCTGTTGGTCTAGGGGGAATATTGACTGCCAAGCTGTTGGGTTGTGTGGGTTTACATGAATTTTCTTTTAACTCCATTTGGAACCAGTGGCATGGTCTGTGCCTCTCTAGTCCTTTGGAACGGTTAGCTAACTTCTGCTGTTTGTTCATTTCATAGGTAGATGGGCAGACACTGATTGGTCTTATTTGCCATTAGACTGTACGTTTACTAAAGTGAGAGGCAGTGTGAGGTCTGAAAAGGAAATGAATGAATGAAGGATGACATAATAAGGAAACTGAGGTTGATTGTTACTGTTGCCGGAAGTGGTGACAAACATGTGAAAAACACTGGGAAAGGTTTGAAGCTTAAAAGTATGAAAAGATTAAAATTGTAAAGTATTCACAGATCATATGGTGACAAATATATAAAGTAGCCCTGCAAGAGACACACGAATTAGCAGTTACTAAGCTAGTAGCAACTGACAGCTATAAAGAGAATAAAGAGATGAAAGAGAATATAGGAAGAGGCAGAATGATATGGTGTAAACGAAATGTGTCAGTCCTAGTGTGTGTGTGTGTGTGTGTGTGTGTGTGTGTGTGTGTGTGTGTGTGTGTGTGTGTGTGTGTGTGTGTGTGTGTGTGTGTGTGTGTGTGTGAGGGGGTATTGCAGTGCTGTTGCTCATATTTTTCCTAGCTGCTTCCTGTCCATGATTTTAGACTGTACATCATCTAAGCTCATCTGTTAAGTAATTACTCTGATGTCCATCTGAGTCTCCCCTTGGATGCAGTGCCACCCCATCACAAAAAATACAAATATGAATATAAGGTAACAAACAAACAAATTAATACATCTGTCTCTGACTTTCAGATATGGAGTGAAGAGTAGCAGGGGCAATAGTGAGTTTTATTTCTTATAGTACTTTGCAATTAGAGGTTAACAGTGTACAAGACCCATTCACAAGTGATAGAAAACCATCAACACAGGATGCGCAAGCAAAAATTAGATAAATCTAGAATTACTTGAAAGGGGAAATAAGGAATAATGATAATAGGGGTATGACATTTGGTTCCTAAATACATGAGCATAGGCACAAGGTAATTCATTGAGTGGACTCACACTGAGTGCTGTAGCATCATATTTAACAAAAAGCTCAAAAATACTGTTTTTCACATGAAGGAATCTGCTTTATACCTTCATGGTGTAGCTGCACTGCTCCAACTGTTGTTGTTGTGTCTTTCAGCTTCTCACGGTTAGGGGTTGCCACAGCGGAACTCCGGTCTGCTAATGATTGGTAGCTGATTTTTACATGCCGAGTTACCAGCCCTGATGCACAACCTTCAATGAAGGTACGCCCATTCACGCATGTCTCCACGCAGAACATGCTGTAGCTGAGAATCGAACCGGACAGCGTCTTACTGTGAGGTGACAACGCTACCGCAGCACCACATCATCATCATCATCATTTGATTCAGTGCCACCCTCCTGCCTCTTTACCTACCTTCTTCCTGTCCGTCCCCTCCACCACTGTCTTGTCTCTTCTTTTCTACACATGTGCCCCATACACGGTAATCTGTTTCTTTTGATTTTTGCAAAATGGAGCTACTTTGGCTTCTGCTCTTATGTCCAGGCACTTCATTTCCATCACCTCTTTCTTTCTTTCCTGTTGCTTACTGCCCAGGTTTTTCCACACCAGTAGTACGTGTCGCTACACTGTGTCCACTGTCTATTTTACCTTTCAGCTCTTGGCATTTTTCTGTCATATACTACACCTGATACATTCAGACTACCCTTCTCCTCACACCCCTCCCAGATACTTGAAGCTGTTTACCTGTTCCACTATCTTCCCATCTATCTCTATTCTCAGCTTCTGTCTTATCTGTGCTTAGTTTCATCCCATGTGCCTTCGGATTTGCATTCCATTCTCCTATGCTTTGCTGAAGTTCTAGATCAGAGTCTGCATGTACTGCCACAGCAGCAGCAGCACCACCACCGCGGGTAAACTGCTCCAACTGTCATGACTCAAAATATACTATCTCCAAGGTTACACTACACAATCTCTAGGATAAGGGTATACTCCATTATGAAACAAATATCCTTCTCTCTTTCTTCCTGTGTTGTAAGGCCTAGAACATAGCATACAGAAAATAAAAGGAATGACTTCCAGAGCAACAAGCTTTTGATGAGTTGTTTTCAATATGAGACCACTGGATATAGTCAAGTGCATCTGGATAACAGCCAGGATGTTGTTCATTAGATCACTGTTGCAGTAGCCATTTCAATATTGGGTGCTTCCTGCCAAGAATACCATACATCTGACCGGTCTACAATGCTTCAGATGCCTTCTTTACATGCTGTACATCCACCATTAAGATGAGAGGACATGCTAATGTAACAGGGATGTACATATGTGCCAAAACTCAGAATTTTCTTGCTGTTAGTACATTCATGCAGACTCTCCTCTCATCATCATTGCATTTCATTTTTAGCAAGTTTGTCTTCATACAGATAAACATCCCTTTGAGGAAACTCCTTTTTTGTGTAGAGAATTCTGTAAAGTTTTGTAGGCTTATGTCTTCCTAAAAGGGCATGTGTAGCATTTGGCACCAAATCAAGCATAAAGACTCACACTGTAGTTGTGTATCTTGTTTAGGGGGAGGGACCCAATCATGTTTGGTTTGTCTGTCTTTCCTCTGAATAATATCAGGAGCAGACTGAACTTAATCCATGTGTTTCTTGAAACCAGACATCTGAGAGACTTAGTGTGAGCTGCGAATCAAGGTTGCTGTACAGTAACAGATTGTAACAGATTGAACTAGATACTTAGTATTTTCTCTTTTTATTCATGTTTGTGTGCATAGACATGTATTTTTTACTAGTCAGCCAAAGCTTAAAGCAGGAATATTCTGTTTATTTTTAATGCTATGTTGTAAGTTTTGTTTTCTTTAACCGGTTTTTAATTCAGAATTTTGTAAAGAAATTTGACATGAGGTACTTGTGCTAACATGAAACAGTATCAATTAAGTGGAACTCAACAAAGAAAAATGAAAAAAAGCAAAAGAGGGGACAAATGAAGGAATGTCTGGATCCATTTTAAAATATGCAATACCTTCAACAGTGCACATCATTAATGAAAATCTTGTAGAAGTGCAAGCTGATTTATTCAAAGCACCTATACTGGAAACTGCACAAGGTTCAAATGACCCATGGCTGAAAGACAAAAATGAATCATCTTCTATAATGAGGAAGAGAAAGGAAATGTGAGCAAGAGTCAACATCAACAGGATACAAAGAATGGAGAAGAAAAAGACTCCAGTAAAGAGCAAGACTAAACCTTTGATGAAAATACGAGGAATATTTTGATTTATTTTGATATTGCTCCTTGGCCAACACCAGTTCCAGATGACATGACAGTTGATCTGGTTAAGTGGGGAAGTGAACCTCTTCAGATTAAATATGGTCTTTCCTCTGCTGCTCAGTGGGGAGGAGAAAAGAACAAAGGAGACAGTCGACTTTTAACAATTGCATGGTTTTATAAATCTTTTCCAAATAGAGAAAAAGTGTTGAGACCCTGGATGATTTATTCAAAATCTGAAAAATGTTGTTTTGTTTTTGCTGCAGACCATTTGCAGATAAACAGACAAAAGCTGGAACATGCAGCTTTATAACGGGCTTTAAAACCTGGTGGAAATTATATCCTAAAGTTTCTGAACGTGGGAAATCTGAACCACATATCTCCTGTTTAGAAAAATGGAAGATTTTGGCAATGGGACTGAAACTCCAAAAATCTATTGATAAAGTCCATTAGGTGGAAATGGATAAGGGCAGGAAAAAATGGAGAGACATTTTACATCACCTTTTTCATGTAATTATGTTTTTGGCCAAAAAAGCCTTCCTTTCCATGATCATGCAGAAGATATGTCACCAACAAAGAAAGGAACATTTTTTGACTTGGTGGAATTGCTCTGAAAATATGACCCAGTTTTTTAAGGAACATTTGGTAAAAATTAAATGCACTATTCCTTCTGAAAAGAGATCAATTTCATACTTAGCCAAACAAAAACTTTCTTTCCGTGATCATACAGAAGATATGTCACCAGCAAAGAAAGGACATTTTTTTGACTTGGTGGAATTTCTCTGAAAATACGACCCAATTTTGAGGGAACATTTGGTAAAAATTAAATGCACTATTCCTTCTGAAAAGAGATCAATTTCATACTTTTCTCACAAAATTCTGAATGAATTCATTCATCTGCTGGGAAATCATGTCAAAGAAAAATTAGTGGCAGATATTAGAAGAGCAAAATATTTAGGAATTCTTTTTGATAGTACTCCTGATATTTCACACACTGATCAAATGTGTGAAGTGATCAGATATGTCCATATTGAAGATGGTAAAGTCAAAATAAAGGGGCCATTCTGGGGCTTCTTTCCTGTTTCTGGGAAGACTACTGCTGAACACACAGAAGATATCTTGAAAAAAAATTAGATAGTGATGGAGTGAACATAAACTTTTGTCATGGGCCAGGTTATGACAATGCTACAACTATGGCCAGTATCCATGATGGTGTTCAGGCAAAAATCAAAGAAATAAATCCATAGTCCTTATTTGTACCTTGTGAAATTCATTCTTTGAACCTCTGTGGAGTTCATTGTTTTGCAGTGTTTCATCATGTGTGACTTTTTTTTGGAACTTTGTTAAAAATGTATTCATTCTTTTCGGTTTCACTAGACTGATGGAAAATATTATAGAATGCAGTTATAATAGTCAAAAGACTTTCCTAGACAATATGGAATGCTCATTATGAAACAGTGCGAGCAGTGAAGACAAATTTTAAAAAGGTAATCTCAACCACTGAAGTGCTGTGTGATCCAAAAGAAAATGTACACAGAAGAGGGCCAAGTCATATGTTCCTCTCTGCTATATGCAATTTTTATTTTCTGAGTTATCCTTTTTTCTGGTGTAAAGTTTTAGAGGAGTTTAATGAGACAAAACAAATATTTACAAACAGCTGAAATCAGCCTTGAACAATGTACAGTAAAACTCCAAGCTTTACATTTTTTTCCTTGTAGATCAGCGTACAGAAATTGTGGCGCAAGCCATTAATTATGCAACAGCAAAATGTAAGAAAATGGACATTTGCATTGATAAAAAAATCAAATTTTAAAGAAGAATTCCAGGAAAAACTACAAAAGATGCAGGTCTTACATTCTCAGAAGAAATCAAAAGTGCAATGTTTTAATGCCTTGATCTTTTTCACCAAGAACTGGGGGATATTTAAAAAAATTTCAGCTTTCAAAGCCAGTGAAATGCTTTGTGTGTGTGTGTGTGTGTGTGTGTGTGTGTGTGTGTGTGTGTGTGTGTGTGTGTGTGTGTGTGTGTGTGTGTGTGTGTGTGTGTGTGTGTGTGCGTGTGTGTGCGTTTGTGTGTGTGTTTAACAGGTAGTACATGGAGTAGATAAAACTATGCACTGCAAACAGTTATGATGAGGTGTGATGCCCATGCCCCGGCCCAGTAATCAAGGAGCCTCAATCATCACCATTAGCACCAGTGAGGGGCATGCACATTGGGAAGGATAGCCAGTACACACACAGTAAAGTACAATTTCCCTTACAGGCACACAGAAATCACAGTCAGTCTGGGGCTGGTTTCTCCCATTCTCTCCAGATCCCCAATAAGACTCCCCACTGGCACAGCTATAAGGTTCAGATCTCAGCCAAGTAATCAAGCCAAAACCTCCAGTACCCTCTCTGTCCAATCAGTGTTTTGTGTCCTTGCCCAAGTAGCTGACACACACACACTTTGAGATTTGGCTTATATACAAACACACAGACATTCCTGGGGAAGGCTGACACAGATTCTCCAGCTATGCCCCCTCCTGACAGGCTATAAGGTAGTAATTACTCTCATCAACTACTTTTATCAGCTACTAATAAGGCCCTTCCCAAAGGGTGACAAATTTCAATGTGTAATATTATTGTTAACCAAATAGTAAGTGTGACTGAGCAGCAAGACTATTAGAGTGGCTTGCACAGTATCACCAAATACATGCAAGTACTCTCTAAGAGCTTAAATTATCTCTACACAAAACAGTCACAGTTGAAAGGTTTAAAAATATTTAATAATAAATAAGAAGAACACAAGACAATACTCATCAATTCAACACATTTCTAATCAAGAGTTCAGAAATCACAGGAAATACTTTAAAACAATATTGTAGGATAGTCTGACATAAATATAGAAACAGCTAGACTAATCTGGCTATATTTCTATCTAACTCTAAGAGAAATACTAAGCTCTAAATAACTACTTACATACAAAGCAAAGCAAGTGCCTGGTGAGTTGTTGTCAGATCAGACAAAATCCAAAATGCTTCATTCTTGCTCTCTGAGAAAGTCTTAAATTGATAACATAGTACTGCTGAGTCATTTCACATTACATCATTCTTGACACTTCTCTGGTTTAGTTTCCCAGGCTCACAGAACTTAAAATTTTAACATTCTTTGATCTTGTAGCTGCCAGGAAACCACAACAATAAAAGACACTTTACATGTAAAACCTTAGTAATTATCTCTTAAATTAAAACAATAGAAATAATTTCCTGGGCCAGACATCCTGTCTCCAAGCTTGAGATCAAACAGTCACAAAATGCTTCACTTATCAGCTTTTTTCCAGAAGGGTGCATTGTGGTTGCATTCCTGAACCTCAGAACATACACAGTTTTCTTTACATTTGTCAAACAAGCCTGTGGATCATATTCATATTTACAAGGACATAGAATTATTTACAAAATTCTATCTAGCTAGGCTGGCAGCCTTCACATAAGGTCTCACCATTCATAACCAGTTATTATGTGAATTTCTCGGCATCCGTGTCTCGAACACATAGTAACATGGTTACAATCAGAGACCTAGTAATAACCCACTATATTATTTATGTATTGCACAGATTGTTTTAAACTAGCAACATCATTCCTCCACGACAACTAGTGATCATCTAAGAACCGACATCACATCTCAGTGCAGTGCAAAAATAATTTCTCTTACTATCATAAATTTAAAGTAAAAAAAAACAGCTTCATAGATATACATGCAAAACAAACACCCATGGCAGTATCTAATTTGCAAAAAACTGTCATCTTTGAAGTGAAAGAATATTATTCAAAACCTTTTGCAATAACTCAATAAGAAAATCATTGAATCAAACAAAGTAAATGTTAGTAATATCAAAAAAATACCTGTCAGTCCTCAGTCCACCAGAATGGGCAATACCAGTATACAGGGCGTCTACATCCAAAGAATAAAGGTAATAAGATTGTAACTATATATGTCGTTCATAACTTTCAGAAACTCAGTCGTATCTTTTACTTGAAGTGGCACATGACTAAGAAGCTCTTTTATATAGTACTCAAGAAAAGAAAAGATGGGTTCAGTGAAGCAACCTTTACAAAAGACAATTGGTCTACCTTGAGGAAGCAAAATTTGTTTATGAATCTTAAGAAGCAGATAAAAAATTTGTGGACTTGGATCATCAACTGTTAAATGTAACTTGATTTCATGAGAAATACTACCCATTCCACACCTTTACATAAGACCATATTAAGTTTTTTTTTTAACTACAGGAGTAGAATTCAAAATGTTATGATGGCAAAAAGATAATTTGGAAAGTTATGTAGAAGTTTAATTAGCATTATTACTTCTCTTCCATGAAACCAGAGAGTCACCTATTTATCAGAATGAGATATAATCACAGTACCCTTATCAGTTAATTCTTTGAAAAATATGACTACCATCATTATTAATCACTGCTAAAACTGATTGTTCAAAAGCTTTAACAGACAAATGATATAGTAGAGTAAATGCACACTTACTGAAAGAAAATGAAAAAGAATTGTCTCTATCAGGAGTAGCTGGATCAGTAATGGACCCAGTTTACTTTTCCTGAGGGGTACAATAGAGGTACTGTAGCTAGCTGGTGAGGCATGTGCAATGTGAAAACAACAACAAATCTATAGGCTGATAAGGTATAAACTGCATGATGTATGGTAACAATTCACCCACAGTACACTATTAAAAATGAAACACCATTTCCCTACAAAAAACAGTAACTGCCCTAATTTTACAAACCTGGAAATGGTCACGGCACAGGAAAACTACTAGTTTCTCGTGCTCAGGGATTATGATTTGGATGAAGTGTTAGTATGATACAGTAATAAGTCAAGGGTGTAGGCACCAATACAAGAGATGTGGGAAAGTTTCATAGACATTTTCCCTTAGTAAAAAGAAATAAATATATATCATTAACCAAAATTCCAGTACAGAAAGTTGAGCTCCTTTTTGTTCTGTGCTGCATCATAAGGAAAATATTTTTAAACAAATATAGCACATTTTTCCAACACTCAAGATAAAACCAGTATCTTCCCACCGCAGACACTGGTGCATAACAAAGTTTTAAAATGCCTGTATAAAGCTTTTTGAAGTAGAAGCAAGAAAGTTTAGTTAACAGCTCCTGGATTACAATGACAGTTCTGACACATCAGGAAGAATGTGAGAGACAGTCTGTCAGCACTTGGACTAAAACTGGAAGGCAACAAGCAGCTCAGCTAGTTTATTTTGTTGAGCATTTACACTTACTGCTAAAGAGTTAACAGCTGTTCTAAGATCTCAAATCAGAGTAAATCAAGCAAAAAATTAAAAATGAAAATATATTCCAGAACATGTGCAATATGCAAGTGACTCACTCTACTGCCATTGTATTTACCTGGAATTAAAAAAATGATGCCCCTATATCTAGCAAAACTTATATAAAGAGACCTTAAAGTGGATTCTGTGGGGGAAAGGTCCAAAATCACATTGCAGTGGCACTTCCTTTGAGATATAATAACCACTGTTATGATGCATTAAAATAGTCAGAGTATAAAGATATAATGAAATAAGTGAGATATAGTGACAACTATAATTTATTTATTTTGACATTTTGTTGATTGGGTTAGCTCCCCTTGGCCAATGGTCTCTTTTCATGGCAGACGTGAGGTGCTTTTCATACTGACTAGGAAAAATTTGGCCATGACACAGGGAACTTCCCCTAGTCTTTTTGATAAGTGATGTGAGATTTTTTACATCTTCCTGAGTTACTACCAACTTAGGCAGATGGAGCCTTGGTTTAACATCTTATCCGAAGGATGGCATACCCAGGATTGTAGCAGTCCTCTTATGCTGCACTGCAATGCCGGTATTGGAAAATGAATCTAAGTACCTAGAACAGGAATAAAATAAGAGGCCTATCACCAAGTTTATCTTTTAAAGCAATACTATAATTCCTGATGTCCCAGCTTTTATTTAAAACCCACTTAATGCAGTCATAATCCAATGAAAAGATGCTGGTATAACTGCATTTATAGTCGGGCTTGGACCTAACCCCCAGTGAGTTAGAAATATCATGACTGGCGGCCAGGCCTTCTGTATTCAATTTATCTATTAAAATAGGGGTGAAAAATATTTCTCCTTTCATATATGACTTAATTCATAGAGCAATCAATAAAAAACTCACAATATCCTCTTTTAAGAAACATACTGTTAAGTCTTTTTACAAGCCGCAGTGGTGCAGCGGTAGCATTGTTGCCTCACAGCAACAGGTTCTTCCGTTCGATTCTCGACTAGAACACCTTTTGTGTGGAGTCTGCATGTCCTCCCCACGGTCGAGTGGCATTCGAAAGACATGCGTAAAATGGGTATGCCTTCGCTGAAGGTTGGGCGTTGAGCTGGCACCTTGGCACCTGTAAAGAATCTACTGCCAATCATTAGCGGACCGGAGTTCCACTGTGGTGACCCTTAACCGGGAAAAGCCAAAAGAAGAAGAAGGAGGACAACTGTTAAGTCTTTTACAGTCATCCATGAAATCAGTGAACAATGTTACCATTCATACTGCATGCACAAACTGCCCCTTTACTACTGTTTTCTTTTGTGAAGTGGGGGTGAGATTATGAAATGCAGAAATGAGATAGAGTAGGTAGGCTTCCTACGTATTCTTGAAATATTTTTTTTTGATGCTATTGTCCTTAACCAACATGATGTCAAAATAAGAACTATAACTCACTCATATATCATGAATGAATTAAAAAAAAATATGTGGTGTTACTAATGTACTCAGGAAAATGGGAATTTTATTAATATCGTCCTTCCATGCAATAAATATATCATTATGGTACCTCATATAATGGCACCATGAATTTTTAAAAGTACTGTTGAAGATGAACTTTCTTTCCTACTCACTCAATCATCACTACATTAGCATATAGGGACCCAGAAGTGGAACCCATAACTGCACCTTTTTCTTAAAGAAAATATTGATTCTCAAAATAAATACAGTTATGGTATAACACTAAATCAAGCAAATCTGCAAATAAATTAATTCTATCTTGGGAAAAGCACTATTCTTATTGAGAAATTCTGTAAACCACTGAACTCCTGTTGAGTACGGGATTGCTGTAAACAAATTGTTGACATCGACTGTCAAAAAAATGAGAGCATCATCATACACCTGATTATTCTGTTGGTTGAGAAAGTCCCAAGAATCTTTACATACATGTTGGACTTTTTTGTGCCATCCATTTTAGATGGTAATCTAAGTATTTTGCTATTGGGGATGTGATTGAACACCAGGCATCCACGATTGGCCTCATTGGTGGGTTGATTTGTCTTTATGCATTTTGGGTACCATAAATATAGTTGGTACCATAGGGTTTTCATGTTCAAATAGCTGAATTCATCATGCTGATTTGTTTCTGCATCAGCATATCATACAATTTTTTTTGTAAGCAATATTCAACTTATTTCTGAGACTTGTCTGTAAGTATCCTCACACAAGATGTTGTACATTCTTTCAACATGGTCCCTGTAATCCACAACAACAATTCCCCCACTCACCTTTATCTGGTTTCATGATTCTAATATTGGAGGATTTCAAGAAATTTAAAAAAATCACTTTCCTCATTTGTAAAATTAGAACCTTCTACCGCTGTTTTTCCTTTTAAAATAAGTCTCAAATCTAACTCACACATACGTTCAAAGAATTGTAAAATTGGATGTAGGGGGTTACAAATCCTCAGAAGTTTTAAACTTCATGCTTCTGGACAAGTTTGCTCAAAAAGGATGGTCAAATTGAGTTTTCTTACATACATTTTTAAATCAGTAATGACATTCATGATATTAGCCCTCTTGCCCATAGCAAAGGTCAGACCATTAGAAAACATGTCAGCATGTGCCTGATTAATGTGACAAGAACTGAAATTGAAAACATTAAAGTCACCTACATTATTGGTCACAATATTGCATGATTTCACAATGTCCAACTTAGTCATCTCATTGTTTAATGCTTCTATGCTTTCTTCTTTTGAGTTGTATTCCACCATTCCCCCACTGACTGTTGTGGTGAATAAGTCTGCCCTGGCCATTGTCCCCCCATCGCTTGTTGCTTCCTTTTCAAATGTTCGGATCATCGTAGCCGTGGAAAATCCAAAGGGGGCTCCACCAAATTTGATTATCTCCCACTGCAGTTTAGTACCACCATATCCCGAGTCCTGTACTGACTCAATATGGTGGGAATTGTTCCAGCCTACTTTCCTTCCCCATCCTTGGGATTCAGGTGGATTGGGATATGTCTTATGATTCATGTAATCTACTCTGTCCCTTTCCAGCTTCTTAATTTTCCTTTCCTTCATCTTCTCAATTTGTACATCAGTGAAGTGAAAGATACAAGAATGTTGTATCTTACATTGTTTGTAAAAAAGATCTTCAGTTATGGATCTGTCAAGCAAGCTGATTTCATTGCTTAATTTATCGGTTTGTTTTACATTATGCTTTATGAGGAGCTCCATAAATTCACACCTATGCCTATTGAATAGATGGAGCAGGTCAAATTATTGATAAGACCCATTGAGTATTTCCATACCCTCAGTCCCTTTAGAACCCTGTTGGACTTATTGGATTCCAATAAATATATGTTCCCCAGCTAGAGTTTCATTTTTTTAAACAGTTTGTATTTGTAAGCTTCCAAACACTCACTTAAAGTGCCATTATCTCTCTGTTTTTCATTTGTGAATTCTAACTTTTTTTGTAACCATTCCTCCAGCCTAGGGACTATATAATTGGAACAGTCTGGATGCAAGCAGTTGACAGAGCCAATACTTTAATGTGAATCACAGCCAAGACACATACAAAACAGTAAACAAGTGCACAGCCACATAAATGTTCCTAAAACAACTGTGTTTTTGTCTATAGTGATACAGACATCAGACAACTAGAGAACCCAATAGGAATCAATATATAACCCCCCTAATAAAACAATTAATGTCTTATTGAACTTAATTGACTAAAAGTCTAAAATAATAAAAAGATGTTAAAATGCAATATTTATACCTCAGCTATAAACACATACAAACAACTACATGTTAATAAAATGTCCTGAAGGAATATTATAAAACATACTTAAAATTAGACATAAAGTTGCAAAACATGGCAGTAGCTAGGCAGGGCAGAATAGGGTCAGTGCTTCCCTAAAAAGAAGTAATACTTGAAACTCACCCCTACACCTGCAGTGGAGGATTTTTGAAATAACTACTGAGAAATAACTGAGAGAAAGCATTTTGAAAAATAGGGTAGTTTCAAACCTATCCAGTATTGAGAAGGACATGTTAGAAGAATTAAGGTTGACTTGTTCTATTAGAATTATGAATCCAGACAGGCAGGGTGAGACAATGATTATGAACGCTATTGTTTATGAAGGGAAAATGTCAGAAATTTTACAAAATGAAAGCAAATACATGTGTGTTAAAAATGAAATAAACATAGCCTACAAAAAGATTTATATAAATTTAAATGATTTACTTCTTGAAAATATTATTGACATGGAGATGTTT
The DNA here is from genome assembly GCF_019279795.1 of Protopterus annectens. Lineage (NCBI taxonomy): Eukaryota > Metazoa > Chordata > Ceratodontiformes > Protopteridae > Protopterus > Protopterus annectens. Next base: position 318,731,165 of record NC_056729.1, read on the forward strand.
AAGTTTTTATACAACAAAGATCCAGGTGTGCCTTCAATTTTTGGGATCCCAAAGGTCCATAAGAACACTGAGGACCCACCTTTAAGACCTATAGTTGCATCAAAGGGTTCTATCACAGACCCCTTGGCTAAGTACCTGGACTTTAAGTTGAAGGAGACGTCCATGAGTGCAAAAGAAGTTTTAAAGGGCTCACTGGATTTTTTAAGGAAAATAAGACATGAGTTATGTAAGGAGAATTTAATTTTTATTACTATAGACATTGTAGATATTTTCACTATTATTCGACATGAACAAGGTCTTTAACTTTTTAAAGGAGTGTTAAGGTCTCAAAACAATTTTTCCACCAGTGAAATACATGTCCTTTTAGACTTAATGGAGATCATTTTAAAAAACAATTTTATATATTTTGAGGGAGAGTTTTTCTGCCAATTGAAGGGGTTAGCTATGGGTGGTAGTTGTGCCCCTAACTATACCAACATTGTCCTTTCTCAATGTGAAGAGAAATTTGCTTTCAATTCTAGGTTTAATGACTGTTAGGATTTCTACAAAAGGTTTTTGGATGATATTTGTTTATTTTGGACAGACACAGAGGTTATGTTGTTTGAATTTTTTAATCATATTACAAAATCTACTAATTACTTGAAATGTACCTATAATATTCAATACAACAGTGTTAAGACAGTGTTTTATTTCACATTTTGAAGATTTAAGTTTAGTACGGCTGCAGTTTCTTTAATTTTTTGTACGTTGGTGTTACGTCATAGATGGCATGGTATTCATGACATTGTATGACTATTTGTATCAGTATTGCTTTATGCTGACTGTAGTTGATTGTATTTTTTTGGGGGTGGTTCTGGGGCCTTAGACTTTTGCAACTTTTTCTTTTTCTTCTGAGAGTTTCTTGTGGCTGAAGAAATGAGTATGTAGCAAAACAAGTATAAAATAACATTTTAACCATTCTGTGAGCTCCATCCCTATCTGTTAGTAAATGTTTCACATTTTGCTCATTTGCTTCACTTTATAAGAGGTAGTATAGTATTCCATACCTTTGAAGGTAGAAATATGACTGTGGCTGCAATTTATTTAATTATTTTGCTTGTTGGTACTATGGATGTTATGGTAACCTCAAGCATACTAAATGTCTGATAATGAGGAAACCTAGCTTAAGAATTTAAGGATATGTCGTTTTCATTATCTCAATCATTAAAATTACAATTTCTTAGTCTTCTGCTGAGTCTTATTTGAAGAATTAACTATCAAGGTGCTGCTTACTGTGACACTAAGGTCTTGCTGGCTGGATTCTGTTGAAATCAAACACTAGTTATCACAGTCTGTTGCCCACAGAAACTTGCAGAATATACACTGATGCAACACCTAACTCTGTTACTTATACATTGATCCAGTAATTAATAAATAGCTTTTTATAACAAACCACACATGCTACTGTTGCAGCTTTAGTTACACTGTACCACGTTTTACTTCTCGTTCAGCATAAATGATACAAAATACTTCTAGCAATTTCATTTGCTATAGTCTCTTTATAGTGGTTTTACATCCTGTTTTTTCCTTGGTATTCTATTTTGGTTTTTCTATGAAAACATCTGTTTGCTGGTATTTGCAGAAAAATGTGTTTTCATCCTGTAGAGAAATAATACTGATATTGTCTTTTAAGGAAACACCTTGTGGAAAAACACATACAAATGCTGATTTGATCATTCAAACGTCCTTGGTTAACAGTGTCATATGATAGAAATATGTCCTGTTGTCAAGTTTTTAAGAAAGCAGATTAGCTTTCTTACTGACAATGTGAAATACATACATCCTGTTTTTTACATTTTTGCTAAGTCTGTAAGAGATCAGCTTTCTTGGTGACAGTGTGAAATGCACACATTCTTATTTTTTTACATTTTTGCTGAGTCTGTAAGGAAACATGTCCATTAAGCAGATTCCTTATTTTCTAGGCCACAGTCATTTTAGTATGGATGCTAATCACATATTGTTAAACTCTATTTCTACATTTATGCAAGCTTTATTTTATTCCTTATTTATTTTGCATATTTGTAACAGAATTACTTTCAACCTTTTATTCACTGTTAAATAAAATCTAACAATTCCCTCTTTTTATTTTAAAACATACTCAAAACACTTTATACTGATATGTATTTTTGATCAGATTATATAGAAAACACATTAGGAAACAAAACCTTTAGTCTTCTTTTGATACAAGTCAAAATGCAATTTTACATAGTTAATACAATGATATCAAGTATTACTACTAAAACTGAATGTATTTAACAACTTTTTCTTTTGCAGACCATTCTGTGAAAATATTTTATGAGTTATGAGCTGTGTCTGCTTTAGTTTTATTTTTTTACTTGATTAATTTATTCTTTTGCAATCACAGAATTGCATTTATGACTTAGAACTGTTCCACTAACTCTTTGCAGCTGTTGAATTAACTATTTACTTTTATTAATCATTTTATACCAAAAGATTAGAAATAGACTAATATCTATATAAGACAAAAACTATATGCTACTGCAAACATTATTTATTGCTATAAATATACAGTTTAAATGTAATTTTAATCGTAACATTGTGGTCATATCTGTGAACTTCCCATTAACACCTTGGTTGACAGTGAAGTGAACATATTAAACACCTTGGTAAAATATTGAACTGGGCTTAAATAATAAATATTTGAATGTAATTATTTCAGTATATTTAATACTTGAGGATTGAAAAAACATGATTTATATACTAAAGAATGCTATGTACATATTAGTCCATTAGCTGTATGAGTACAATATTTTAATATAATTTTCCTCTAACTGGGGTAACCAGTGCTAGTACAGATAAAATGATTGCCCAAAACCAGTGATAAAATTACAATTAGTAATAAAATTACAACTTGACAAAGTCCTTTTGAACTTGTTACTTTACAATGTGTTCTATACAGTATATCTACACAGAATGTCTGCTACTCATGCATTTCAATCTAGTAGGTACTCTGGACCCATTTTTTTAAACATGGATTTTCACACATATTCATTGCTAGACATTAATTTAATTTGTACTGAATTCTTTTGTATTTGTACATACAAAGACTGTAAAGTATATTTAGTCTTATCTTACAAGTTTAGTAACATTAACATCAAGCAAAATCTTGGACTAGTAGAATTGCCACCAAACGTATGGTATTAAACTACATACCCAGCAATTAGAAACATTCATGCTTTTTGCATACCAACATTGTCTTGCCAAAAACATATTAAAAATACAATAATAATTAGCATAATAGCTATTAGCAACTTGTAAAATATCTTATCCTGTCAGGTTTAATCTGTTTACTGGTATTTCTAATGCACTAATACCTGTTACCCTCCCCCCGAAAGAGTATTGTCAAGAACGAATGATATACTATTTCTTCCTGTAGCTTTATTTTAGACCCTTTTGCAATACTGCTCACACACTCAGTGTAAAACTGAGAAAATACCCCTCCCCCTGTAATACTGCAGTATTGTTTATTTGCTTTATGCTGTGAGAATAGAATGTACACCAGCCCAACACTTTGGTTATACAATTGCTTTATTAGGTTCCTAACAAACTATAGACTTTTGTCTGATTTGATCATTTTTTGGCTGTTTTCAATGACATAATATATTTTTTCTGTTCCCTTTGCTGTCTACTACTACTAGTAGTTATTTGTACCTTCCTGTATACTTTATTTGAACTGTATGTATACTATAGCCCATCTGCTGGCTGTACTTGATTTAACTGATGTTTTTTACTTTTAACATTTACTTGCAAACAGTTTATTAGTGATATATATTCACAATTGTGACATTTTATTACAATTACTAAATAGTGTTGCATGTGAACATTTAACAATTATGTTTTAATATCAATAATGTTTAGAAAACCTCAAGCCACTTGTTTGGCAATCAGTCTTGTTTTTACCTTATCTGCTCAATATTTCCTGTCACTATTTATTCAGTCTGGGAAGGTCTGAGCTCACATTTCAGACTTTGTAAACTATAGTTAACCCTTTTAGCATTTTTCCTTTAATCATCTGTTAATAGACTTGAAATTTGATAGTAAAATGCAGTTATAAAACACTTAGAATTATAATAAGTATTTTTAATTTGCATAACTATGCATTTATTCTACATAACTAGACATTATTTTACAATAAAATTACATATTTTTTTTACTTTGATTTCAGTATTTTTTTATTTATTTAACTGCCCTGCCATTCATTTTACAAAGACTGCTTGACTAATACCATCTGTGATTTTTGTTTGGTGTGGTGTTACTATACAATTATAAAAAACTGTAAAAAAAATAGATAATGGCTTAACTAACATGTTTATCTTTACATGATTTATATTACACTAGAATTGTTTTGTTTACCTTTTGACTATGCTATGAGAATGGCAGTCATATGCTCTACTTTACTATAGTACTGATACATGTCTTGCTTTAATTGAACGAAAGCAAAACATCTGGGAATGATTTGTCCATACATCAGATCCTGCCATATATGCTTAACCATTTTCAAAACACAAACATATTATAAAATATATCTCTTTTGTATAGATCAGCTGTAGTTTCCTGCTCTATTGCAATGTTTTCTTAAGCTCAGCTGCTGTATACATGAAGTGAGTCTCTGTCAGTTCAGCTAATGTATTTTCTTTGCAGAAGTAAAAATGAAAAACACACCAAACATATTTTCTTTATCTTGTAACTGTTGTTCAAGAGTTTTCTGTAATGTTGCACAGTCTTTCTAACATTTTTCAGTAATCTGTTCTGCTGAATCTAAAATGTCTATGTAGTTTTGAAAACATGTGTGTATAACTTGTCTAAACTTCATGAACTCATTGTGTCTGTATTTTAGACATTTATTACATTCTTTTGTAACAAGATATACTGGAGGTTCTGTCAGTAAGTGATTTGACTCCCGTTGTAACTCTGAAATAAACCTTTTACGTGTGGTGACAGGACATAACTGTCCAAAATCTGAATATAATGTAAGCATATTAACTTTTTCTGGTTCTTTACCATTAAAAATGTTGTCTGTACAGTCTAATCTTTGAATAATGTCATGAAATACTTTTTTTATGACATTGTATACAGAAAGCAGTTCCGTATGATTTACACAATAAACATTTGTCATACCCCACATGGTTTTCTTTGAGATGCCAGTCAAATATTGTAATCCATTTGCATAATGTCTTACTATCAACTTGCCCTAATAAGGTTTTACATTTACTAATGTGCTGTGTATACCAACATTGCAATTTACTCCATATTTTATCTGGTTGTTCTGCTACATTAAGAGTAAAGCTTGGCTTACTCTTGCTTGAATTCTGTCTAATACCATCCATACTAAAAATGTGACACAGAAAAAGGTCTTATTACTTAGCAAGAAAACAGGTGATCAGGCTTTTGTTGCAGATGGCTGGAAATTTTTCAGAGTCACTTGAAAAGCTGGTGAAACACAGCAGGTAGTGAACTGATGTGTAAAGTAGGTAATCACCTTTCTTGGCGATCTTATGGCACTGCGACATTTCTGCACTGCAGGCACAATCTGGATTCAGATGTCTGAGAAACTTTACTACTACAAGCTGCATAAACTGGAGCATTTCTGTGTAGGATTTACAAATATGTACAAATGTTAGTTACTGCAACTTCAATGAAGTGATGCTTTGCAGGTCTTACCACTCCCTCTAAATGCAGGTAGGCTCGCCACTGAAGAATTAATTAGAAGGCGTTGCTTACTGTGATACTAAGGTCTTGCTGGCTGGATTCTGCTGAAATCAAAGTCTACTTATTACAGTCTGTTGCCCACAGAAACTTGCAGAATATACACTGATGCAGCACCTAACTTTGTTACTTATACATTGATGATGTAATTAATAAATAGCTTTTTATAACAAACCACATGTACTACTGTTGCAGCTTTAGTTATACTGTACCACTTTCTACTTCTCGTTCAGCATAAATGATACAAATATTTCTCTTAACAATTTCATTTGCTATAGTCTCTTTATAGTAGTTTTACATCCTGTTTTTCTCCTTGGTGTTCTATTTTGGTCTTTGTATGAAAACATCTGTTTTCATCCTGTAGAGAAATAATACTGATATTGTCTTTTAAAGAAACACCTTGTGGAAAAACACATACAAATGCTGACTTGATCATTCAAACTTCCTTGGTTAACAGTGTAATATGATAGAAACATGACCTGTTGTCCAGCCTTTAAGAAAACAGATTAGCTTTCTTACTGACAATGTGAAATACATACATCCTGTTTTTTACATTTTTGCTAAGTCTGTAAGAAGTCAGTTTTCTTGGTGACAGTGTGAAATGCACACATTCTTATTTTTTTACATTTTTGTTGAGTGTAAGGAAACATGTCCATTAAGCAGATTCCTTATTTTCCAGGCCACTGTCATTTTAGTATGGATGTTAATCACATATTGCTAAAGTCTATTTCTACATTTAAGCAAGCTTTATTTTATTCCTTATTTATTTTGCATATTTGTACCAGAATTACTTTCAACCTTTCATTCGCTGTTAAATACACTCTAACATTATTTATAGACAGTTTTAATAACATTCAGATGATCATAACTATGTCATTTAAAGTCTCACATATCCAAAAAACTATTCAAATCCTGGGATGGGTTATTGTGACCATGCATTCCTTTTTTGAGTGCTGTCTACACCTCTCAACTCTTCTTACTTTTGCAGACTGTCTTTGATTTTGCTTGAAATCTTTGTCCTGTCCCTCATAATATTTTTATTTCTTTGGTAAATCACGTGTGGTTGCAGTCAGTAATATTTCTTAGAATTCAAAAATGTTTATTGATGTAAAACATGTTGTTTTCTTAACGTTTTGTGAATTCAAGTAATATTTAGAAATTGTTCTTGACACTTTACCCCCCCCCCCCCATTATTTTTGACTTTGTCAAGAATTCTTGGACAAATAAGTTGAGAGGTATGGTGCTACAATGTAGCATCTGTGTTTATTTCATTTACTTGTTTGTTTTTTGGTTATTTTTACAAGATTGTTTGTTTTGCACAGTATGGCAACAGGTGGTCCAGACAATTCTTAGCTGCTGTTTTCTGAGTCCGAATTGGATGATTTACACTGGTCAGTTGGAAATTTAACTTTGTTGGCTCAACAGTTGTCACAGAAACTCAAATCAGTCCAGCTACCTGGAAAATGAGATAATGGCAATGAGAGAGCTCCATTTGAAGTGGACCCAATTTTTAACAGCACAAGGTCTAGAGAAATGCTGGTTTCCATGGAGAATCACACATCTTTTACATGAAAAACAGACTGAATGCTTTAACTTTTTCCAGGTTAATGTCACATTTTTATTATGCTCACTGAAGTCAAATTTATATTTTTCAACTTCCATTGTTCAAGTCGCTTTTCTAAACCTTGTATATGTGACCTTTTTATCCTTTGGTTTGGATGGTATTTGTGATATTTTGTGGTCAGTCTAATGTTCTGAACATCAGGATTGTTTTTAAGCTCCATATTTCTAAAGTATAGCCAAATAATCCACTAATGCTATAGTGGCAAGGTCAGAAAAAAACTGGAGTATGGCATGTTTGCAGCTAGTGGGGGATGGCTTTATTAGCATGAATGTATCAGTAAAGTCTTAAAAACTGAAAGTAAAAAGTAATGAACATTCAGAAGTCATGTAGCTGAAACACTGGTATGTCCTTAAGGGGTCATTTGCATATATCCCATGGGCCTCCACTGAAGGAGGTTTAAGTTATTACATAGGGAAAACTTTAGCTTTCCTCGATACACATACACACACACACACACACACACACACACACACACACACACACACACACACACACACACATATATATATATGTGTGTGTGTGTGTGTGTGTGTGTGTGTGTGTGTGTATGTGTGTGTATCGAGGAAAACTAAAGTTTTCCCTATGTAATAACACACACACACACACACACACACATATATATATATATATGTGTGTGTGTGTGTGTGTGTGTGTGTGTGTGTGTGTGTGTGTGTATATATATATATATATATATATATCTGTGTGTGTGTGTGTGTGTGTGTGTGTGTGTGTGTGTGTGATATATATATACACACACACACACACACACACACACACACACATATATAAATATATATATATATATATATATATATATATATATATATATATATATATATATATATATATATTTATTTATTTATTTGCAGTTGGTTTACCAGGATAGTCCATTGGGCCAAAATGAACCCATTTTCAATGGAGTCCTGGGGAGAAAAGCTCCAAAACAATCTAGGTTACAATAGGTTAGGATGATAATTATACAAATGTTATAGATTCAAGGAAACAATTACTAATAGTACAGCAAACATTACAAATAATACAGACTAGTGATGAAACTTACAGATGATACAGACTAACAAAAGGAACATTGTAAAGTACATACTGAGAAGCCATTACATATTAGGAAACATACACTTAAGAGGTGCAGCCTAGTGCATTCTTTGCAAATAGCATAGGAATAACAAGAATGTATAATTTAGGAGAAATGATAAAGGAAAATTGCTGGTGTAAACAGGGGAAAGAATATATACATACATACAAATGGATGTAGGACAGCTGATCAAATGACCAGCTATGTTTACTATGTCAAAAAAGAAATAATGGCACATTCTGCACATGCTCCAGGAATTACCCTGGTATAGAGTTAACCAAATGTAAGTGTTTTTTAGGGAGGCAACCCCCCCTCCACACACATACACACACACACACACACACACACACACACACACACACATCTCCTGATAATTATATTTACTAACTCCAAGATCTCACAACCCCCAGGGAAAGGGAGTATTCCTTACCTGAGGAATGTCAATCTCGCCCACCTGTTGATCATCTGTTTGAGTCAACCAAGTGATGTTGAACAAACAGATATCAACATAGTTTGTCATTCGACCAACTGCCCTAAACCTATATATATGTGTGACAGTTGGGGTGAGGTTGCCCCCCCAACATGGAGGCACTACCTCTTCAGCTAAAAGAAGCACAAAGTGTTGTTGTGATGTTGTGTAGACATTGTAAGTGACAAAAGTACCCACCCACACAAAGCAGAACCACAACACACAGGTAATTGCATGTGTGACCTCAAAGGACAGGCCCAGATTGTCAGTGACCTCATACGTCATGATGCCACATATGATGGGTCTGTACTCATTCCTAACTTGTACACCCACACTGTCTGTATCAACTACACTCCCTTGTCCCCACCACATGTGACACATGACATTCCTACAACCTGTCCCATAACTTCCATATTTACACAGCAGTTTGTAACTGGCCTCTCATTGGAAGATACACAGCATCTATTACACATGCTAACATTCCAGGCTGCATCCCACATGTCTGACAAGGATAACTATCACTATTGGGAAACCCTTGCAGTCACACCAACACTACTGGCTACACACCCACTGAGTGGACAACAGCAACTGTTATACCCTTGCACAGAGGTGGTGCATCCACTGACCAACATAACTATAGACCTCTTTGTCTGAGTGCCCATATCTGTATGCCCATAGGGGCAGTCATCATGGAGCTGATCAGCACACATATATGTGTTTTACACACATTTGACTGTACACAGTTTGGATGTGTGGCAAGTGGAGCATGTCTGTTACACATGGTGGGCATTTCTGAGGCAGTCACCATGGACCTGAGTGTGGGTACTTCAGGGCATATGACCCCCTATACTGAGCCAAGCCATCTGCCTATATCCCCCGCTCAGTCAACATTTACAAAGCACCCACTTAGGCATCCACAATACTGTCATTGTAGGGTCACGAAGTGGCCCATTGCTGGCACACATATGCAACATAGGGACATCCATCTCCAATAGCTGATCTGTAAGCAGCAGTGCTCAACAGGGTGCAGTCCTGGGTCCTCTACTACTTGGAATCCAATCAACCACAATACATGCGACTACTGACTGAGTGTGACTAACAATCTTGACTGATGCCTGCAAATTGTGAGCACTCAGAGTCCCTGCGGTATGTCACAGTCCTACAAGAGGGTATTGTGAATGCATGCCTGTTGACTTACTAATGGCCCTAAACTCCATGCAGATATATATGTAGTATCATTTCCATCATTTAGACCTATGTACCTGGTAAGTAGCACATCAGGCACAACATGTGATGTACATACTCAAGGGTAAACAAACTGGGCACACAGACCTGGCCACACAGGTTTACACCTAAGTGCCTCAGATCACCATGTCTCTACAGTGGTATGGCAGACATCATATGGCATAGCTGAAGCCACAGTCACCTATAAGTGACATACTCATAACCTACAAGTACTCTTCCCTCAGCATGCCAATATCTGAGTGTAATGGACATTTGATGATGTACCTTTCCAAGCACTACTGGCAATTGCACACAAGAGCATGGTTCCTCACAAGGACACTTCACATCTTCAGTATGTGTTCAATGGAGATCGTCTGCAATGTGTGTCATTGTCACCTGTGGCATACAGAGTACTCATAGGTGATCTGTGCCTTGCATTCAGGTCAATGTGTAACCGTACTTGATTGCATATGCTGCCTATCTGTAGGAGGCATAGTAGATGAATAACTCACTGTAAGGACATTAACCTCATATGTGATGTTAGTACTAAATGCTTGTGGGAGAGATTTGTCTTGCAGACTTAAACACAGTCTTGAAAGAGAACCCTGCCTAATGGCACACAGAGCACATCAGAGCACCTCAGCACATGTCATCTGTATGATTGGCTGGGCATCTGTCATCTCAACACGGGGTATCTACTTGTGTTCCTTTTGGACTGGAGCAATATGTGCTGATCCTGTAACTATGGGTATAAAAATGTCTATGGTTGTGAGGGTTATATGGCAATTATGCTAGTGAAGTTCAAATGCCCTATGGTTCCATGACATGATGTAAAAATTGTAAAATGCTCTAATAGGCTCACACACAAACATGGCTACACTGAGGCTAGCACCACTTCCAATCACTGCATACAGGACATGCTAAGGCACACACATAGTCCAAGTTGGCTGTATGTAGATGAAAGCACTACAGATCACAGTACGTGATGCCCACAACACACTACAGATCACAGTACGTGATGCCCACAACACACCTCATGTGTGCTAGTACTATCAGTTCAGGGCATATTATGCTTGATAACATCAGCAGGCCTTGTTATGGTCAGTCCTTTGGGGGGCCAAATCACATGCTACAAATGAAAAACTGCAAAGCCCTACCACTTTCTAAGTTACCAAGGTGATCATATTTATACCATCTGGACATATACATGCACCAAGTAGCTTGAAGTGAAATTAGAGCCCCTACCTATCTAGTCTTACACACTATAGATCACACTATTTATCATACACACCATGGATTGCCACCTTTTCAAATGCCCAAAGTGGGACATTTTTTGTAGAAACACAGATTTTGCAGGGCAAAACATACCCACAGCAAGTACAAAGGACAGAATTTCACTTTTTTGCCAGAATAAAATCTTATTCTTGTAGCATTTGAGTTGCTTATTCTGTTTCTTATAACATTTAGGTGTTTCAGATACAAAATAACTGTTTTATGCAACTGTTAAAGAAAATATAGGAAATATTTTTGTCCTAAAATCTCAGGACATTTGCCATTTTTTCACTTTTTTTGCAGGACACAACTGCCCAAAGAGGGACAGGCCCTCACAAAGTGGGACAGGTGGTAACCCTATGGCTTAAGTTTGATACTACATTGTCAGCTGGTAGTCTTAAGGTGGATGACATCATCATGCCTTGTTGAAGAGGGCAGTTTGGAAACCAGCAGCATGTTACAGGGCCAAAAAGTACATAACCATTGCAGGTGGATTGTCCATGAGGGCATGGCAGTTATTTTGCAGGGGCACACACACACACACACACACACACACACACACACACACACACACGCACACACACGCACACACACACAGACACACACGGATGCACACACACACACACACACACACACACACACACACACACACACCAAGTAGCCTAGAGTGAAATTAGAACCCACACCTATGTAGTCTTAGACACTATAGATCACAGTATATATCATACACACCATGGCTTAAGTCTGATACTACACTCTCAGCTGGTAGTCTTAAGGTGGATGATATCATCGGGCCTTGTAGAAGAAGGCAGTTTGCAAGCCAGCAGCAAATTACAGGGTCAAAAAGTGCATAACCATTGCAGATGGATAGCCCATAAGGGCATGGCAGTTGTTCTGCAGGAGTATACACACACACGCACACAGATGCACATCAAGTAGCCTGGACTGAGATTAGAATTCCTACCTATCTAGTCTTATTCACTACAGATCACAGTATTTATCGCACATGCCACAGGTTGAGTCTGTTGTATATGTGATTGCAGGCACACTACTTGTGTATTACACAGACTAGACTTGTGTTGAACAGCATCTGTGGCCTGCAGAGTGATATTGCTTTGTACTGTTATTTGCATATAGTATCTTAGCAGTGGGATAACTTGTTATTATCCTAGCTATGTGTGTACAGTTACTAGTATGGCCATATGTGGGCTGCTTACAGTTAGATAGGCAAACCTGTGGTAGGAACAATGTGCCCCATCCATGCGTGCATTGACAACATTGTACATTACATTACCTTCCCACCTGCATCTCTCTACATGGTGGCATCCAGCAGGCACAAGGTCTGTAGGTAAGTGGATTATGTACTGCTGCACCCTTGGTTTGCATCCTTTGAGCAACAGTATGGATGTGTGATAGTGCAGATTTACTCACCATTATTAGGGTATGTTGAACAATACAGACATCCACACACATATATAATTAACAGAGATGTATATATAAATGTAGCTGTGTGTGTATGATATGTATATGTGTTATGTAGATATATGGGGAGACTATGTATTGTTATGATATATATGGCTATATATATTGGTATATATCTATTTGATACTACATAGTGATAGATATGCTATGTATGTGAGAGAGAGAGATAGTGACAGATGGATATGTATAAGTATTTGTCTGTATGTACAGACATATCTATACATAACAGGTCATTCTGAGGATGGGGCAACAGAACTGTGCTCATTTTGATTAAGTGTTTGGGCATGCCCAGTGGGACTGTCAGTACTTATAAAGTGACTCCAGGCCTCACCTACCTGTCCTCAAGTCTGGAATTTTGTGTGTTACAGACCATACCTATCATGTTTGCAGAATGTCCAAAGTTTTGGCTCATAATTTTGGCCTGTTCCTCATAAAATTTGTCGTTTTCTGGCAAATCACTTGGATGAACTGAGGATTGAAGTCACTAAATAATGACACACGTTTGAGTTTCTGACTTCAAATCTTTCTGAAAATGTCTGTTGAAACAAGCCCTGTTATTCTAGCAACTTTTTAGGTTTATGAGATCAATATTTAAAACATGCCCCTATTTGTGGCCCTTTGTCCCCCATTTTGTCAGGCTTTGTACAGATTTCTTGCACTAAGAGATTCAGAGGTATGTTATAGACATTGACATCTGTCACTGTTTTTGCAGTACTGTACTTCACTCAAAATGCCCATGGCATTCCCAAGCTGTCTGCCGTACTTAATATGTGACCGAGGTTCATAATGTTATACCACACACAGAATGACAGTATGTGAAACCACCAACATAATAATGCCTCACGTGCAAAAGATGTGAATACTTTCAGATTAAAACCATTAACACCATCACCCATGCTAACTTCCTTAATCCACTGAGCCACACAGGCTGTGAGACAAAGAAGAGTAATTCATCACACATTCAACAGCATAAATATGTACATTGTTATTTCTGCTTTATGTGTGACATGCTGTGTGTATTAAAGTACTATGCTACAGCTCTCAGATTGCCTGGTCTGCTGATATATCATTGCTGACTTACTGTTAAAGCAGTTATATGGGAACATTGCTGTGATGGGGGTGGGGGAAACACAGCACATGATCTGCTGGGAAAGACAGTAGTCCAAATATCATATGATCCCACTGTTTAACATCTCCCTTGACTGATGGAATGAATATTCAAACCATGAGGCATAGTGATTATTAGGGGACACATACTATTTAACTGGGTATCTGTAGTCACATGTGGATCTTATTTATTTATTTATTTATTTATTTATTTATTTATTTATTTGCTGTTGTTTGACCAGGACAGCCCATTGGGCCCATGGAACCCGTTTTCAATGGAGTCCTGGGGAGAAAAGCTCCACATACAGATTATACAAAGATTATGTTACACAATACATAAAATACATCTTACAGCTGTCCAAATATTTCCTTGCATAAATACAGCAGATCCATACATATGATACCGTATTATATTAATCCTGACAAATAGTGTGTAGGTTAGAGACTTACCTTGTGAATGCAGCAATTGACAGAACTGTAGATCAGACCTGACTCTGCATGATGCAAGAAGTACACAGCCAATACATGGATAGGCACAGGTTGTGTGGGCTGCCTGGCATCAGCTATTTTAATGTATGTATGTAAGTAGTAGTAAGGTGTCAGTCCCTAGGGCCATAGGTTGTCAGTGGATGTGCTATGTGTTGTCTCTTAGCCAATGGCAGGGCATACTGGGCACTCCTACATCTGCCTACAGGGACATACATCATCAGGGGTTCCACCTCCTTCTTGTGATTGTGGCTGTGGTGACCTAAGCACTGGTGGGGAGCTGTGTATCCCTTCCCTTTGCTGATCCTGCTACAGCTGTTTCCGCAGGCTCATATTGTGTAGCATGGCACATACTGTGAATATCTGTACACATGTGGCTGGAGAGTACTGCAAGCCTCCACCAGATATATTGAGGCACCGGAACTGTGACTTCAGAAGCCCAAACACACGCTCTATGATGTTCCTACTTTGTGTGTGCCTCATTATGGTGTTCTTCTGTGGGTATGTACATTTCTGATGGGTGTCATCATCCACAGTTCCAGTACATAGCCAGCATCCCCCCAGTAAATGGCTATGTGAGTTTCTCCCCCTAGCAAACATCTAGTACAGCTGTGATGTATGCCAGATATGGGAGTTATGATAACTGCCAGAGCTGCCAGCACACACATTCATGATAATGCCCTGGGAATTGCACACAACCTGGCAGTTGATGGAGTGGTATCCCTTGCTATTGACATAGATTCTACCCTCTTCATCAGGTGGTGCCTTGATGTGTACATGAGTGCAATCTATGGCACCCAGTACCTCAGGGTAGTGTGGTACACAGTAGAAGTGTGGCATATTGCTGGGCCTCACCTCAGGGGTGAGGGGAAAATAGATGTGCTCACTGGCATGTGGTAGCAAGGCATCCAGGAAATGGTGGAGTACCCTGTATGGTGATGCCTGTGTGACTGCCATCATGTCCTCAGTTGGTCTTTGTACAGTACCTGTAGCTAGTATTCTAATGACTACACATACCTTTGTTTCCACTGGGATGGGTTCCCCTCTGTTGGTTCTGGGTCTGAGTTGAGGGCAGCAGAGCTCAGTGAGTTGTTGTAGTATGTCCCTGTCCACCCTGTAGCCCCTACAATCTCCAGCTTATGTAGCTCCTTGAAGGTTACCCTGGGCCTGAAAATTCTTCTCCTTCTCTGTCTAGGCCTATTGTCAGCAACAGCAGCAGCACTGATTTCAGCATCTAGCACATGCAGATGTAGCAGACCTGCAGCAGCCCCTACCATTCTTTCAATTAAAATTCCCAAACCTGTACTCCAATGGTGCAGAGTATGGGGTAAGAATTAGATTGTAGGGTGTATGCATAATTTACAGTGCTCTGCTCTAGGTGCTGACTCTGTGATTGGCTACTTATGATGCATTGCACCTGTCTAGTATATCATTAACATCATTTAATGACCCTAGTTTAAGTTAAACGGGGAAAAACTAATTAATATGTCATTGACTTTTAGATAAACTCAGCACTGTGGCACACCATACAAATGCATGCTCCATAGGTAAACAAAGTTTAGTGGTTAGTACTCACCCCCCAGATTTCCATGCTCAGCATAGCGGCAAACCTTCAAGCCTGCAAAAACATGCTCCCCTTAGCTAAATAAAGCTTAGAAGTTAGTGCACATGCTGAAAGGGAACGCTCAGCATGGTGGCAGGCCATGCAAAGAGGTGCAGTTAAGTTGAAATAAGCTTAGAAGTTATTGGACACACTCTCTCCTGATGTCAGCTACATTCTCTGTAAACACCAACATAGTTCTCTGCCTGCACAGAGGGGATATGTGGACACGATGACCCCTTTATGCTATTCAATAACTCCACCTCACTTGCATAGGGATCCCAGCTCACAGACTGAAAAACTACATGCTTCAAAGCCCTGCCACTTTAGCAATACCACCAATGCACCATTGTAGGTACTCCACTCAGGCACCTGTAATACATTTCAGTCACATAATATTAATTGTTTTTTCCAATTTTCTTTTTTTTTTTTTTCGAACTGTACCATGCCGAGCAAACATGCTTAGATTTTTTTAAAAAAAATTTAATTTAACCTGTTTCCTTTAATTTTCAGACACATGGAGGATAGTTTTGCTCATATCAGTATGTGGTATGCCATTTCTGACAAACCAAATAGTACTGTAAGCCACAAACAAAACCAAAGTTGCAAGCACTAAAGAATTCCTCCAGGACCAAGGCCGATATACACCAATAACAAACTTGAAATACTGAAGTCAAAGACCACTGGTACAGCAAAAAATATCCTTTAATTCGCACACAGAGGATTTCGTCCTGTAAATAATGGAACTTCATAAGATAATACATTTTAAAAAAGGAAACCCTTTTAAAAGAAACCTTGACCAATAAAAATACATAAACTAATACACACCCTCACAAAATAGCCAATAAAAATATTGGCTTAATCATACAGGATATGCTGTATACATACATCTCTCATCCAATCAACATTCAACAACATTGATCCAATCAGGATACAAATCATCATACAGCCGGATATATTCATCCACTAAATTTTCTTAAACATGACCCATAATGGTCCACCCATTTTAAAATATTCAACTATGCATTATATAAAAAAAAACCTATATATATATATACGAACAGTTAAATATCACACTCATTTCTAAATATTGCACAATACAAATTAATTTATAACCAAATTCAATAAGCATTTTCTAGTTAAATTTGTGCTTTAAAAATAAGAAATGAGTAGATAACCCAGTTTATATAAACAAACTTCAAACCTCACTCTTCAAAAGTGATTGCTGTTAGGTGGACAATTTTATATTAAATCTACATTAACACAGCGCTGTAGGTCAAAACCTTCATATACCAATACAATAATTATGTTGTTATAATATTTCAAATTTAATGGGCTCATATTATTCCCCAAATATGAAACTGTCTGACCAATGTGTCTCTACACTAGAGCGCAACCAGCAATCGGCCTTTGATTTCACATAGATTGTCACAAAATCTGCAATAAACCCCAAAAGCATCATAAAATAAATATATATAAACATTATTATGTTAGTAAATCATTGTTCTTAATTAACTACAATTGTGAAACATGAATATTTATTTCTAATTAATTTGATAATGAGTTACTAATTGACCTATCAAATCATTTAGAACCATACAGTCACCAATAACCCTAAAATAAGGGATGTGGCCATCATATCTTAACCATACACTTGGTGTTTCCTGTTGGAAATCTCGTACAGAAACGCGATAACCAGTCACATAAACTTCAACCAAAACCTATGAATGAATAACACACAAAACTGAGGCATATACAACTCCTTAAATCTCCATTTTTAACTGGTTCATATTTAGCCAATCATCTGGTGAGTATGGGCTTAGCTACCAATAACTTGCGGATTACATAACCCTACACAGTACACATAAATGGCCATGATCTGCCTGTCTGATCGTGTATAGAAATGTGATCATCAAAACATTTGTCATTTCATTCGTTTAATAATAAATAATCCCTAATCAGCCTAATAGGTCATTTATAACAATACAATCACTAATAACTATAAAATAGGGAATGTGGTCACTAAGTCTAAATCGTATATATAGTTTACAATATTATACCAATAAAATCCCGTATATAAGCATGATAGCCAATCAGGTTGTCTTGAACTGAAATCTATAAGTAAACAACTCTATGCTAAGGCATATACACCTCTTCATGCTACATTCTTAAGTAGTTAATATTTCGCCAATACTCCGGCAGATTTAGACCAATCTTTAATAAATACCAAATTAAATGACCATACTCACTATACCAAATAAACACTAAATCATCTAACTAATTATGCTCACAGTCTTAATCATCAAAAATCTTTACAAAAAATATTTTTATATATATGTATGTGTAAAAAGTTTTTAAAGGAAAGTTTACAGGCTATATCCTAGCCAAATAAGCCATATTTATTGTTAAACCTATGATGTCTCTATTTGAGCACGATGACAAAACTGTTTCCTATCAGGCTGCAAAACCTGGTTAACAGCAAGACCAGGGTACATATACAACTCTTCACATTTATATATTTAAACAATTAATATTGGTTGATTAAAAAGCAACTTCAAATGTAATAACCATGGCTGTCAGATATACAACTATATTAAATACAAGGGTATGTCCACTTATTACCAAACGTGTCTCCCAGTGGTTATTAATATACCAGTAACATCACATATTGCAGCTCACTAGCCAATAGCAGTCCAAAAAATGCTTAACTATAATGGCTAATGGTGACTCCTATAATAACTTACATATAGCAATAATTTAACACAAATTTCATATTCACTATTAAAAAGGGGGAGATCACTTATTTATTTCAAAAACATAAAATATATTATTTCATTATATATATTACTTTGCATCCAGTAATATAAACATTTAAAATTTAAATTTAAGACCAAATATTATCTAGAAATTGCTTTTAGTTTAAGCAAACATATAACTGAAGCTGTTTCATTTAATCCTGGCCAGAAATGCGCAGCAAGTCGCAATTGCCAAGATAATTCGGCTTTTTCAAGGAGTAATGGCCAGGCACCACATCTCTTTGCTTCCAAAAGAGTTTGTAACAATATAAATTTAAAACAATGACTATTATTTTCTGAAATGTGCCTATATAAAGCATTGTTTTTTTTAGAATTAATATCAGATAAGTGCTTACTAATTCTATTTTTTTAGTTTTCATTCAGTCTTGCCCACATAAAAACATAGGCAAGCTGAACATTTAGCACAGTAGACAACCTTTTTGGTGTTACAACATTGTTTACCACTAATATATATAGTTTGATTAATAGTGACTTGGCTTATTGTTAAAATATACTTGCAGAAAACACAAGCTCCACATTTGGTCATACACCCCTTATTAGACAACCTCTTAGGATGTTCAAAGATGTTTTTCAGAGTAAGACCTCTTTTAAAGACAATAGTAGGTCTGTCGCCTAATCGGCTTCTAAAGTAAGTATCATTCATCAGGACATCCCAATTTTTCATAAAGATATGCCTAATAGGATAACTATTGTCACTAAAAACTGTAATAAAAGCACTAGTGGATGTATTATTTTCTTGTATATCAAAATACTCACAATTATCATCAGTAATCTCTGATGAAATATTAAACAAATTTTCTTTGTTTGAATCTAAGCTCATTACATTCATTGGTCCTAAAATAGAAGGACCTGTGTTCAACAGGAGTTGAAAATGACCTTTAATTCTTTTACTTCTGATGAGAATAAAAAACTCAGGATATCCCCGATTCAAGACATAGCTTTTAAAAGTTTACATTCTTCAACAAAATCTAACCAGTCTGTAACCATATGAGCAGCTCTGACTAATTGTCCTTTGACAATGGCTCTTTTTTGGAATGTTGGATGATTACTTTGAAAACGAAGAAACAAATTTGAGTAAGTGGGCTTACAATATATTTTTGCTAACAGTTTGTGATTTATATTGTCTTTTTTTAATAATACATCTGAATAAGCAATTTGCACATAATCAATTATGAGTAAATTGAAGAAAACTAGTCGTATTATTAATATAAGAAATAAAAGAATCAATTTCACTGATGTCACCAGACCATAAAATAAAAAAATATATAATCTTGATATCTTAAATACAAATCACAATAGGAAAAATAGGGTGAATTTAATAAGTATTTATATTCCCACATTATCATTACAATACTAGAGTATAGGCCACCACATGCAGACCCCGTGGCAATACCACCTTGTTGTAGATATATTTCCTTTTCATATAAAATAAAATTAGATTTTAATACCAAGTCTAACAAAAGTTCATATGTATTAATACAATCTTGAGATAGTCCATTCTGACCTAGGAATTCCCTGAACCATTCTTCCCCAATAGAATGTGGAATAGTGGTGTACAAATCCTTAATGTCAAGTCGTAATAAAAGTCCAATTACTATTATAGGGGTGACCATTTAACCTTTTTAAGGAAATCCCATGAATCAATACAGACATATGGTTCAGTATAGATGATGTTCTTTAACTCTGAGTCTAAAAGTTTTGCTATAGGTTCAGTAATAGATCTCCTAGCATCCACTATAGGGCGCATCGGGGAGTGATGTATATCCTTATGTAATTTCAGAAGACCGAAAATAGTAGGTGTAATAGGAAAATCAACATTTAAAAATTGTATTGATGGATATCAATTGCACCTTCAAGAAATAAATCATAGATGTAACTATGAATTCTGCCATATACAGTGTTCATTTCATTAACTGAACTCTTTTTATATGTATTAGAATTAAGAAGATTTTTCATTTTTATCACATCTATCAATAGCAATAAGACCCCCACCTTTATCCGGCTTGATAAGCCATACTTGTGAGTTATCTCTCAAGAATTCCGAAAAAGCATGCTCATTCATACTGAGATTGTCATGAAAACACTTATTCTTTCCAGGAAATATATCACTAATATCAAGCTCGCACATATTTTGAAACAACATCAAAGTGGGATGAAGTGTGGGATTGTATATCCTAGCTACTCTTAAAGGATTACTGACATAAACATCATTCAAAATCATTGAGCGTAAATTTAACTTACAAACATACAGTCTCAAATCCATCAATGTCTGTACATAATTCATATGTTTGGTGGGAATAAAAGTTCATCCTTTGGAAAAAAGATTGCACCTCTCGATGGAAATTTCCAAGGATGAAAAATTATAAACTTTAAAGTCAACTTTGGTGTTTGTGGAAATCTGTAGTACTGGCAATCTGAATTCATCATTTATAGGTTCAAAATCTATTTGATCTAGTTCCTCCCCCTCCAGTTCTGAGGACCCTTGCCTCTCCGGTTCCTCCATGACCCTCTGTTCGACTCTGCACCTCTCAATGGATACTTTTGCCACCCAAAGTTCTGGCAATTCTGGTTCTTCAAATGCTCCAAATGCCTCAGAACAGTGGCTTGTTGGTTTCCTAAAACATCTTTGATGTCATTCAGATTGTCATTATGCCAATCATTATTAGCTTCATTACTATCAAGCCCATTAGATATATCCCTTAATTTATTGGACCATGATTGTGAACTAGGAGGGGCTGGGTAGGCAGTATTATTACCATAGGCTTTTTGAAAGTGGTGCAGGACTACTGTTTAAATGACTCACTTGCAGTGCAAATGAAGGTAGGAGGAATACAAACCCTGTACCTTTGACTATAGGAAGCAATTTAACAGCTCAGTGCCTTAAGTACCAGACAACTCTAATTCACTTAAAAGGTTATCAGAACTCCAACAAACAAGAACTATGAAACTCTAATGACTGATTTACCAAAAAAAAGAAAAGGTAAGGTAGGTCTGGTAGTTAGTGTAGAGGATTAAACTCTTAACTGAGTAGCTATAAAGGTACAGGGTTTTATTCTCTATACGTCCAACCGTGTAACTCTGGGCAAGTCACCTAACTAGAAACTTCTGTCTTACTGGAGCATTTGACACACACACATACACACACACACACACACACACACACACACACACACACACACACACACACACACACACACACACACACACACACACACACACACACACACACACACTAACTAACTACATGTAATGACCGTTTTGCTAATGGCACTTAGTTTTTCCTCCCAGATGCTTAAAAATCTAATAATAGGCACCTCGATTAATCTCCTGCCCTCATGTAATGTTAGAATTTCTTGTACTTGGGAAATATTTCACTGCATTTACATGATGTGCTAACATAAGGATACATGCCTTTTGTGACATGCTCAGCTGAAACAGTCAAGAATTTTTTTTCACTGCTCCAGCACTTGTGTTTTTCTAGTATTCACAGGCAACTGGCCCACTCGGGGGGGGGGGGGGATACACACTTTCTGTAGGATTGCCACCTCACATAAGGCTAATTCCTGGAGATGCTATTTTAATGTTAAGCACAAACCGTATTGTTTGGCCTAAGTTCTGTCTGACTCGGAGACTATCAAGCTTTGATATGTTAATATTCAGAATGATTGTACAACGAATGCTATGTACAGGAAAAGTTCAAAACAATAATACAACTGTAAACTAATTATTCAAATATTCATTCTGGGTGTTTTGGTAGAGTCACAAAAACTACTTGTGCTTAAAAGTATATTTCTGATTAGATCTTGCAGACGCCAATAATTTGGGTGTCTTCATCAAGAATTCATGAAACAGGACAACTGTACTTCAAATGTTCACACACCTGCAGCTCAGCTCACAAAACACCAAGTACCAGACGATTTCTTTCTTTGGTCCACAAAGAATTCATCACACTGAAAGTTGGTTCACACAAATAATTTGACACAAGTATAGAAAATGCGAAGGATACAACTTTAAAGACTTCCTTATCACACTTCCTATGTGTCAGTTTTGTGAAAAAATCCTTCCATCGATTGACTATGCATTCATTTTTTTCCACCAGCTGTGTCTGAACATCACGCAGAATACAGTAATCATCATAGTACTTCTCTTAGGTTCATAGGTTCATAGGTAGGTACTAGGCTATCAGTCCTAGGGCCTATACAAGCCCAGCCAAAAAGGTACCCTGGCTTTTGCCATCCAAGAAAATGATTTTCCTGTGCCACTGTCGAGCAGAGCCACAGAAGTGATCCTGGGGTGAATTTCCTATTTCCCATCCAATCATCACGATTTTTCTTGAAGAGTGCTAATGAGGAGCTTTGTTTGATATAGATAGGTAGTTTATTCCAGAGTATGGGAAATCTCTGGGACAGAAATCTATCCCTCCAGCGTGTCTTGTTTATTGTGGTGACAAGGTTTAGGTCCCTAGAGCGTGTAGCTCAGAAGGATTGGGATTTCTTTAGGTGTAGCATGTCCAACAGCTCTGGGTTTGACATAGATTTATATGTTAGGCAGAGATCACCTCGAAGTAGAGACAGTGAGACAGTATTGCTGTGTTTACCAGATGTCTCTTAGTGTTTGTGCATTGTTGTGCTGTAAAATGTAAAAATAAACTTCAAATAATCATTGTAGAAGTAAAGCAGTATGCACACATTAGTGTTTATGGTAAAATGGGGTGAAATAGCCAGGTAATGGGACATTGGAATGGCTGCAGGGGAACTCTGGTGCTTGGTGCCATATTTTGGTTATCTGTTCTTCAGTTTGCATTTGAAAGTTGGTATCCCACAATTCCATCAGAGTGGGTTGAGTTATGTAATTATATATGCAAATTAGATGTTAATCAGCATACAGATTTGTACCTATTTTTCATTGGCCTTGTCCAGATTTTTGATGTTTCCACGTTAAGAGGTATGAATCAAGCATATATAGGGAGAAAACAGCCCCAGGGAAATGTGTATGGGAATAGCCCTCAAAATAATGAAAATATTCAGAACAACAGCTCTGACGGTGAAAGGGGGCTTGACAATACCATGGGGAATAATGATTATTTTTTTCAGGAGGGTCAACAACTAAGTAAGTCCCAGAGACTGAAAAATCAAGGGAAATGGACCCCCTGGGGTGGGCAGAACTACAATGTTCAGAGCAACAAGAACAGCAATTATTTCTACAGGGGAAAACAGCAGGGATGGAGTAGAGACTTTCATTGACTGAGTTATTTAACACAAATGCTATGTCTGACCAGGACTCATTGAATGTAGTTGAAAATGATTGTTCTGATGTTGCAATGGAATGTAATATTTTAGAAAGTGATGTTTTTTGTATTTACAATTACACTGATGTCATTGTTAGTGAAGGATATTTTAACTTGTTTAAAAAAGGGATATTTTTTGTACCTAACTATAAGACTGACATTGCAAATGTTTTGATTAACTTAAAACTGTATACTAGAAAATTGAATCTCAGTTTATATTTCAAAAACAGTAATGTAGGCTTGGACAAGAACTTGATGGCCAAACATAAGAGAACATTCATCCCCCCCAGTCACCCATTTATATCGTCCTTTGAAAAATTATGTTAACAACAATTAGGAAAAATAGTCAAAGAGACCAAATATAACACTAACAATCTCACAAGAGATGAAGCCAATATTTTGAATGAATTGGCAGGAAACAAGATTTATCGTGCAATGAAACCAGACAAGGGTAGTAGGGTAGTCATTATGTCTCACACAGATTACAGTTTCAAAATGTTTGAAATATTGAATGACACCACAACTGATAGTAGCAGCCCGAGGTTCTAAAACTGAACCAATAGCAACATATATAGATAAATGGGCAAGTTTAGTAGTAAGTGAGGCACAGCATATACTCAAAGACTCATGGCACTATTTGGAATCCTTAAGACAAATAAATACAGAGAACTTGGATTTTTGTTTCCTAACTGTGGACGTGGTCAACTTGTTCTCAGTAATCCCCCTCAATGAAGGGTTAGATTTCTTCTGGGAACATTTGATGGGGAGCAAATCAATAGATCAATCCAAGGTCAGTTTATTAGTTGGACTCATGGAAGTGGTCTTGACTAACAACTTTATGATTTTTGAAGGTGAATTCTATTATCAGGAAGCAGGAGTGGCTATGGGGGCCAAATGTGCCCCTAGCTTTACGAATTTGGTTCTTCTAGAATGGGAGAAAAAATATGTTTTTTTCCTCTGCCTTTATGGCCAATGTATTCTTGTATGTGAGGTTTCTGGATGACATACTAATTCTATAGTGAGGAGACGAACATACCTCAACTGCACAACCACGTTTCTTGAGTTCACATATAAATGGCACTGTGATAAGATAGAATTTTTAGATATTGAGTTGACTAAGGAGATTGCTGGAGTCACCTTGGCCAGTAGCATCCACAGAAAGGAAACATATTCCAATATGTTACTGCACTATAGCAGTTGCCACCCCTTCCATCAGAGGAAGGGTATAATAAAAGGCCAAATGGTCAGGTTATCTAGGCTCATTAGTAGTGATGAAACATTTAAAAAAGAGATCTACACATTAATTGGAATGTTCCTAAATAGAAGCTACCCTTAAGTCGAAATACTACATTCAAGCCTATTTTGAAAGCAGGTCTAAATATTAATAGAATCAACATGGCCAAGCTAGACACCAATGTTCTGGTATTACAATATAATGCAGAAACATCAAACTTGGTATCAAGTGTTAATAATATATGGGAAACTCATTTTGACACAGAAATGAAGGAAAAGTTGGGGTATAAACCTAAGGATGTGTATAGTAGAGGGCGTAATATAAAGAATATTCTTGAAAGTGTCAACAGAAAACAAGGCAAGAACAGGCCATTGATGTACAAATGTGGTGCTTCAAGACCTGTAAAAATATAAATGATGGTACGAATGTCTTTACAGGAAGTTTTGAACATACTATAGGATGTCCTGGCAGGTGCAGCTGCAACACCACTATGGTGGTTTATTTAGCAACATGATTATCATGCCCTGATTTCTATGTAGGCAACATTATTCTGTTCCCAACATAGTAACCTTCCTGGTGCATGTGACTAGGACAGAGATAATCTATAACAAGGTTCAGAACCTGTGACAATGTTAACTAGGTAAGTTTTTTTTTGCCTTGTGTGAGAGCCTGTTTTCTCTTTCTTGTATAGAGAACAGAGCTGTGTGATGAAGTCATCAAAGTATGAATAAATTGATACTTGTGACTATAATGTTCTCCTCTCTAAAGCCCCAGTGTAAACAACAGCAAGCCAAGCTCCTAGGAAGGCATCCAATGGGTACTTAATCATATGTTTGCCTTCTCTCATGGTCAGCATTTACTTTGTGCTAACTGCTGGTATTATGTGCAGATGGCCCCTCAAACCTCCAGTAGACTGCTTTATGAGAGATAACAAGAATATATGTGTGTGTGTGCATGTGTATGTCTGTGTGTGTGTGTGTGTGTGTGTGTGTGTGTGTGTGTGTGTGTGTGTGTGTGTGTATATATATATATATATATATATATATATATATATATATATATATATATATATATGTGTGTATATATATATATATATATATATATATATATATATATATATATATATATATATATATATATGTATGTATCTTTGTGTATATATATATATATATATATATATATATATATATATATATATATATATATATATATATATATATATATATATATATATACACATACACATATATCTATATATACATACATGTGTACATGGGCACTCCTATACACATGCATATAAACATATATATACACACTCATATATCTTAGTATCAACATCTTTAGATTCTAACATCATGTGTTCAACACTTTCTTTTGAGTATGTTATGTTTAACTTTGATTGATGATATCCACATCCCAGGAATCTCTGTTTTAAGACTGTTGCTTGACATTCATATCATCAGAAAGTTTAATATATGGGGGGGGGTCATTAAGCAAAAAAGCCCCCCTGAGTGTACTCACCCTATCCCAAATCACTGTAGCCCCTTATCAGCCCCCCACTATAATGATGTCTTGTTTTTAATCAAAGATTGCAAGCTCTTTGTGTGTGTGTATGTATATATATATATATATATATATATATATATACACACATATATATATATATATATATATATATATATATATATATATATATATATATATATATATATATATATATATATATATATATATATATATATATATATATATATATATATATATATATATATATATATATATATCTATATATATATATCTATATATAGATATATATATATATATATATATATAGCAACTCCTCCTTGTAGCAGATACCCCACCAGGGCTCAACGAGAATCTCAACATTAAATGTGCATTAAACTGGTACAACTAAAAAGTTACAGCACGCCCCCTAGTGGCAGGATGTTAGCAGATAAAACCTTTTGTTTTTTATAGCTGTTAGTCTATTTAAAGCTCAAACACTACTATATATATATATATATATATATATATATATATATATATATATATATATATATATATATATATATATATATATATGATGCGTGTGTGTGTGTTTGTGTGTGTGTGTGTGTGTATATATATATATATATATATATATATATATATATATATATATATATATATATATATATATATATATATATATATATATATATATATATATATATATATATATATATATATATATATCTAGGTTCATAGGTTCATAAGTTGATACTAGGCTATATGCCCTAGGGCATATATCAGCCTAGGCAGAGTGTATTTGGCTTAAACCACCCCTTAAAAAATGAGTTTTACTGTGCCCTTTGTTTGGTTACTTTATTTAGCCTCTGTCTAGTAGTGACAAAGAAGTGATCCCTGGAGTGAACTTATGATCTCCCATCCACTCGTCAAAATTTCTCTTGAAGAGAGTCAGCGAGGGGCTCTGCCTGATATGGACTGGAATTCTATTCCAGAGTACTGGGAGCCTCTGGGTCAAGAATCTGTCTCTCCAGCATGTCCTATTAATTTCTGTGTTGAGATTCAAATCACTTGAGCGCGTAGCTCTAGTGGATTTGGATTTTTTGAGGTGGAGCATGTCCATTAATTCTGGGTTGGACATGGCTTTATAAGTCAGGCACAGATCGCCTCTAAGTAGGCGGTATGCAACTGAGTAGATCTGGAGTTTCTTTAACCTGGCAGCATAGGTCATCTGTTTGAGACCCTTGATCCTCTTGGTGAGGTACTTTTGTGGTCTCTCCAGTTGCTGCAGGTGACGGGTAAGGTACATCCCAAACGGGGCATTGTATTCAATTATGGGCCTGATGAGGGATGAGTAAAGGGGCACAATGACCTCCATGGATCTAGATGTGAACCCTTTCATGATGAGGTGGGCTATATAGAAGGTCTTTCTAACCACATTGGTAACGTGGTTGTCAAAGGAGAGATTACTATCAACTTGGTTTCCCAGGTCCCTAATTACTTCCTCCATACTTAATGGTTTACCGCCTATATGGTAATTTGTGGGCACTTTGTTTTTTCCATAGGGTATGACTATGCACTTCTTGGCGTTTAGTTTCAGGCCATGGCTTTGACACCAGTTGTCCGTCTCTGTGAGACCCTTTTGGAGGATGCCAGTGTCAGCTGGAGAGTCGATTATGGCACCCAGTTTGCAGTGGTCTGCAAACTTGGTCAGCCATAGTCCTCCCGTGTTGGCCTGTACCTCTGAAAAATATATAACAAACAACAGTGGTCCCAGGACTGAGCCTTGTGGGATGCCACTTGTAACAGGTTTAGAGTCTGACATAGCTCCTGCAATTCTGACCATGTGGGTTCTGTCCTTGAGCCAGTTTGCAACCCATCTTATGACATAGGGGTTGATATTTAGGCTGGAGAGCTTATCTATGATGCCAGAGTGGGGTATGGTGTCAAAGGCTTTTGCGAGGTCCAGGTAGGCAGTGTGGACTACCTTCCCTTCATCTATGGCCTTGGTGACTGTTTTGAAGAAGCCTACCAGGTTTAAGAGGCAGGATCTGCCTTTAACAAAGCCAAATTGTGTAGGATCTAGTGTCTGTAGTTCCCCAATGTCTTTGTTTATGAGTCTCATGATGATCCGCTCCATGGCCTTGCAGACTAGGCTAGTCAGGCTTATGGGGCGATAGTTCCCAGGGTCCGTTGAGGCTCCACCTTTGTGGAGTGGGACCACTGTTGCTGTACGCCATCCCTTGAGTACATAACCTGTAGAAAGGCTGAGACTGAACAGTAGCCTAACATGAGGTTTTAGCTCCTCTTGGAGCTCCTGTAGGACGCAGCCTGGGACACCTTCCGGTCCCATTGATGCTGTGTTTTTTGCTTTGGAGAGGGCAGCTCCTACCTGAGCATCTGTGATGACAGGGAGATGACTCTCTGCTGGGATAGATAATTGCTCCTTTGGGGGGGAAGGGGGGAGAAGTTTGCACTGAACCTGTCCGCCAGGATGTTGGCAATGTCTGTGGGTTCAGTGTATTTTTTGTCATTTTGGACTAACTCCGAGCATATCTGGGAGTTGCCACCCAGGTTTCTAACATAACTAAAGAAAGCCTTGTGGTTATCTTTAGTGTCTTGTGCAGTTTTTCTCTTGAAGCTGGCCTTGGAAGATTTTATGAGGGACCGTAGTTTTTTGCTAGTACTGATCAGTGATGCCTTCTTATTGAGGGATTTTGCTCTATCCTGCAGTAGCTTTCTCCTTTTGTTGTATAGCTTATTTATGGCCATGGTCCACCAGATAGGACGTCTGCCTTTGGAGGATTGGGTCTTGGTTTTATTTGGGATTGCATGATCCATGCATTCCTGAAGATGTCCATAGAATGCATTTATATAGGACTCTGCTGTTTGGGCCGTAGTTTCCACTGGCCCGGGGGATTTGAGTGATTTCACCTCGGTTATGAGGAGTGTGAAATTAACCTTGGAGAAGTTTTTTACTGTGTTTTTTTTTTGGGGTGGTGGTGGGGTCGGGATGTGGATGTCCAGCGAGATTCATTTGTGGTCTGATCTTACCAATGAAGGGTGTACCTCTGGTGTAGAGCATAGCGTCCCCATGTTTGTGATGACCAGGTCAAGTATGTTTACCCCTCTTGTAGGCATGGTGACTAGTTGTTCCATGGCATTTGAATTTATAAATTCCAGGAACCTCTGGGCTAGGTTGTTAGGGCTTGAGTAGTGTTCCCAGTCTATGCTTGGGTAGTTGAAGTCACCCAATATAAAGGTATTTGGAGAGACATTCATATTCTCCAATGTTCTCAGGAAAGCCACGTGAGGTTCCAGAGTCTGGGATGCTGGTCTGTAGCAGGCTATAAACTGAAATGCAGTTTTGCCCACTGTTAATTGCACATGGATGTTTCTGATGCTTCATGCAGTGCCACTAACCTGGAGGTGTGGGTATCCTTGATGAATATGGATACTCCCCCTCCTTTTGTGGTTCGGTCCGAGTTTTGGAGCTGAAAAGCATGGTATGAGGTATAACCTGGTAGTGCTGGGGTGCTCTTGGGAGCCTTGAACCAGGTCTCTGTTACTGCACAGACATTGATATTCTCCATACTGAGGAGAGCCTCGAGTGCTTGCATTTTGAGGTTTAGACTTCTGGCGTTGAGTAGCATTACCCTTAGTTTGTTTTTCCTTGTGTTGTCTATGGAGGTGGGTTTGTCTTTTGAGCCTTGCCTAAAAAAGGCACTATGGGGGTGGCAAGAGCCTTTGCCAATAACCGAAAGCCCAGAGGTGACAGGTGCAAGCCATCCCTAGCGAAGCAGCGTGGCTTGTCGAGCATGTCATCCCAGGCTGACAGGCATTGGATCCCCTTTGAATGACACCAACACTTAAGCCAATTGTTGAAAGTGATCAT
>NC_056729.1:318767022-318857022 GCF_019279795.1 Protopterus annectens
CCATACCAACTACCAGAATGTTGAAGGAACTGTGAGCTCCAGTGGAGACAAGAGCCTGATTACCAGACTGCCAATGGAATTGTGAGTTTGAGTTTCAGTACATTTTCAGGGCATTATGAGACTTTCAGTGCATTTTCAAGGGGCTGAGTTTTATTTCATTTTCATGGAATTGTGAGTTTCAAGGGAAGATAAATTTACTGTTGCTCATGCTAAGTCTGTTTTCAGTGTGCATCTAGCTGTTTTGTTTAAAAAAAGTTTTCACCACAAGTGAATTGGCAGATGTTTTACCAGGTCTGAATGAGCGCATAAATATTAAGTGTTTTTTAGAAAGTAGGAAGATAAATGGTTAAAAAACTTTTTTATTGTTAACTACATTTAATTTACTGTAATTGAGTAGTAATTGATTTCACAAGAGTGCGGCACTGTGTTTTTATCATTCCGATGAAGTGTTTATGAAAGCAGAGATTAAAACTTTTTATGCTAATTCAGTTTTTGTCTCTTCTGTGGTATACAGCGAATTTTGGTGGTTAACTGTTTTATCAAATGGCAGTCACTGTTTGTGTTGTAGAATTTGAAAGCAGGGTTAGCAGCATAATTGCCTTTGGTGCAGAAGGCTGTGGGTTTTACTCCCACACCATGTAGATGGAGTGCTGATATTGCAGTGCCATTTTAACTGTGGATTATTTGGTGCATTTTAAGTGGGTATATGGGGTTCTACACTCCTGAGTGTGTCCTCCTTTGTATAAGATGACTAGTAACTTGTTGTTGGATTGTCAGTCATTCCCTATTGCAATATTACCAGCTTACCATTTTTAATGTAACAGACAATTTATTCTTCAAAGGCAGCAGGCACTGAATTTGTAGATGAAACATTGAAATGTAATGTTTGCTAGTAGCAACCTCTTTTCTTACAAATCTCTTTAAGGTAGAATTATCTGGATGACTTTTACTTCTGAAAAGATTGTGCTTTTTGAGTAATATTGGTGGATTATAATGATAGAAGTTTGAGTGGCATTTTATGGTCAAAATTTTCTGAAATGTGTAGCTTTATCATTATTTCATACATTTTATTTCATTGCTTTCTAGAAAAATGTTCATAACTACAAATTTAAAACACCATTCTAACAAATTGTGATGCATTATATAAGGAATATAATTTATCATCTGGGTGAATCAAAGAACACATACATGTGTGCATGGCCCTATGCAAGGAGCCTATGGTTTGAAAACAGCTCAAAGGTAAACTTAATCCTCCACTGTCAGATGCATTTTCTTTTAATGTGGGTTTTCATGCCATTTCAATGAATGTGAGTTTCAAGGGCAGAGAAGTTTACTGCTCATGCTGAGTCAGTTTTCATTGTGAGAATGTATTTAGCAAATGGCTATAGCTTGTGCTATTTTATTTCAATATCTGTAATAATTGTAGAAGTAAATAAGAAAATGGGTTCCCTGTGTCTTTATTTAAAATATCTATGATAATTCTATCCATGCATTTACGTACAAGACCAGTCAGACTTATGGTCTGTGGTTATCCAAGTCAGTAGAAGACCAAACCTTGTGCTAAGGATTACCTACTGCAGTCCTCCATTCACTAAGTATGAAGCCAATTACTAGGCTAATATTGAACAGTGATTTTAGAGTGCTTTATACCTCATGTTTCATGCTATCCAGGAGGTATCCCAGGATATTATCAGGGCCTACTGAGGTAGTATTCTTTGACTTGGAGGGTGCATTGAAGACTTGTTTGCTAGTGATAGCCAGAGGATTTATGGTCGAGGGTGTCTTCTGAAAGGTATTGAGGGGAAGAAGGAGTGAAACTGGAATTAGATTTATCAGCCAGCAGGTTTGCTATATCCTCTGATTCCTTTTAAGTGGTTCCATTTACAATTTGTTCAGCACGCTGTCATGTTACCTTTGAGGTTGAGAAACAAAGCTGATGAAGACCTTGTCATTATCTTTTATCTTTGAGGATATTTCTGCCTCAAATCTGGCTTTGGTTGGCTTGATAAGATTTCTGAGTTGCTTATTTGGTTTAAGGGGTTTCATACCCTTCTGGGTATTGTAGTTTCTAGTACTGGCCATGGTATTTCTTCCTTGAATTTCTTTTCTTTTCAATAATTTTGCTCAGACTATCACTGGATCATAAGACTAGAAAAAGCTCCAAACAAGTGCCTAGAGCATGTGACAGTAAACAGTCCCACCAGTGCTGGCGCCTAGGGTAATTTTCTTGCTTTAACCAATTTCCTTTCAGCAAAGGCTTGAGATTCTCAGAATGTAAGCAGGGTAGTAAGGATGTAAATTTCAGCTGCTTTAGTTTTTACTTGATTGACTCCCCATGGGTACACATCTTTATTAATTGTCAGTGACAGTATGACTTAGCCCAGCTAAAATGTATTTTCTGTTGGGAATGTAAGGTTTACCATTCCAAAAGGCTTAGTGTGACTGTAGGCCATAGGAGTGATCATGCATTGCCAGGTGATCCAAGCTGGTGAAAGGGAGGTAGTTGTGGCTCATAGCTTGGATGTTACCTAGGGAGAGCCTATAGACCACAACACTGAGGAGCATGTGATGCCTAGACCCTGACAGTCCTTTAGTCATCAGCATCACTGGAGGTGTAATGAGCCGCTACAGGGATTAGGGGCTGCAAGGGGAAGAAGAGTAATCTTGGGGGGGGGGTAAACTAATCTGTCCTAGTGTAAATGGAAAGGTATTTTGTTTTTTGACTTATGGAAGATGTACCTTTGGAATGAAAATGTTCATGCATCGTGTAATTACTACCCTGGCATGTACTTCCAAGTGATCTGTTCAGAGATCAGCAATATAAAGGGGGCATGGCTAGGTCAGCAGTGTTAATATGGGTGTGGCTTGTTGAGGGGGCAGCAGTCTGGGAGTTGTGAGTACAAATTTGAAAATCCTGGCTACACCCCTGGCTTTAAGTTTAGTCAGGGTAATTTCATTAACGCAAGCAAAATCATGAATAGTTGCTTTACTAATTAGAGTATATAAAGGAAGTTGCATCATAATTTAGTGACTCTGATGAAGCCAATTCATGTTTCTTGGCGAAAGCACTTAGTTGGTTTTACTTTGACAGTGTTTAATGTTAAATAAACTAGCGTTTCATGCAAATACTGCCATGGTGGCTCGCTTTTTTATTTTTATTACTGTTTACAAGGTTTTGAGCCATTTGGCTTGTTTTTTTTTTATGTCCATACACTGTGTCTGCTTTGAGTTAAAGCACATGGGAGTTGTCATCCTGCCAACTGTAGTATTCACCAGTAGAGTCCTCTGGCCTTCCTGGCAAGCTTGGTCCCAATACCAATGTGAGTAGTATACTAACAAAGTTCTACTAGCATGACAGCAGGACACTCATTTATCCAGTCCTCTTGTTCACAAATCTCTCTCAGTATATCCCAAGCTGCAAGTCAAAATATCCATTCACTGTAAAATAAAGCTATTGATTTTTGTACTTTGTGACAAATCAGGGGAGAGTTGGGAAAGTAATTAATGAAATCCAGCAGCAATCAGTAACTAGTAAATTTATTTGTGGGTGTTATGAGTGAATGAGTTACTGTTGTCATACATAACTGTCATTAAAATCTGCTTGTACATACTTGGAGACATACTGCTGAAGGGATTAGTGGGCGGGGGGGTCAGGGAGACATGTTTCATTTTGGTGTTTGTGTGTATACTTGAAACTACCGGAGGGAATTTATTGCTGGGGGAAATGTTCCATTTTGGTGCTTGTAAGTTGTACATATTTGAAACTACTGAAGGGAAAGGATTGCTGGGGGAAATGTTTCATTTTGGTGCTTGTGCATACTTGAAACCACTGAGGGAATGAATTGCTTGGGGGATACGATTCATTTTGGTGCTTATATATGCTTGGAGACATACTGCTGAAGGGATTAGTGGGGGGGTCTGGGGCCATATTTTGGTTGTCTGTTCTTCAGTTTGCATTTGAAAGTTGGTATCCCACAATTCCATTAAAATGGTGGGGTTACATAATTATGTATGCAAATTTTATGTTAATCAGTGTAGAGATTTGTACCTATTTTTCATGGGCCTTTGTCCAGATTTCTGATGTTTCCAGGTTGAGAGGTATGATCTGCTGCTGTTGTGCAAGGAAATATAGTGGGCTATTTGGGCAGATGTGACATCCACATGGGACTACAGATACCAAGTCCAATAGTATGTGTTCCTTAATATTCACTAGGTCTCATTGTTGGAATATTCATGACATCAGGCAAGGGAGATGTTAAATAGTGGTCTCACATGATATATAGACAACTGTCTACCCAAGCAGATCACATGCTGTTTTTCCCCAACCTCCAACACAGCAGTGTACCCATATAGCTGCTTTAACAGAAAATCAGCTATGGTATATCAGTGGACCAGGCAATCTCAGGGCTGTAACATAGATATCATTCACACATTGTATGTCTCTCTTCACACAGGATAACAATGTACATATTTATGCTTTTGAATGTGTGATGAATAGCTCCTCTCTGTCTGGTGACCTGTGTGGCTCAGTGGACTAAGGAAGTTACCATGTGTGATGGTGTACTATGTTGGTGTTTTCACAGACTGTCATACCTCTCAACCTCTTACTGCAAGAAATCTGGACAAAGCCAGAAAGATTGGGTAGGGGTGACAAGGGCCCAAACATAGGGACAGATTTTAAATATTGTTCCTATGAACACAGAAAGTTGCTGGAATTAAAGGTGTTGCAATATTACATATTTCCTGAAGGATATAAAGTCTGAAACACAAATGTTTGTTTGTATTTAGTATAATGTAGTGACATTAATATTCAATAATTCATCAGAAGACCACAAATGTATGAGGAACAGACCAAACATATGAGGCAAAACTCTGGACATTCTGTGAAAATCAGGACAGTTGAGAGGTATGTAGACTGTCAGTCTGTTGGTGGTATAATATTGCCAACCTCAGTCACATATTAAGTACAGCACACAGCTGGGGAATGCTGTAGACATTTTGAGTGAAGTGCAGTATTGTAGAAACAGGGGCAGATATTAATGTCTGTAACATACAAAATCCTGGACTGAAGTACAGGTATGTGTGGCCTGGAGTCACTTTATAAGTACTGACAGTCCCACTGGACATACCCAGACACTTAGTTAAAATGAGAGCAATTCTGTTGCCCCCTCATGAAAATGACCTGTTATGTATAAATATCAATACATGCAGACAAATACGTATACATATCCATATGTCACTATCTCTCTCTCACATCCCATGCATAGTATATCTATCACTATGTAGTGTCAGATATACACTGATATATATATATATATATATATATATATATATATATATATATATATATATATATATATATATATATATATATATATATATATATATTAAAATGATATACACACACTTCCCCCATATATCTACATAACAAATATACATAGCATATATACACACACACACACAAACAGCTACATTTATATATACATCCCTATTATATACAGAAATATGTGTGTGGATGTCTGTATTGTTCAACATACCCTAATAATGGTGAGTAAATCTGTACTATCACACAGCCATACTATTGCTCAAAGGATCCAAAGTAAGGGCGCAACAGTACATAATCTACTTACCTACAGACCCCTGTGCTTGCTGGATGTCACCACGTAGACAGACACAGGTGAGAAGGTGGCGTAATGTATAATATTCTCAATGGACATATGGAGAGAGCACATTGACCCTGCCCACAGGTTCACCTATGTAACTGCAAGCAGCCACATATGGCCATAATGGTAACTGCACACACATAGCTAGGATAAAAACAGCTATCTCACTGCTAAGATACTAGATTCAGATAAAAGTATGAAGCAATATCACTCTGCAGGGCAGAGATGCTGTTCAACACAAGCCTAGTTTGTGTAATGCACAAGTACTGTGCCTGCAATTTCATATATGACGGATAAGTACTGTGATCTGTAGTGCATAAGACTAGATAGGTAGTGTTTCTAATCTCACTCCAGCCTACTTGGTGTGTTTGTGTGTGTGTGTGTGTGTGTGTGTGTGTGTGTGTGTGTGTGTGTGTGTGTGTGTGTGTGTGTGTGTGTGTGTGTGTGTGTGTGTGTGCGTGTGTGCGTGTGTGTGTGTGTGTGTGTGTGTGTGTGTGTGTGTGTGTGTGTGTGTGTGTGTGTGTATCCCCCTGCAAAACAACAGATATGCTCTCATGGGCTATCCACCTGCAATGGTTATGCACTTTTGGGGCCTGTAATATGCTGATGGCTTCCAAACTGCCCTCTTCTACAAGGCCTGATGATGTCAACCACCTTAAGACTACCAGCTAACAGTGTAGTACCAGACATAAGCCATGGTGTATGCAATAAGTAGAGTGATCTATAGTATATAGGGCCTAGATAGGCATTGGTTCTAATCTCACTCCAGCCCACTTGGTACATTTCTGTGTGTGTACATTCCCCTGCAAAATAACATATATGCACTTTTTGGGCCTGTAATTTGCTGCTGGCTTCTAAACTGCCCTCTTCTACAATGTCTGATGATGTCAACCACCTTAGGAATATCAACTGATAATACAGTATTAGATGTACACCATGGTGCATGTGATAAGTACTGTGATCTATAGTGTATAAGACTAGATAAATAGGGGTTCTAATCTCACTCCAGCACACTTGCTGCGTGTGCATATATCCATATGGCACAACCTTGGTAACGTAGACATCGGTAGGGTTTTGCAGTGTTTTATTTGCAGTGGGTGATGTGGCCCCCCCAAAGGACTGACCACAACAAGGCCTGCTTATATCATCAAGCATAATATATCCCAAGCTGATAGTGCTAGCAGACATGACATGTGTTGCGTGCAACACGTACTGTGATCTGTAGTATGTTCCATTACACATCTAAGTGTTCACATCTACATGCGGCCATCTTGCAATACATGTGTGCCTTGGAGTGTCCTGCATGGAGTGATTGGAAGTGGTGCTAGCCTCAATGTAGCCATGTTTGTCTGTCAACCTGTTAGAGCATTGTACATCATGTTATGGAACCATAGGATGTTTGAACTGAACTAGAATAATGGTCATACAGCCCTCACAATCATAGGCATCGTCATACCCACAGTTACAAGATGAGAACATATTGTCCCAGTCCAAGAGGGACACAGGCAGATGCCCTGTGTTGAGATGATGGTCACCCAGCAAATCAGACAGATGGCATGTGCTGAGGTGCACTGAATTGCTCTGTGTGCCATTAGGCAGGGTTCTGTTCCAAGGGTGTGTTTCAGTCTGCTAGACAAATCTCTCACACAAGCATGCAGTACTAAAGTCATATACTAGGTTAATGTCCTTACAGTCTCATCCATCTACCATGCTATACAGCCAATACAACATTATAAAACATAATGTACACAAATGTATGTGGTGTACTCATGAAAATGCCAGCATACAGTATCGGTCAGTAACCACTACAAGTAGCAAGGTGAACAAATACTGCATTACACAAGTACATGTTAAGTAATATAGTCACCCTGTGCATCAGACACATAGCTTCATTCACCTGCATCGATGGCGAGGATGACAGGAATGTGGCACAGGTATCATCAATTGCACAGGGTGTTGTGTGGGGGTGCAGGATTTCTAGGCTGGCCCAAACGGTAGACAGCATGTCTGTGAGTCAGGAGGAGAGCATGTAAGATGGGCCATGGAGAGGTACTGTGTGTGTGTCTGTAGGTGACCTGCATTCGACAGTGGCATGTGAATGTGTTCCTGTACACAGTCAAGGTCAGTGTTAGCCCCACACATGTGTATGTTGGACAACTTTGGACCATGCATGGTAGAGTTGACAGTTCACCATCTCTGGCCCCGAACTTGGGAACTGGCACCTCCATGCCCAAGGTCAGAAGCTCTTGGCAGATGGGGTTGTTGACCTATGACCATGGGTTTGACGCTCAACTCTAACCACATGTTCCAGCACAATCAATGTGCGGTCTAAGACAGGTACTGCCTCAGTTCACCGTCTGTCCACTTCATCAGGGAACCAATCCAGGGTGTCCCCAATGTGGTGGAGGCAGACACAGATGTCAGACTGTGCTGCATCCATAACCCTAAGCATACACCTGGTGTTCCATTCAGAATGTGCCTGTGCCTCCATGACAGCCTGGGAACATGCACCAACTGACCACTGTGTTGGACAGACAGCAGGCCTCCTACAAGCACCCCTGTCAATCCGCATGTGTGGGACCTCACCAGTTCTCCATCTATAGCCAGTAGTCTACACTCACTGGAGCCATAGATGCCACACTTTCCTGCTCAGTGTCCCCACCCTCTGACTGTCCAATATCTGTGGCCTCTGAGACAGGGTATGCATGGGCATATAGACCATGTGCACAGACAATGGGGGCAGAAGAGGGATGTCTACCTCTGGGACAGATTCAGCCCTTGACACCCCACCTGTGCCTCACTGTGGCCACCATTAACCTCAGAGTGCAAAGAGACACTGACATCAGGTTGTGTAGGGGACGGTCACCTGCAATAAGAAAGAAAAAAGCAGTACATTAATACCTGCACTATTGTGTATGAAAAGATTCCAAGACTCATAACAATGAAGACCCTCAACTGGATTAGATGTCAAACAACTTTCTTCTCCGCTTTTGTTCACAAAACACTTCCTCAGAACAAAATACAAATTCAACTCAGGACCTTTACAACAATTACTTGAAGTAAATCAATTAAAACATGACTAGTAATACTTACCTTTTAATTAATCAGTATGACACTATACTTGAAAAAACAACACATAAAAAACAGTACAACTCTCAAGAAATATATGGAAATACACATTTCACTGCCTAATGTATTAACCTTCAACCTGTTGTATTTTAAAAGGCATTTTAGATTCCTTGCCACATTTAAACCAGGTGCCTTATCTGCTCTTAACTGTAATTGCCAAAGTGTATCTGTTGTTGAACTACACCCTTCTAGAAACCTTAGGTACCTGTTCCAGATCGGAATTTAAAAGCATCCTACTCTGTTTACACCCGTAGTTATGTTTACATAGGGCATTATTCTGGCCCTTAACTGTACTAGAATATAAGTGTTCCTTAACAAAACAAGTGTCCTGCTTACCAGGACCATGGCCTTGGGCAATACCTGATGGACCTGTGAAAATTGAGGTGAGGTAATGTCAGTAGCACCACAAGTTGCAGCACAACAAGGTAATACATCCATATAGCTCGCATTTACAGTAGCTACTTTGTTACCTGTTGTATTGATCACAATCTGAGTATGAGTGTATAACTGAGGTAACCCCTCCCAAAGAACAAAGGCCTGACACCCACATAAAAGTATCTACAGCCTGACACACTGACTGCTACAGTATTACAATGCTGATCTCAGTAGGCTTACCTCCTCGCTCTTCAGCTATGGAAACTGTGGCACCCACATCCACGATGTATAGTGTGATGGATGCCACTGAGAGCTGTTGTGTGTGCCTAGGTGGATTCAAATCCAAACTTCGAAAAACTCAAAATCAAATAAAACCAAAAGCTCGATCGAAAGCTCTGAAAAAGCTCGAAAAAAAAAAAAAAAAAAAAAAAAAAAAAAAAAAAAAAAACTTTTGGGGGGGCTTGGCCCAGCCCGCCCCCCCCCTACCCCCATACACCACCACCAAGAGAGTGGGGATGTGGGGAGATGGGGATCCCCATCTTCTGGCATAAAGCGCGGAAGCAAAAAATTTCATTTCTCACTTAACACCTAACAACACAAAACAAATAAAACATTACACACACACAACAAGGCACAATGTCTGTGTGTGTGTGTGTGTAAGTAAGTAAAAAAGTTTTCTATTTCTTTCTACACACACATTCGATTTATTAAATCGATCATATGGTCTCTCAACAATCTCGAGATTTCAATAATTCGATTATGTGAAGTGTTCCCGCCTAGGTACACCAGGAATTCCTCAGTGGCCGAGAGTGGTTGCTCTGCTGTAGACCCTCCACCAGTGACAGCACAATCCCTGGCTACATCTGCTGCCCTTCATTGTGCAACATTTGTCATGTCGGTTGCCTGCTGTCAAACGTGCTCATATGTCATGCCCTACTAGCTCATGCAATTCACATCACAGACAAGGTCTGCTCATAATGCAGCCCATTGTTCCCTGCTTTATCTCCCCCTGGATAGTAGGATGTGATGATCTTGCCTTAGTGCTTGCAGTATAATTTCATTCTCCACATCCGAGAAGGGTGCATAGCATCTACGGTTTATAATTCCTGAAAGACAACAAAAGGGGAACACATTACAGGATCACATATGTGGACATATACTACGTACAGATACAGCAAGGCCAAAATGGCTGGCACTAACCACTGCTTACTCACACATGTCATACTCCACAGTGTGTAAACAAAGAATTGTGTGGATACAACTGAGAAAAAAATAGTCAGGTATTCCCACATGTGCCATGACATGTAGTGCTGTATTATCATACACCCAACACTCAGGTCTACTGTGATGTGTCACATATGGGCAACCCCTCAATAATAT
This sequence comes from Protopterus annectens, assembly GCF_019279795.1. Taxonomy (NCBI): domain Eukaryota; kingdom Metazoa; phylum Chordata; order Ceratodontiformes; family Protopteridae; genus Protopterus; species Protopterus annectens. Next base: position 318,777,570 of record NC_056729.1, read on the forward strand.
CTCATACGAACAATGCCACACGAATAGCAGTGAGCTATTACAACCACTATAATGGGATAGTCCAACAAGACCAATGTGCCACAATGACAAAAGACAATGCACCCTTGATGTTTTGTACATCATGTGTAGGTGTAAGACAGCAGGAGATCACTGACATGTTCATTATCACAGGTCTAAGACAGGCTTAATGCTGTAATCACTATTCCCCATAAGTCTAGTCACCCATCTGCAACCTACTGTACACAAAAACATTTACATACCTGATGGAGTGCAGTACTCTTCTGTTGATATGTAGTGATAGTATAGTTCTCACAACGGCTTGTTCTGTGTGAGGAAGGACTCATACAGAATGGTTCCCCATAGCCAGCTGCTTGTCTTTTAAACATGCTTCCCAGCAACAGGTGATTACCTCTAAACCAATCTGGGTTCTGAAATACTAATTGCAGCCGAAACAGCTGATTTGCACTATTGCCAGCCAATGTCATGGAACCTGGTCTGATTACGGCATCAAAAAAGCCATTAAATGAATGGCTTTATAATAAAAAATGCCATTAATAGAAGTGTGTTTTGTGAGATTATGGTACAGTGATGATTGGAAAATTTGCCCTTTCCTCATTGTAGTGCGATCTCAAAGTTGGTATATATAATTTGTGGGGGGCGCAACCCCCACAAAAGCGAGTTCTATTCCTGGCATTTTCAATTATAAAGCCATTCGGTTAATGGCTTTGTCGATGTCATAATATAGGCCCCATGCAGCCACTGTAGAATATATAAGGCCTTCATGTAGATTAGGACCCCTTTCTGATATGTACACCTTTACATAGAGATGGATGTGATACAGGCTGCAGCTGCTGTTGCAGGTAATAGACATAGGCAGACAGTATGAAGACTTTGGAGAACAACAAGCTGTAGGAGTAACTGTGTGAGCTGTGTCAGCCTTGTTGTATAGCCAGGCTCAGAGTGAGAGAACCCTCTACAGTCCAATGAAGGCATGTGTTTAAGGTAAGTATGTTAGGCAACGGTATCAATAACAGAGTACTAGACAATATGTTTAGTGTGTCTTTGAGCAAGATGGGGTATATACATACACACACACACACACACACACACACACACACACACATATATATATATATATGTGTGTGTGTGTGTGTGTGTGTGTGTGTGTGTGTGTGTGTGTGTGTGTGTGTGTGTGTGTGTGTGTGTGTGTGTGTGTGTGTGTGTCTGTGTATGTGTCTGTGGGTGTGTGTGAATATGTGCACCATTTGGTCATCTGCCAAGCTATGTATTACAGTCTGGTAGTAATTTGCAGCATGCATGAGGGCACTCCTTGTTGCAAGCAGGAACTTCAAATGTGTATGCTCATTGTTCAGATGTGGTAATCAGCACTGTGACTCTGAAAGTATTGTATGGTGCAGTCTGATATTAGTGGCCCTCATTCACAGTACCTGAGTTGACATATCTCTGTATTACTGCATGACGTGACAATTTATGCACATATACATTTGCTATAAGGATACATGAAGTGCGTTCCTACCTGCAGGCCTGTGACTTCCATCAGTTAAAAGCAGTCAATTAATTTGACATGCATTGTGTGGATAAAAAGTGCATGACTGTCATTAATTGCTGGCTTCACAATACTGAAAATTCAGTGTTACGTACCACTTGATTTGAACCCAGGACTGTGTGTGGCAAAAATGTACTGTTTATGAAGTATTTAACAGACTGAGATACTGAGTCACTGCTGCAGCAGGTGTATTTTCAAGACATATGTGCACACCTACAAGCTGTGATAATCATGTTCTACATCCATCAGTATGTGCAAGGCTTTATATGGATGTATTTCTGCACCAGGGTCCCAGTTGCACATGCATGTCATTAATGCCTTAGCAGGTGTCTTTCTACATGTTGCTGATAGAAGGTCACGTACCTACTATCAAAGACCTCACTTATATCCATTATTATGTCTTTGGCTTTGTAGTTGTGTACTATTGTATCAGAGTGCCAGGAACTATCCCATGTTTTCCATTAAGTTTTATTCAAATTTCCATGGATCGGCACACAGCTATGTTTACATGCACTTAATGACTGTAACTGGCAATTACTATGTTTTTTAAAGCACTTGTTTTAAGTAAGAGTTGTGTGGCATGGCAGGTTAATGCACTGATCTGCAGGAGGGATGGTCTTGGGTCCAAAACATGGGGCAGGTGTTTATTTTGTAAATGGGTAATAGAATTTTAAGGACATATAATCAATATAGCTCTACTAAGCTGAGCCTAGCAACGCTGTGTGTTGCACAGCACTAAAAAATATAAAGAAAAGAAAAATGGGGAGATATGAAAGTGGTGAAATGGGGTGCAATCAGTGGGAAAACATAGTGGAAGTCAGGTAGGGATGTGCAAGAAGAGTGCAGGAAAGAACCATAGCTATCCATTTCTTGTACAGCAACAACTGTGCACATTGACAGAATATGTACATGCATTTGAAGTCTCACCCACAGGGAGAGGGTTGAGGACAACATAACTGCATTGTCAAGCTAACTGGACCAAATGACTTGTGTCCAGTGAACATGTAGGTGAAATGGAGAGATATGTATGGTGCAATATATTTTTTGGGGACAGCTGCCCTTTTTTAAAGGTGTGAGTGGAATGTTGGGGAAGGGAGATAGGTATATGTCAGGGAGGGAAGTTGGGTAGGAGAAAATGCATTTACAGACAGACAAGACAGACAAAACAGCAGAGAGGGGCAGTGTGTGACACATGAGGCTGAACACTTTGGAGAGGGAGGGTGTTGTGGAATCCAAGTCCCATGTGCCTCCAGATGGCAGCAGCATGACTCATATTCCCACCCATGGGACTGTTGACACTGCTTCTTCACTGCCCCAAGGGTGGCAGTGCTGGACTCTGAGCACCAGGGCAAGGCTGCCCCATCAGGTCAGTCAGCATGCCCTTAATCTGGTGCAGGGCGCAGTCAAATCCATGGTAGACTATCCTGCCCTCCAAGACAGGCAGCTCATCCCGGGTGACAATTCCCCCTCCACCACCACTCCTAGAAGGGGGCTAGGCCACATCCCATGGGGTGGTACTACCTAATGCTGCAGGTAGTGCAGGGGCAGCAGAGGGGGCACCACCAGTCTGCATCCCAGATGTGCTGGGACCCAGTGCTATGCCTGGTTGAGGCAAGGCAGGGGATCAGTCAAAACCAGCCTACCTTGATGTGCTGTTGTGCTAGAGGTATAGCAACAGGTTAATGTTAGTAATAACCAAACCATTCTTAGTATTAACTGAATGGAAAATCACTTTTAATTCATACAAATACATATTAATGTATAGTATGCATAACACAATAATAAGTCTGCACTTTTTTCAAATAATACAGCATTTAAATTGATTTATTTGTGTTGCATTGAATACTATCTAGCTGGAAGTTGTGGCTCTGTTTTTTTCAATTAGTTCCCCACTGACCCACCCTGCTTTTGTTCTGGTGTTAATCTTGGTGTCTTTGAAACTGGTCACCTCTCTTGTAAATTTGCATTTGGATACTCCTCCTGGGCCCATCTCATTTGCTCACTCAAAAAAAAAAAAATTGCACTTTTTCCATCTGCTTTTACTGTATTTGTGTTTCTTCCTACTTTATTTTGCCTTTGCGTCATCTTAAAAGTACTCAATTGTATTTATTACTGCTTGGTGTAACTATCATTCTAAGCCTTTTGGTTTAAAGGACTTGGGCTTCAGACCAGTTGTTTTACATTAAGAAGGTTTGTGGTCTGCACTGTTGTGGCAGGACAGGTAGCTTACATCCTTCTAAGTTGGAAACTGCTGATTGAAGGCTCAATGTCTGTTATTCTAAAAGTGTATTAGTTCTGGTTAAAGCTCTTGGGCTTCAGGCCAGTTATTTTACATTAAGAAGGTTCGTGGTCTGCACTTTTGTGGGAGGAGAGGCTGGACTCTGCCCTTCTGAGCTGGGACTTTCTGGTTAAAGGCTTATAATGCTTGCATATTTGAACTGTTTCTTACTGAAATTGGTGCACCTTATTTGCTGTAGCATAGACTAGATCCAGGCCTGCTGAATCTAGCTTTGTTTGCATAACTTGAGCACTAATCCAGGCCTTCTTAAAAGTATTCAGTTGTAATTATTACTGCTTGGTAGTAACCTGAATAAAGTATAGCTATCATTCTAAGCCTTGTGGTTTAAGCACTTGGGCTTCAGACCAGTTGTTTTACATTAAGAAGGTTTGTGGTCTGCACTGTTGTGGCAGGACAGGTAATTTATATCCTTTTAAGTTGGGAACTGCTGATTGAAAGCTCAGTGTCTGTTATTCTAAAAGTGTATTAGTTCTGGTTTAAGCACTTGGGCTTCAGGCCAGTTATTTTACATTAAGAAGGTTCATGGTCTGCACTCTTGTGGAAGGAGAGGCTGGACTCTGCCCTTCTGAGCTGGGAATTTCTGGTTAAAGGCTTATAGTGCCTGCATATTTGAACTGTCTCTTACTGAAATTGGTGCGTCTTGTTTGCTGTAGCATAGACTAGATCCAGGCCTGCTGAATCTAGCTTTGTTTGTATAACTTGAGCACTAATCCAGGCCTTCTTTTTTGGAGAAGGTTCCGCTGCACCCCAATGGCAGGAGTGTCCAGTTAGAACTTGTCTGACTGAAGACTACAGGAACAGGGCTCAGTTTTGAGATTTTTTCACTGGTTAATTGGGTAATTTGCTTAAAAGCCTTTTCTGATTGCTTGTAGTCATCTAAAGCTGTTTTAAGTGTATTTTTTACTGTTTGTAGTCGTTTAAAGCTGTTTTAAGTGTATTTTTACTGTTTTTGCCTTATCTTTTAAAAAAAAAAATGTTTTTCCTTGTTTCCCACCTTTCTAAGCTAGTATAGTACAGTTTTCAGGCTAGTGCTGAATTCAGGGCTGTGTTACAATTTTCTGAGTTGCCCATACCTTATTTGGATAGAGAGTGGTTTCTCTGTTCACCTGTGAGACAGGGAGCTTTGAGCAGCCATCTGTCCCTGGAGGAGTGGTTCCAGCCCAGAAGTTAGTAGTTTATAGGCCATTTTGGGCGAATTTCTATCTCTTTCATTTCCCTACTGTAAAAACCATGTTTGCACGGTTTTGCATGTCTGGGCAGTGCCGGTTAGCTAGGGCTAAATTTATCCCGGCTCCACCAAGTCTCCTCTTCAGTTTTTCCCTTGAAAGTAGTCTAGCTCTCAACCTAAGTACTTAAAAAGCATCCTACAGTCCAGCAGTTGCTCAGACCTAATAGCAAGCACTAATATACCCCGACACTTGATTGCCCAGCAGGGCAAGGCTCATTATTCACCCCTCACCAACCAAGCGACTAAGCAGCTCACCCTACTATTCAGGCATGACCAAAGGGCAATTTCAGGTATACTCTCCAGTCCAGCTGGTAAACGTGGGTATCCTGAGGCAATGTTACAACTGCCTCATGTACACAGACAACCCTCTCCTCCTACCACAAAACATTAATATATGTGAGAGATGCAATTATATAGTTAATTGCAGGCTAAGCTCTCTCCACCCAAGACTGGAACAGGCAGTCATGAGGAGAAGGTTAACACTTGCACCACACCTCCAGCCTCACTTAGACATACTAAACCAGCACTGGCAAAGAATACACATAAATACACAAAATCATACTTGGAGGCTCTAAATAAAAACCTGCAAAAGCATCACAGACCTCCAAAGCAGACACCCAGAAAACCTGCACCTCCTGTCACAAACCAGACAACACATAAAACACAAAATCAGTGTGCCGCACAATCACAGCCCTTAAGGTGAAATAACATACCTAATACACTAGTAATAGGCACTCTATAGTCAGGCACACTTATGTCCCACTCACTAGGCTGGACAAGGAGAGGGTTACTGTTAGCTGCTTGTCGGGAGTCAGAATCCGCCACATAACACAAGTACTCAGGTCACTCCAGAACAAGTACAAATATGGCTCTGTCATTGTTCATGTTGGTGTGAATGACCTGAGACGTACCTCCCTGGACTATATGAAAAGAGACATGGAAGAGCTCTCTGATTATGTAGCCCAGGCAGTTATGACCCTGACCCTAAGTAGCATCCTGCCATCACCAAGAATGATACCGCAGTATAAAGAAAAAATGATCGATTTCAACAATTGGCTAAGCTTTTGGTGTCATTCAAAGGGGATCCACTGTCTGTCAGCCTGGGATGACATGCTTTACAGGCCTCATTGCTTCGCAAGAGACAGCTTGCACCTGTCACCACTAGGTTTTCGAATACTGACCAAGGCTCTTGCTGCCCCCATAGTGCCTTTTTTAGGCAAGGATCAAAAATCAAACCCACCTCTGTACACAGCACAAATAAAAAAATGAGGGTTATGCTACTCAACGCCAGGAGTTTAAATCTCAAAATGCATGTGCTTAAAGCACTCCTCAGTATGGAGAACGTCGACATCTGTGCAGTAACTGAAACCTGGTTCAAGGCTCCACAGAGCACCCCAGCACTACCGGGCTACAACTCATACCACACATTTTGGCCACAGAACATGGACCAAAACACAAAACCAGGGGGTGTATCCATATTCATCAAGGATACTTACACCTCCAGGTTAGTGGCACAACATGATACCTCCGAGATCATCCATGTGCAACTAACATCAGGCAAATCTGCAATGCAAATTGTGGCCTGCTACAGATCACCCTCCATGACCCAGGTCCACCACTCCGCCTTTCTGGAGACACTGGAAAACATGAAGGTCCTACCGAACACCCTGATGTTGGGCAATTTCAATTACCCTACCGTTAACTGGGAAAACTACTCAAGTACAAACTCCCAGGTCCAGCGCTTCCTGGAATTTATCAACTCAAATGCCCTGGATCAGCTGGTAAACTCCTCTACCAGAGGTGAAAACATATTGGACCTGGTCATCACCAACATGGGCAACAGGTGTTCCGCACCGGAGGTCAACCTGTCACTGGTTAGATCAGACCATAAACTAATCAGTCTGGATGTCCACACCACACCACCACCTCCAACCAAGGAAACCACAGTGACAAACTTTTCTATAGCAAACTTCACCTTACTTAAGACAGAGGTGGTAAGTTTCACAGCCCCCACACTAAAGGATAACATTGTCCAAGACGCAGGAACTTTTACAAATGCACTCTATGAGCACCTACAAGGATGCATGGATTGTCCCATCCCTAGCAAAACCAAGACTCACTCCCCTAAGAGAAGGAAACCAGTCTGGTGGACCCCTGCCATAGACAGGCTATGCAATAGAAGGAGGAAACTAGTTCAGAAAAAAAGCAAATCCCAAGAAGGAAAGACATCCCTGATCAGTATGAGTAAGAAACTAAGGTCGCTCATAAAATCCTCCAAAGCTAACTTCGAAAGAAAAATAGCCAAGGATTCAAAAGATAACCACAAAGCCTTCTTTAGCTATGTCAACAATCTAAGTGGCAACTCACAGATATGCTCTGAACTAGTGCAAAATAGCACAAAATATACTGAACCCACTGATATTGCCAACATCCTGGCAGATAGATTCAGTGCAAACATCACCCCCCTCTCACCCCCAAACGGGCCCACAACAATACTGGAAAAGTATAGTGTCCCAGAAATCACAGACACACAGGTGAAAACAGCCCCTTCAAAAGCCAAAAGCACAGCATCAATGGGGCCAGATGGTGTCCCAGGCTGCGTCTTGCACAAACTACAGAACGAACTAACCCCCCACCTAAACACACTGTTCAACCTCAGCCTCTCCACAGGCTACGCACCCATAAAATGGTGCACAGCAACGGTTATTCCACTCCACAAAGGAGGGGACACAACTGACCCTGGTAACTATCACCCCATAAGCCTAACTAGCCTGGTCTGCAAGGCTATGGAGTGCATCATCATGGAACTCATTAACAAAGTCATTGGGAACCTCCAAACACTTGACCCGACCCAGTTCGGCTTTGTTAAGGGCAGATCATGCCTACTAAACCTGGTTGACTTCTTCGAGACAGTCACCAAGGCCATAGATGAGGGGAAGGTAGTTCACACAGCCTACCTTGACCTCAACAAGGCTTTTGACACCATTCCCCACTCAGGAATTATACAAAAACTCACCAGCCTGAACATAAACCCCTATGTCACGAGATGGGCTGCCAACTGGCTTACAAACAGAACTCACACGGTAAGAATAGCAGGCTCCAGGTCTGACTCTAAACCAGTCACAAGTGGTGTCCCACAAGGCTTGGTCCTGGGACCCCTACTGTTCGGCATATACCTCTCAGAAGTACAGGCAAACACAGGAGGACTATGGTTAACCAAGTTCGCCAATGACTGCAAACTGGGAGCCATAATTGACTCTCCAGCTGACATGGACATTCTCCAAAAGAGCCTTACTGAGAGGGACACCTGGTGTCAAAGTCAGGGTCTCAAGCTAAATGCCAAAAAATGCATAGTCATCCCATTTGGGAAAAACAAAACACACATGAATTACCACATAAGTGGCAGCCCCCTTAATACAGAAGAGGTAATAAGAGATCTGGGGACCCAGGTAGATAGTAATCTCTCCTTTGACAATCATATTGCCAAAGTAGATAGGAAATCCTTCTATGTAGCCCATCTAATTACTAAAGGGTTCGCATCTAGAAATAAAGAGGTTATAGTGCACCTCTACTCATCACTCATCAGACCTATCATAGAGTGCAATGCTCAGTTTGGGATGTACCTCACAAGACACTTCCAACAGCTGGAAAGATCACAAAAGTACCTCACCAAGAGGATTACTGGCCTCAAACATATGTCCTATGCAGCCTGACTGGAAAAACTCCAGCTGTACTCAGTGGCATATCGCTTACTCAGAGGTGATCTCTGCCTGACTTACAAAGCCATGTCCAACTCAGAATTGATGGACATGCTCCACCTAAAGAAATCCAAGTCACTGCAAGCCACTCGCTCTAGTGAGCTATACCTCACCACAACAATAAACAAAACATGCTGGAGGGATAGATTCCTGTCACAGAGACTCCCCATGCTTTGGAACAAAATTCCTAACTACATTAGGCAGAGCCTCTCACTAACACTCTTCAAGAGAAACCTTGACAAGTGGATGGGTAACAGAAAATACACCCCTGGGATCACTTCATTGGCTCTTCTTGACAGAGGCTCAGTTAATTAATCAATGGGGTGGCGAAAGCTGACACACACACTGGCTAGGCTTATAAATGCCCTTGGGCAGATAGCCTAGTACCTACCCATGAACCTATGAACCTATAACATAACAGTCAGTATGGTAACAACATGCCAGTAAGAAGTAAGCCGTAAGGGCAACAAAACAGTTAGTTTAGCAAAGTATGTTAATAGTGAATCATAATAACACATAACAATATTACATCATATTTTGCAAAAATATAGTTAAACAACATATGTTAATATTAAATCATAATAATAAATAACAATAAATAAATGAAGATAAGGGGTGGGGAGAGAGAGAGAAAAGCATTCCATTAGGGGCATTGCAGATTATATCCCTGAAAACACTGATAATAAATACTCTACAGTTGTGTCATGTCAGTTTTGGTACAGTGGCTATAATTCTCCTATAGCTGATGTAGCATGTACATACCTCTCAGGTTGTTAGCATGGGTCAGTATGGGCCAAGCAATGACAAATGCAGGTACACACCTACAGAGAACAGTTTCACATAATGTGGACTTATATAACTACCAAGATGTTCTGTAAGTGGATTTGGTAATACATTGCATTCATGGTAGTCTCTTTCTGATAGATGGATTAGGCAGTTTTAATTACATTACGAAATATCATGACACATGAGAGACATGTTTGTGTACAATACATAAATTAGACAGCCATCATGGCTTAGTTAGGAGGCATGGGAATAGAACCCAATATCTGTGACTGCAGGGGACATCTGCAAATAATGTAATAATTTCTTGCTACTGATTTTAAAATTCTGTGAAATCTAAACACAATATCTGCTCATAATATGGGCTGCCTCACTCATATAACATTTGTTCCTGGGCGAGAAAATGTGAGCATTACATGACTGATACTGAACATTTAGTGCTATGCACCACTGGATTTGAACCCAGGACTGTGTGTGGAAAAACTGTAATGTGTATAATGCATTTATCAGACTGAATTACTGAGTCACTGCTGACTACTGAGTAACTGGTACTGGTCTAGAGATAACCTGGAACCATACTATGAGCTGAGCAATACAAGTTACAGGACATTCTTTTTACATTCTAGAACTATTACAGTGTTATAAATTGACTGCAGTGACTGTAGAACACACATGTATGGAATACATCCATACTGCATATATTAATATAGCTTTATTTTAGAATCAACAATGCTGGTGAACACTTTTTATTGGTATTGCTTTGAAATATGTGTGAAGTCCACACACAATATCTGCCCATGGAGTGGGCTACCTCACCCATATACCTTCATTGCCTGCTGTAGGAGGAAAAGAGTGCATTATGTGACTGAGATTGGCCTGGAGACAGCCTTGGAAAGTGCTATGAGTTAAGCAATACAGTTTGCAGGTCATTAGTTTTGCATTCCATAGCTATTACAGTGTTGACACTTGACTGCAGAAACCTTACCATAGAAAATCAATGCATATAGCACTACTGCAATGGTTATGATAACACAATCCTGCTGTACACAGTTTTGCTTACTGTTATTGGTATTGTTAATTGCACTACAGTTGTTATTGTTCATTTATTGCACTACAGCTCTAATGGCCCATTTATTGCACTACAGTTGTACATGCCCATTTATTGCATATCGTTTTTCTTGCATATACTTTATTGCAGTAAATGATTTACTCTTTCTTGCTTATTGCACTACAGTTAGCATAATACATCTGTACTTATCAACAGCACAACCTGGCCAGGCGCCTGGCATGGGACTCAACATTGTGAGCCCACTCAGCTGCAGCTGTTGGGAGAGAAGCACACCATTATGTATCCCAGTTTTGCAGACATTCAGCTTGCATATTGGTAAAACAGAGGACAAATGGCTTACATATTTGTGGGGCATTCCCTGCTCTAGCTTCTTGGACCCAGGTGTCCAAGGTTCCCCTCTTTCTCCTCTTCAGGTTGTCATAATGGTGACAACACTGCTCACCTGTGCAGGGGATACCAGTAACACTGGTGAGTTCCCTGGCCAAATGGTCCAGCCCTCAACCTTAAACTCCTAGCCCTGGAAACCACCCAACAGCAGCCTAGGTTAATTTTTTTATCAGGAGCCCAACCATGACCCTGGATTCCTAAATACCCCATTTCTGTTCCTGAAGGCACGCATCTTCACAAGCACTGCCTGCCATATCAACAGTCAATTGAACTCCAATGAATGGTGCATAATTCACACTTATTGCACTTAATATAGGCTGTTTTCCCACTCTTACACATCACTGAGCAACATTCAAAAAAATACCGCATCACTTAGCAGTGCGCAAACCAGCTAAGCAGAGCTGAGCAGCACAAAAACTCACACTACCATGGTTTTAGAGAAGCTTAGCACCGCACAAATATTGGGAGCCATTAGCATGTTTATGCAGTGGTTAGCATGGTTGAGCAAAGCTTATCAGAGTGCAGTACTGCCATATTTCACAATTTTGTTATTAAATTAAACAAAACTTGTACATTAAATAACAAATGTGTTCGGCCTATTATGGACTTGAACCCAGGCTCTACTATACATAAGGCCATAACTCTGCCTATTTAGCAACTCGGATATTATGAAAATTAGTATACCTTCACATATACTATTAGGCTACCTGTTAGCATTGTGAGCACCATGCCATGCCAAGCAAACACACATAAACAAACTTATAAATAAATAACTAATTGCATCTGGTTTCTATTTTTAGATATCTGGCAGGTGTCAGCTATTACAAAAAAAATTACAACTGAAAAATAAAATAATTAATTATAATAATTGATTACATCCAGTTTCTATTTTTACATGTGTAGCAGGTGTAAGATGTCTATATGTAAGCTCTACATGGTGCCTACATGGAGTTTATTAATTCCTGGGGATAGATATATACACACATACATATACACACATCTCTCTCTCTCTCTCTCTCTCTCTCTCTTTCGGCTATTCCCATTAGGGTTTGCCACAGCGGATCATCTCTTTCCATTTCTTGCTGTCCTCTGCATCTTGCTCTGTCATACCAACAACCTGTATGTCCTCTCTCACCACATCCATAAACCTTATCTTAGGCCTTCCTCTTTTCCTCTTAACTGGCAGCTCCATCCTTAACATCTTTTTCCCAATATACCCAATCATCCCTCCTCAGCACATGTCCATTAAAATGCAGTAAAACAGTTGTACGCAATAAATATGCTATATAAAATAGTTTGTTCACTATTAAAAGAGAATATAAATATGTAAAAATGTAAAAATGTATAAAGTACAGCATTAAAAAGTGTTTATCAAAAAAATAACTTGTAAAAATATATAATACCATATAATTTATCTGTCTAATGCTTTGAGCTTTAAAAGGGAGCTGACTGAAATATTTTCATTGTTTTTTTAGACCAGGCAGGTTTTCCTCCACTGAGACGCTCCGAGCGTCTAAAGAACAGAGCCCCCCCCCCACAAGACAATCACTGGGTAGACAGGTACAGACCTTCTCATCATCCCAATAATCAATGGGGGAGGGGGACAATCCAACAGGGGAGGGAGAACCTTTTACAATTGCAACAACAACAGGAAATAATTGAAGTGGATTCCCCTGAACACACCGATGTTTTTGACATTATAGGTACTTACCATGATCATATTTTACCCCTTGTAACATTATTACGAATTCTTTAGGTGATTTTAAAGTTTATAATTTTTCTAATGTTTGTATGGACACTTCACATTGTGATATTTTTGCAAAGGGTTTTACTTTTGTACCCCAATATAAGTGTAATGTAGCCACCACTTTGATGGATCTAAAATTATACACCAGCAAGCTGAACTTAATGGTTCTACTACAGAACGCTTTATCCAGTCAGTTTGTTAACCCCCTTGCCATTTCCAGCACTTACAATCCTCCATTACTCTTATGATTTCTTTATTTAAGAGACTGTGTGAACTAGATATACATAACCTCCCTACTAGGCATAGAACGAATATTGAAATTCATACTCCGGAGACTACCACCATTAATGAAATTAAGGATGTGTTGGATAGAATTAGGATTATGAAACCAGACAAAGGGGGTGGTGTTGTGTTAATGAACTTAGATGACTATAACAACAAGATGTTATTTATTTTAAATAGTAAAGCCTATGCTAAATCTTCCATCAATGAATTGAATTGTGCTTACACAAAAATAAGGAGTGAACTACAAGATCTCTTTATAGAAGGTTCCATTTCTATGGAAATTCTGAATTACCTATCAATTTTACATCCAGGAGTGTCAGTAATGTTTGGCTTACTTAAGATACACAAGAATTTAAAACAACCACCCAAGCACTCCATAGTAGATGCTAAGGGATCCATTACACACCCCTTGGTTAAACATCTTGACCATAAACTAAAACATTTTGTTTTTAATAAAACTCATATCTGTAAAGATTCCTGGAGCTTCCTTGAATATATCAACAAAATACCTTGCAAAGACACTTCTGTCTTTTTGGCTATTGACATAAAAGACCTTTACTCAATTATTCCTCACAGTATTGGCCTTGATTGGTTCAGTGAGTTCCTTTATGCAAAGAAAGTTGATTATTTTGATGTATTACTCTACACTCACCTCATGGAAATTGGGCTTAACAATTTCATTCTTTTAACAATGAAATTTTTCTACAACAAGAAAGGGTAGCTATGGGGTCGGCATGTGGTGGTTTGTATGCCAATATATAATTGTGACACAGTGGGACAAGAAATTTCTTTTTCACTCAAGTTTCTATGGTTACATCAAACACTATATTCAATATCTGGATGATATTTTTATTCTATGGGATGGACTGAGTTATTAATTAATGAATTTATTACTTACATTAATTACACTACAACATTTTTAAAGTTTATTTACACACATCATTTAGATGAAATTTCCTTCCTTGACATTTTCCTTGTTAAGGACTATCAAAATAAGAAATTTATATCAAAAATATTCGGCAAAGAGACATAGTCGAATTCTTTACTTCACTATTTAAGTTCTCATCCACTGAACAGAAGAAGGCTATAGTGAAGGGACAATTTGTGCATGCTGCATGGATGGTGTCTATTAAGGAAGACTTTTTGTCTGAATTTGATACAACACTCGAGTATATGTTTCTGAAAAGAGGATATCCTGTTTGTTTTGTCATGGAGATTTTACATGAAGTTGTTAATAAAAGAGAAAAGGCTTTCTATCTACCTTTGCTAGGAGACGATTTAGGACATCAGAGCCTTAGCACCAATAATGACACAACCATTCAAGCTGCTACTTCAGGTATTAGTGACTACACGACTTCCCTAATAACTGTTGTTTCACTACTTCAGGTATTAGTGACTACAGGACTTTCTTAATAACTGTTGTTTCACTACTTCAGGTATTAGTGACTGCAGGACTTCCCTAATAACTGTCATTTCACTACTTCAGGTATTAGTGACTACAGGACTTCCCTAATATCTGTCGTTTCATTACTTCAGATATTAGTGACTACAGGACTTCCTTAATAACTGTTGTTTCACTACTTCAGGTATTACTGACTACAGGACTTCCCTAATAACTGTTGTTTCACTACTTCAGGTATTAGTGACTACAGGACTTCCTTAATAACTGTTGTTTCCCCCACAACTTCACCACTGCACAGGGGTAATCAGGGTCATGCTATCAAGTGTAGACATGGGAGATATCTGGAGGATATCTGTCAGTCTTCAACTTGCTGTTGCTGCAGTCTAGTGAATATGGTCACCAGTGCATGCATTCCTCACACAATGATTTTGTGGAGGCCACCAAAACAAAGCATGCATATAAGCCGCTGTGGTGCAGTGGTAGCATTGTTGCCTCACAGCAAGAGGTTCTCCTGTTCGATTCTTGGTGGGAGAGCCTTCTGTGTGGAGTCTGCATGTCCTCCCCGTGGTAGAGTGGCATTCGAAAGACGTGTAGAATGGGCGTGCCTTCGTTGAAGGATGGGCGTCGAGCTGGCACCTCGGCACCCGTAAAGAAATATACTGCCAATCATTAGTGGACCGGAGCTCCTCTGTGGCGACCCCTAACTGGGAAAAGCCGAAAGAAGAAGAAGACCAAAACAAAGCATGCAACCTGTGATAGATAGCTGCATCTTTTGAAAGGCAACATGCTAGATAATGGGCACAGCTGAACACAACCTTCCTATGCTACATGCATCTTTTGAAAGGAAGCATGCTGATATTTTGTCAATAGCACACAGTTTACAGCAGATCTTATCTGCACAACAAGTGCAACATAGTGTCACATGTGCAGTCTGTGACCATACTGACATGGTGGCACTTGCAATGGAAGGAGGTCTGTGTGACTGTGAACATGCCGAACATGCCACATAGTCTACCTCCCTAGCAACACCTTCTGGCCTACTAGGTGTTTCTGCTGCTGCTAGCAGGAGGGTGCTCTGGTACAATCTGTTGCTACTGAACATGAAATACCCACCATCACCACTGCAGAACCCACCTTATCATCCCTACACCCAGATAACTTTGGTTATGCACAACAGGCATGTTACAGCTTCACACATAATGTGCAGGGGTAACATGGGGTGACAGTGTGGTCACCCTCACCTCAGGCAGTGGCTCCAACACATTTTCATTTTCTACATTGCCTGTGAGTTTCCAACTGCCAGTGCTGCTTATGACTGCTGTGCCTCCTGCTACCACTAATGGCTCCTTATACTGGTACACATCTGATGTCATAGCCAATAAGGCTACTGCTGTGTACATTTACTCAAAAATGTATCACTTTATCCCCATTACAGTACTGTACATGTTATTTTACATGCTATGTGTCTGTTGTCACGTGCCATCATTCTAATGCATTTCATACATTCAACAGAAAGTCTGTATCCATTATTTATGTTATATGAGCTGTTTAGCTGTAATAATAATAATAACAATACTAATACACATTTGTTAATCAGGTAGGTCCTCCAGACACACAGTCCCCTTTCAGGGGTGAACTTGAAGCAATATCTGGGTAAATGACTTACTCAAGGTCACACAGTAGACAAATGAGGCTTAAGGGACTCAAACTCTGCCCCGCAGGAATTGCAGTTTACAGTGTTAATCCTATGGACTTACTGCCATACTGGGTCATGCTTTATGTGCATTAAAGGCTAGTATGTATAACCTGTAACTTGTCCCCATTAGGAATACATGCTGCATTTATAGTAGTAGCAGTAGTAATATCTGCTTACACAGCCTGTATGTGGACAGGTATGTGGTGTCAGTGTCTGTATTGCTGTGGGTAGCATTGTCAGGACCCTGGTTTTCTGGCTTTCCACAAGCATGCCCAGAATTGTGGGAACTTAACTTTTTCCCAGATTCTTAAGCTATTGCAAAGAAAAGCACAGAAAGCTCTTCTCAGTGCAAACCTCTGCACCTGCTTTCAAGCAGTGCTGGTAGCATCGAGACGAGCCTGCATTTTGCCTTGCCTTTTTTCTGTTTGCTGATGTCACCACATGCTGCAATCTATCAGGTCCACTTCAACAAAAGAAAGAACCTGTTTAGTAACAGCTGTTGATAGCAGTTTCTCAGCAGCAGTACTGCCTTTATGCAGCAGCCTGCTGAAAATCTATTTCTCTCTTTCTTAAATTTCCTTGTAAATACAGCTTATCTTCAAAGATCTGATCTGATGTTTTGCTAAGTGCCCTTTTCAGTACAGCCTACAAATGGCTTGTTTGGATGGCTTAGAATGGCTTGGATATCTTGAATGGCCATAGACAACAAGAGGGCTGCAGAGAAGACTTGTGGAAGTGGGTTTATTTTTATTTTTATTTTTAAACTGTCATTTTAAGGATAGCTACAGATGGAAAGACCAGGATAGATCTGCTAACAAGTTTCAGAAAGAAGTAGCTGGTGATGGGAACTAATGTAATGAAGGAGTCCTACATATTTCTTTGTATATTTTTGTGTGTATGGTAGTTTGTGGGTTGTCGCCTCACACTAAGACGTTGTCCTGTTCGATTCTCAGCTAGAGCGTCTTCTGTGTGGAGACATGTGTGAATGGGTGTACCTTTGTTGAAGGTTGTGCGTCAGGGCCGGCAACTTGGCACGTAAAAGTCTACTGCCAATCATTAGTGGACCGGAGTTCCGCTGTGGTGACCCCTAACTGGGAAAAGCCGAAAGACACAACATGGTAGTTTGTGGGTATGTTGGGGGAAATGCAGGGATGTAAAGTATGGTAGTTGTATGAGTGGTAGGGAGTTTCAATTTTTATTATTTCTGTTTAAATGAGTATATATGGCTTTGCAGCACTACTGGTATAACTGGGGACATTTTTTGCTGTTTTTTAGATTGAGAGCTGAACATTTTAGGTATAAGTGATGATTGATGGGTGTGCTGGTGATGGTCTGTGGATGAAAGTGACTAATCACTGTTGCCGTGTGTGTGTGGCTGGGGGTAAATATGAGCACTTATATGCATGTGTGTGTATGCATGTGCTTGGGTGTCTATGTGGGTGAACTTTCATGCATATGCATGTGCATGTATGTATATATGTATGTATGCATGTATGTGCATGTATATATGTTTTGTATACATGCAGATGTATGTATGTATGTGTGCGTGCCTATTCATATTATAATAAGGGTGATTCTGGCATCCACCAAGCCATGGACTTACTTTGCCTGTTTGATCTGGTAAATCATTGAGGACTGTAGGATTTCAGGCATTACATGGGGGGGGGGGGATTTAGCTGTGGATAAAAGCAATTTACTTCTTGTTGTTCGCTCATTTTGAAGTCCTCCAGGACTAGTGTGCATTTAAATGAAATAAATTTGAATATTTATTTTGTGGCTCCTGTTTTATTGAAACTGTCCCTTATTTTACTGGCTGTCCCTGACTTTGCTTTATTTTTTTGGGCTGAAAAATAAATGAGGATGCCACCAGTAAAATGGTGGGGGGGGGGGGGCTAGCTGTGGCTAAAAGCAACATACTGTCTTGTCGTTCACTCATCTGGCTTTAATGAAATCATACTTCATTGGAACGAAATAAACTGGAACATTTATTCTCTGGCTGCTGTTTTGTGTCTCCCAAAGTAGAAACTGTTCCTGATTTCATGGAATACCCCTGATTTTGCTTCATATGTTTGGTCTGGCAAAGAACTGAGGAATGTAATCACAAAGATGGGTGGCTATGGCTGAAGCTACTTACTCTGTGATTGTTCACTCTATCTGGCTTTACCAGAGTAGTGTGCATTTATATCATTTACATAAAGTGAGTCAAAATAGTTATTTTGTGGCCACTGTTTTGTTGAAACTGTTCATAGCTGGTCTGGCAAGTAAATGAGGACAGCAGTCACTAAACTGGGGGAGGGCTGTAATTGAAGGCAACTTACTTCCTTGTCGTTTGCTCATCTAGCTTTAAAGTGCCAATCTGCATTTGTATGAAATAAATTGGAATATTTATTCTCTAGCTACTGTTTTTGCATGTACTAAAACAGAAACTGTCCCTGATTTCACAGAATAATCCTGATATTGCTTAATATCTTTGGTCTGGCAAAGAACCCTTAAATGGGGAAGGGGGCTGGCTGTGGTTGAAGGCAATTTACTCTCTTGTCATTTGTTAAATTTAATGTCTGGCTTTACAGGACTAATGTGCATTTGTAAGAAACAAGTCAGAATATTTGTTTGTAGCTACTGTTTTGCACAAACTGTCCCCAATTTCACAGAATGCCTCTGTATTTGTTTCAAACCATGTAAATAATTGATGATTTCACTCACTAGATGGAGACAGCTGGCTGTGACTGAAGACAGTTTACTCTGATGTCATTTACTCAATGTAATGTCTGACTTTACAGGATTAGTGTGCATTTGTAAGAAGTAAACCACTCAGTGGTATGAACACTAGCGCTAGGTGATGCTCACTGTTGAGGTAACACCCTGACCCCATGCGTAAAAATGGGAAAAAGGGGTTGTGGATTGGTGGATGGATTTATAGGTTCATAGGTTCATAGGTTGGTACTAGACTATCGGCCCTAGGGCCTATATACAAGTCTAGCCATAACAATTCCCAATTCCCTGGATATTTCTTCCCACAATATTTACTTCTCTGGGCCCCTGTCTAGCAGGGCGACTGACATGATCCCCGGGGTGAATTTCCTATCTCCCATCCAATCATCAAGGTTCCTTTTGAAGAGGGCCAATGAGGCGCTCTGCTTGACATGTATGGGCAGTCTATTCCAGAGTATGGGGAGTCTCTGGATCAGGAACCTATCCCTCCAGCATGTTTTGTTCATTGTGATGACAAGGTTTAGATCCCTGGAGCGTGTGGCTCTGAGGGATTGGGATTTCTTTAAGTGGAGCATGTCCAACAGCTCAGGGTTTGACATGGCCTTGTATGTTAAGCAGAGATCGCCTCTGAGTAGACGATATGCCACAGAGTATAGCTGGAGTTTTTTTTAGACGGTCAGCATATGGCATCTGCTTTAGGCCTGTGGTTCTTTTAGTGAGGTATTTCTGTGGCCTTTCTAGCTGTTGCAGATGTCTTGTGAGGTACATACCAAATGGGCATTATACTCTATAATGGGTTTAATGAGGGATGAGTGCAGTGGGACAATGACCTCCTTTTTTTCTGGATGAAAAGCCCTTAGTGATGAGGTGTGCCACATAGAAGGATTTCCTGACTGTTGTGGCGATGTGGTTATCGAAAGTGAGACCACTGTCCACCTGTGTCCCTAAGTCTCTTATCACACTTTCGATGTTTAGCAAAATTTACATTTTGACTACTGTTTTGTTGAAATTGTCATTAATTTCACAGAATGTCCCTGACTTTCCTTACATAGCCCAACCATAACCCACCTGGTGACAATAGGTATAGGGCTTTAATGCTAATCACACTGTAGTCACTCAACTTTTCTGACAAAGCACAAGAGAAAGATAAAAATGCCGAAATGCAAAGGGTGTTTGGCTACTGTTATTGACAGAGGTCTCAGCAGTAACTATAGGTTAGTGGTTATGCATAAGTACATCTTGGGTGCTTGTGACAAAATCCAAAAACATCTGAAAAAAAATCACCAAATTCTGAGGGACTGTGAATGAAATTTGACTTTTTTATCATCAAAAACTAGTGTTTCCTGAACATTGTTTCTCTGTTTACTAAAAGCTTGTACTGTGTACCAGCTTGTCCATGAATGTCTTGTATACTACTACATGTAGAAGCAGATGTGTATCCCTCCCAATCTTCCTGTCACGCACACTGTGATATCCCACCTTTACAAGCTGTTACCTTGGACATTGCAAATTACTGTTACAGGTACACTTGGCTTTTATATATGTTGCCTAACATTCCTTTGTGTCATTTTGATTATTACTATGACATGAGGCAGGACATCCACAAACATACTCACTGACATTACTACAACTATATTGATGTTTTGGTGGGTGGCTGTTAGGCATAGTGAGTTATATGTATCTTTCCATTTTGATTTCCCAGAGTGCTCTTCTTTATGCTTCTGTAAAGCACTGATCTATGTGTATGTTGCTGCCTGTGTTCTGGCTTTTCCATGGCTACCTGCATACATGCATTTTCCCATTCAGGCTTCTGCTGTCAAGTACTATGTTTATTTCTGCCATAATACGCATACATGTTTTGTCTTATCTGTACATGACTGTATACCTGGCCAGGTTGTTTATTATTGCCTGCAGATATCATGTTTATTTCTGCCATAATACGCATGCATGTCTTATCTTATCTGTACATGACTGTATACCTGGCCATGTTGTTTATTATTGCCTGTACATATCATGTTTATTTCTGCCATAATACGCATGCATGTCTTATCTTATCTATACATGACTGTATACCTGGCCAGTTTGTTTATTATTGTCTGCACATATCAGTCCCCTGATTATGTTAGATGCAAATGTGTGTATGTCTATGTCATCTGCCTAAAAAGCAGAATTGCAGGAACATACACTCACATGATATCTGTTGCTTTGCTTTTGTTGTGCACATACCATACGTCATTATTATGAATACCTATATCTGCTTACTGTGCACACACAACATTTAAATTGGATGGGTTGACATAAACTTACACCAGGGTTATCATGTACAAACTGCTATAGCCTGTTTTGTCTATGCCATGTGGATGCCATAAGCACAACCTCCTGATTGACTGGTGGTGCTAGTGTTTATTTTAATTCAGTTGCCTGAGGTTCTTGGAATAGATCACCAATACCTAGGTAAGCAGGCCACAATTTTCATACTGTTGTGCAACATGGCACATGTGATGGCCATTTGTGCACCCTTCTGTGGTGCATACTGGAGTGCAACAAGGATGTATATAACATGCAAATTGGGGGTTCAGCACACGCAATGATCTTTCTGTGAAATTCTTTATCACAGTGTGTGCTCTGCTGTACACATCTTCTGCAGGCATTGAGGAATTTTTCATGGGTGTCATCAGCCATGCCTCCAGTAGATAACTGCTATCACCTGCTGGAATGATACATTCATTAGTCATACACTTTGCAGAGATGTCAGACATGAACATTACACACCTACTAGATGGCCTTCATGTATGACCCCTCCCAGAAGCACTTAACATAGGATTCTGTGCTTCTAGGCTGAGGCATCATGCACACTCCCAGGGTATGCAGCATTTATATTTAGGATAGGGCTCTCTTCTGGGCAGACAACAGCTGTAGATACATTTACCCTTTGTACTAGACAGGGTGTTGACTGTCAGGTAAGTGTAGTAAGTGTAGTCTATTAAAACAAGGGCCCAAGGGTTACTGGTGATTCCATAAAAAATGTTCCTAGGCAGTTTGCAGTCTTGTGATGTCGAAGAAAATTTAAAACAGGCCCCTGCCCTGCAGCATTTAACTGCCAAGAACTTTTCTAGGATGCAACACATAGCTGTCTAGAACAGCCCTACATTACCACCCATCCGACTCTAGAATGTCCCAGAGGCAAATGTATCAAGAAATTAGCACACCTTAATTTCTAGTAAGACATGACCTTCCCCATAGATTGTCTGATGTAAGATACACACATCCCACATGCAGTCTACAGAAGCTGTCTGCCAAACCTGTATCTATGATTTCCTAGTCAGAGAGCTGACATAATTAAAGCCTGGCCCACCACAGTTCTGGAGACCTCATGTTTGCAGGGCAAGTGAGCAAGTCCTCCTAACCATTATGCCCCTCCCCAATTGACCACTTCTGCAGTGAAATGCAGCATGCCTGCCATTCTACATTTATTTTATATTTTTCTTCACTATACTTAACAGCTTTCACCATCTTTTCTACTCTGATAAATATCACATACCACTGTTTATCATTGGCATTACTGCTTCACCTGACTGTTGCATTACAGAAACAGGTGTAGCTCCATTTATTTTATAATTTTAATATACAGATTGCCATAGATGAGGGTAAGGTGGTTCACACAGCCTATCTAGATCTCACCAAGGCTTTCGACACCATCCCCCACTCTGGAATTATAGATAAACTCACTAAACTAGGTATAAATCCTTATGCCACAAGATGGGTTGCCAACTGGCTCACTAACAGAACCCACATTGTGAAAGTAGCAGACTCCAAATCTGACTTCAGACCAGTGACAAGTGGAGTACCACAGGGTTCAGTCCTGGGTCCTCTCCTGTTTGGTATCTACTTTTCAGAAGTACAGGCTAACACAGAAGGTCTTTGGCTAACAAAGTTCGCAGATGACTGCAAACTAGGAGCCATAATCAAAAATTCTAACAATGTGGACATCCTACAAAAGGGCCTCACTGAGATAGATGCCTAGTTTCAAAGCCGTGGCCTCAAGCTCAATGCCAAAAAGTGCATTGTCATCCCTTTTGGTAAAAACTCTGTACCCATGAACTACCACATAGGCAATAGTCTACTTAACACCAAAAGTATGACAAGAGACCTTGGGACACAGGTGGACAGTAGTCTCTCCTTTGATAATCACATCACCACAGTAGTCAGGAAATCCTTCTACCTGGCACACCTCACCATAAAAGGTTTCTCATCCAGGAAAAAAAAAGGTCATTGTTCCCCTCTATTCGTCACTCATTAGACCCATTATAGAGTACAACGCCCCTTTTGGTATGTACCTCACAAGACGTCTACAACAACTAGAAAGGCCGAAGAAATACCTCACAAAGAGGATTACTGGCCTCAAACAGATGCCCTACACAGACATTTCAAAAAACTCCAGCTTTACTCCATCACATATCACCTACTCAGAGGCGATCTCTGCCTAACATATAAAGCTATGTCAAACCCAGAGCTGTTGGACATGTTCCACTTAAAGAAATCCCAATCCCTCCGAGCTACATACTCTAGGGACCTAAACCTTGTCACCACAATAAACAGAACATGCTGGAGGGATAGATTCCTGTCCCAGAGACTTCCCATACTCTGGAACATACTACCTATCTATATCAAACAAAGCTCCTCATTAGAACTCTTTAAGAAAAATCTTGATGATTGGATGGGAGGTAGGAAATTCACCCCGGGGATCACTTCTGTGGCTCTGCTCGACAGGGGCACAGGAAAATAATTTTCTTGGGTGGCAAAAGCCAGGGTACCTTTTTGGCTAAGCTTATATAGGCCCTAGGGCCAATAGCCTAGTACCTACCTATGAACCTATATATAATGAGATTCCCTTTTTATGGAACTGCTTGTGCTATACAATTGGCATAACTGTTGGTAGGCATCTTGCACTTAGTGCAAGTATTTTTAGAATTCACCCCATATATATATATATATATATATATATATATATATATATATATTTATTTATTTATTTATACATATACATACATATACACATCACTGAAGCATCGCCAGAGCTATTAAATTCCTGTAAATCTGCCATACCACAATACTTGGGAAAAAAAAGAAAGAAAAGTTCACACTCTACGTATGAAAAATATAGAAATACATATCCACAAAAAAAAACTGTGGCCCATCTAAAACAGCCCCTCCAAAGCCAAGTCTATGCTTACTTCATGAGCTGTACACATAAAGTAAATATATGCACAATCAAAAAACAACACTGTTCACATGAATTAACTCCTCAAAATATGGAATTTGCTCATATTACAATGAAGAGGGTTAAAATAAAATAAATAAAACAGCAAAACAAAACACTGACCAATACAGCTAATCTGACCAAACATAAAATAAGAAAATGCCTTACTAAACCATAAACTAACAAATCAGCAATTAAAATACAACAAGAGCAGACCTGAAACTGAAAAAAATACATCAGAACTAGACAATCACCCACAAAACACTGTATTCATAAAAACCTTCACAAGAAACTCCCACTCATTCAACATAGACAATTAATTTAATCCACTTAAGTCAATGAGTAATTAACTTAAAAAAAAACAGAAAACAACAAATAAATGGGATATTTACAAGCCTGGTGTGTGTGATATGAGAAATATTTTTGTACTGCAGGATTAAGAAACTGAGATCTTTAATCTACAGTAAAATGCATCTCATATGTGAAGTATCCCCACGTATTCCATACGTGTTTGTGCATGCAATAGGAAAAACAGCATGATACTACGAGTGTCCCTACTATTCAGAACCTGCACTGTATACGATGAACTGATTTATTATATAGGTCAAGAACGTTGTGTTGCATATTTGAAGTTTAATATTTCTAGCTAATTCTTTATTTAATATTACTTATTTAAATCCAAATCAAAGGATATGTTAATCTTTCTTTCTTTCTTTTTTTCTTTGAGGGTGAATTATGGTAATAGACGGCATAAGATTAGGGCTGACCTGATATATAATAATTGTTCCTGCTGTTTTACAAATATAAACACATACATCAATTATGATTAGTAGTCACATGGTTCCCCTGACTTGCATAATTTAAATTCAGATCATGCAAGTACAGATTATGCCTTTGCAGATATTATTATTTCATGCAAATCTGTGGCTTTCATCTTTGAAAGACAATGCATTTCTCAGACATTACCAAGCTTTAAGACAATCCTATCTACTGCAGGCCATGATTTCCAGTGCAGAAATTTGCATCTCTGGAACTGTAATGGTACTATCAGCTTTACCCAAAAGGGAATATTCATTATAGCAGTAATTCAGTGGAAGAATGTGACAGATGGATATCCCATTATTAGGCCAGAACATTTTTTTTGCTACTTTTAAAATGTCAGCATGTACTACATGCTTTAATTTGGGTGTTCATGGTAAATTTATATTATGTTTGAAGACAAAAATGCTGTATTGATGTGCCCAGAGTAAATCTTTACACCATCTTATTGAAGGAGATAATTAAAATGTTCCTCCTTGATCAACAAATAGCATTGAGTCTTTTCCCTAGATTTCATTCATCTAAGACTGTTTTTGATTTCTGCGTTTTTTTATACTTGTGTATTTACTTAGACTGTCCTGTTGCTGTCGAATTCACTTAATGGCTATGTAATTGTGACTCAGAGAGCAGCAGCAGAAATGAAAACCATGAGTCTTGTTTCCTGTGAAGGGCTCTGACCTTTATTCTCAATGTGCCTCCTGCTTTTGATCTTTGTTTCTAAAGTAACTTAACTTAGTAAAGTCTTGTGGCTGCCTTTTGTAAATTGTGAGTCATTTTAATGGTGCATGACAGTAAATATGGCTGTTTCTATGAAAACCGTTGTGAATACACTTTTTTCTGAAGCTTATCAAGCCCATCTAGGACACATGGTATGTCCTCTTTTGAAAAATTTGTTCTATAGGAAAATAATAAAAATGTAGGTACATTACTTTTCTGATATCAGGATTGCTAGCCTCAAAAGTACAATGAATGTCAGAGATAGTAATTTTGCTTGCTGGGTGAATAAATCTTATACTTTCAGAAGCTTCTGCTGATGTTATTATCACTAGTTCTTTTAAGGGGAGCAGTGCTTCTGTTCCCATGGTTACTATTTGCTGCTCTTTTAAGATGCAAAACACTGGAGCTTGTGGGCACTTAAATGGTATTTCACAGTATTGTTAATGCTTAGAAAATCTTGAGCAAACTCTACAAGTTCAAAAAACACGGTTAAGTCCATTAAAAAACTCAGAATATGCTCAACAATATGATAAGCATAGTAGATAATGACAGAGTAGACTTTTTTTAAAAAGGCCTTGAGCTGACACTACTATCCATTCTTATCAGAAAAAATTAAGTAACAGGAAATGGATTATTTTCTACTGCTGCCATATCGCTGTTTTCCAGACAGTGAGGTCAACGCAGCATCTGTAAGACAGTTATAGACCTTTATAGTTTGCAGTTTACTTGGTGAGCACAATTATATGTTTTCAGAGCACACCGCTCTACAGTAAAATTGCAGCAGTCAATGAACAGGTTAAGTGGCATTACTTTGAGCTATTCTTGTACTTAGTTCACATGACGTGAACTGCAGATTCCATTTCCTGGATCAGTGGAGTGAGAGCACCATCTACAGGTGGCAGAGTTTCTGCAGGAAAGGTAGAACAGCTCTGCTAAAGCAACTGGTGCCGCTTCTGCAAGGGGCTACTGCATTGTATTTCCCAGTCCCAGGTAATGCATATTCATCTTCTCATGACAAAGATGGCAATATTCAAGCAACCATCTCTACATTCACATATCAAAGTAGCACTGTAATATTTGAGTCCGATGGCATCCTGAAATGCATTGTAAAAATGATTGTTGCTTCTGTTTCAAGACAGGAGTACAAGAGAAATGTATTTAGAATGCTTTGGTTAAATAATGCAAACAGTAGAGTTGCAAAAAGTAATAGTGGGTAACATTTTAATAGATTATTTATACAGCGGGATGCAAAATTAATCTATAGAATCTACCAAGAAAAGAAAGCTTCAGTAGTATATATATTGTATGTCTGATGTACCACAAAACAGAGATAGTGATATGCAATAGTGAGATATATACAGCAGAAAGTTTATCATGGGACGTACATGCAACATAACCAGGTATTAAGTGCATCCTTTGAAAAGGGAATGTTTACATATATTCCATAACCAGAGTGTAGCACAGTGTGGGAAATTACAGTTAAGAGGGCAAAGGCGAAACCTTTTAGCCTAACAGCAAATTATACAGATGCCACAAAAGCAACATAAAATGTTTAGATTCTAACAGCAGATAAGGAGTACATAGCCAATCAAGCCTTCCCATTATTATGTATTGAATAAATTGCAAGTTCTGCTTAATTGCCATAATCATTTGTTTACATTATAATGAATCAGACCTTGAAAGTATGCCCATATGCTTACTCCATGCATTCTTCAATTCACGTACTCTTTTCGACTTTACTTCCAGTTCAGAAAGTCTATGTCAATCACCTGCCACCTTTTATGTGAAATAATCCTTCCTCATATTATCTGTAAGCTGACTGTCTTCTAACCTTAAACTGTGTCCTCTTGTTTCCAAACTTCACTTTTGTGAACTATGGTGCAGTTCCTCAGCTTAGACTTTATGGATTCTCTTGAGATGCTAAATAAAAATCTGAAACTTTTTCCTCTCCTGTCTCCCCTTCCTCTGTATTGTACATATTACATTGTTTTAGGTCCTCTTTATATGGCTTCAGTAGAAGACAGATTCACCATTTTTACTGCTTTTCTTTGAAATGTTATTATCCTGTTGATACTTAATGCTGATGAGCTTGCTAGAAATACATTCAGTACCATTATGAGTCTTACAGTTTTATGTAAACAAGGGTAATCATTTTTTGTTTTCTACTGTTAATGCTTTTCCAGTGTTCAGAACGTTTTCCGTGTTACTTTTTCACGTTTATTGCTTGCTGCTAGTGTAGCATATGTGCTATGCCCAGATAATTTCCCTCTCTTCTTTTTACTACTGCTAATGCCCACAGTCATTTGTAGAGTTCTCCCCTGCTTTTCATGGATGAATGGTTTTGTACTTTTGCACTGAATCAGTATTACCATGTTTCAGACTATTCCTCCTTTGCCAAATCCCTACGTCAACCTTTCTGTACCTTCACTTTGTACTATGAGGCCAATCACACCATGTTGATTTGGATTTTCCTTTGATCTGCACATTTAGGATATTTGTGTGGATCCTGTAGTGTGGTTAAGGGAAGTTACTTGTATTCTACTGTAAAACCATATCTTTAACGATTCAGCAGTTGCATCTTTTGGATGGTCCATAATAATATGGCAGTAATGTCTGTGGGATTCTTCCTGTGCAGTACAATACAAGGCAGCAAATTTTCCACCTAGCATCCTTCTTTCATAAATGTCTGTAACAAGACCACTGTCCCCCTCTAGCGAATAAAATTGTCCCATATCCACACTCACTGCTCATTAATGTTGCGGTCTGGCAGTTCTTTTATAGCAGCCTAAAATAAACATCTGAAGAGAAAGTGCATTGTCTTCCATGAAAAAATATGCGTGGAGTTAATGGTGATTTTTAAGAATGTTACACTATGCTACTACCATCTTATCAAGAACATTTACACTGGTAACATAACTGCTGCTTACTGATTGGCTCCCCAATTAGCAGGGTAATGCTGTTAACATGTATAGAAACATTATCATACTTTTACATTTTATTTTATGTAACATTGTTTGTAATGGGAGTTTGTAATACATTAACCCCTTTCATTATCAACTGGGGGCACTACCCCCCCACACCCCATCTTTCTACAAATAAGTGTTATGGAAAATATAGTTGCAGAGTGTGTACTCTCTGGCATTATTAAGATTCACTAAGCTGACTGCCTTATGACCTTTGTAGCACTTTCTACTGTATCATATTTAAAACCAAGGGTTATGTCTTACCTTTCAGAAGAAGACAGATGTGCCTGCACCACCTGTTTTTCTCAGTATAACCTTAACAAACAGCATTTTTCCTCATTGTTGTATCCATCTACTGCAGGCTCAGACAGGCATATGCCATGCATGCCACAGTGTGCATTTTTTTACATTTATTCATTTATTCATTTATTTTGTGCAAAGAGATGTGCCAGAATTTAAAATTAGTCTTAAAAGTACATAGTCTGGCAGGTTGTGCTGAGGATTAAGGCTACAAGCTGCTTCCTATGATACAGGGTTTGATTCCCTGAGCCTTCATTTGCTAACTGCATCACACTGTGTAAGTCACTTAACCAAACTGTGCTTTGGATAAATCGGGCTAGGCTCTTCAATGGTCTCATAGATTGCATGTCTAGTGACTACCTATATTTATCATGATTTATGTTTATATTTTAAGTATTTTTGTCAAAATTCCTGGTGAGTTGAGTTTTTTTTTTTTAAGTCTGTAACTTTAGGATTTTCTGGGGGGATGAGACTGGGAGTTGCGTGTCTGGAGGAGTGTGAATATACTGTGGAAGTTAGTGTACAACTCCAGAAATCCCTTTTACACCTCTGCCATCTTCCAAGAGACCCTCCACAGTCTGTTACATAATATATTGCACATATAGTTATATCTCCTCATACCTTATTAATCAGTCTCCTCAAAACAATATTGTCTCCTTAATAACTTAGTTGTCCTCTCTACAGTGGTATACCTTTACATCCATAGATATGTGTGTACCCACATTCTTTTCATCACTGTCACACAGTGTACACTGCATGATTAGTGAACAGCTATACTTAACAAAATCAAAATGACAATATTAAATTGCTCTATGGAGAGCACAGTAACTTCAATTTCTGGTAGCCCCTGGCCTAGAGTTTAGCTGAAAAGGGGGCACAAGCCAAGCTCACTTACCTGCTTAATAAATAAATAAATAAATTACCTATAGTTATGCATAATATTCCCACATGTTCCTCCTTCAGGGACATAACTAATAGTCTAGTCTCTTTCAGAGGAACAAAACTAAAAAGTAGAATTAATCTGTCCTAAAAAGGTGTATCTTGACCAACTAAAACTCCAGTTAAGTTAATGTTATTTATAATAACATATCTTTAAATTAAAACAAATGTTACATTTCTTTAAAAATCCTTAAGTAAACAAGACATACATTTCAAAACCACAGAAATCATGCATAAATAGACCACACCCATTCCAAATAATTATTTTATCTATTTGACATTTGTTTAGTAGGAAAGTCCGACTGGGATAATCCCATTTTCAGCAGAAGCCAGGGTAGAAAAGCTCTACATTGACATAATACAGTTACAGTTAAATAAAGTTATTACAAAGCCTAATACAGAAGAATGACACATTAACTAAGTAAAAAAAACACAGCTTCAGTTCATACAGTGTGAACCTATACATACATAGTACAAATATTCGGACAGCTATAAAAAGTTAAAAAAGAACATTGTTAATAAATATTCACAAGCTGCACTTCACAGAGATGATATTAACCACACAGAGTACACAATTTGGTACAGAGATGATATAGCCTAGGCAAAATTATATTTCTGCTTTCTTTAAGAAATAGATTTTACTAATTCCTTCTATCTGAACATAGCTAAAGTATGCTGGTGATGAAGGAGGGAGGGATTAGTTCAGCCTGGGGTAGTGCAGCAGCAGAGCGATGTCTTATTTAGGTAGTCTTTTAGCAGTTGCTTGAAGTTAGAAAGGTTAGAGGTAGATCTAATTTGCAGAGGGTTGGAATTCCATTTTTAGTGATAGAGTGTCAATAGAGACTTTGGCCAGAGAATTTGTGGGGTTCATATATGCTAAGAAGATGCTGTTCATTAGATCTAAGTAGTCTGTCAGGGTGATAGGAATTGAGAATAGGAGTAAAACCAGAGTAATCATCAGCTTTGTGAATAATGTTGTGGAGATAAGCTGTAGGTAATCTAAGTGGTGAGGCAGTTTGAGACAATTCAAAGCCTTATGGGTAATAATACAGAAGTGACTACCATACTGTTCGCTGGTGGCAAATTTTTCCACCTTACTATATCATGAAGGTTGGTTAAGATGGAAGCACTGTATAAGAGATGTGAGAGAAGGTAAGTTGTGACAAAAGTGGTTTTGATGGTGTTGCTAAGGAAGTTTTTATGCCTGTAGAACATTCCTAATTTTTAGTGAGTCTCTTTTATGTTACTTTGAACATGCATGTCAAATTTAAGGATATCATCTATAATCATTCCAAGTTTTGTATGGAGATTTCTTCAATTTGAATTTTGTTTAGTGAAAATATTTTGAAATTTTCTTTGTGAGGGGTATGTGATTTAGTGAAAAATAGCAGTAACTTTGTTTTTTGTGGGTTAGCAGTAGCTGGGCATTATGGAGCCATTTCTCAACTGAGGAAAAACCTTTTTGCATGATACGGAGGAGGTGAGGCAAGTTATTAGATGCACATATAAGTGCATCATCAGTGTATTGATAAAGATATTAAAGAGGAGGAGACCAAGAATAGAGCCTTGGGGTACAGCAGTGGTGACTTGCAGGTATGGAGAGAGAGTATTTTCCTATTTATAGACTGGAGCCTGTCAGTCAAATAGGTACTGAACCACAGTAATGAAGAAGGGGATATTACAAGTACAGACAGTTCATACAGGAGTTTAGGGTGAGAAACTGCATTAAAGGCCTTTGACAGGTCAATAAATAAGGGGGGGAAACCAGAGCCAGAGTCTCTGTGTTTGTTTATTGTGTCAGTGAATGATAGGAGGGCAAAACTTGTACTGTGTGTTGAGTGGAAGCCAAGCTGGGTGGATGTTAAGAAGCATTCTTGTAGAACACAGCGGAGGAGCTGCTTATGAATACATCTTTCCAAAATTTTTGAGAGAGTTGATAATTTTGCAATACACTGGAAAGTTAAAGATGTCAACCAAGATACCACCCTTATGAAGAAAGATAATATAGGACTTTTTCCATAATGAGGGTATATGTGATTCAGCTGTTGATCTATTGATCAGTTCATTGATTTATTGCTGTTATGATATGTTTCTGTTTTAGAGTTTAATGTTCTTTTTTAATACACAGTTATTTTTTGCATGTGTTTGTCCTTTGCCTGCTGAACATTAAACATTCCCTCAATCACATAGTTTGATGGCCGGGCGGGGCTTTACCCAGGCAGCCATGAGATTGCCTTGCTTTGTCCTATCTACATTAATGTTCTGTTTGTATAAGCTTATCACATGTGAATTTTCTTATGTCATAGATTTAATCAGTATACTTGTATTACTTGTAATGCACTGGTGTGCCCTGCCTTTGACTGAACATACATACATACATATATACATACATATATACAGATATACATACATACATACATATGTCATACATACATATATAGATACATGCATACATACATATATAGATACATGTGTGTATATATATATATATATATATATATATATATACATACATACATATACACACATGCGCACATGCATGCATGCATACATACATACATACATACATACATATGCATACATACATATATAGATACATACATACATATATACACACATACTTGCATGCATACGTATACACATACATACATACATAAACTGTCTAAAAAAGATGAGTGAGGATGAGAAGATAAGACATGCTGAAAATGATGACTAGGCTCTTCAATAACCTTTCTATATAGCTTAGCATTATCTTATTGAAAAGGCAGTAGAATGAGCCAGAAAAGGTAGTTTAAGTATGAGATGGGGTCTCCCTACAGAAAAAAAGAGGCAGCAATCCAAGCATTGATGGATGACAAATGACAGAGCATGTAGATATTGACACCTCAAATATGGGCTTAACCTTGCAGGACGGTTCCTATTTGGGAGTAAGGTCAAGGCTGTCACAGAAGGTGAAATGTTGGTACAATATCAGATGGTAAGGGTTACAGATTCACAGCTCAGGCTGTAGAAGTCTTGGAGAAGCCTCATATCTGCAGTCTCAAGATGAAGGACAAAAGTCACATATTAAACAAACATGGATACCAGTCAGTTTCAATTTGCAAGTAATTTTGACCTCAGCTGGTCCTATTTTTAAAATGTGGATATTCTCCGAGCATACAGCAGTGTTAAAATTATTTTTACACCTATGGTGTATGTGGCCAGTGTACCACAGCTTGATATAAATACAGAAAAACAAGTTTATACATTCTGGACTGATGGTGATTTGTTCAAACTGTTAATAATCAGAAAACTGTCAATTCCATTATAGTTTAATTAGTACATTGTAAAGTAATGTGGTTCATTGAAACAAATGGCATAACGCTACAGTTTTAACAAATTAGGGTGGGCTCATTTCTTGCAGGCAGCCCCAGGATACCAAACAGAAAGCTATAACGTATTTACCTTGTTTTGCTGCACTGTATGCAGTAACTTGTTGCTTAACTGTTACCATCTGGGTTTGATCTCTTTATTTAAGAGATTCTATTTAAAACAGTAACACAGAAGGCAAGATGGTAGAGTCTAAGGCTATAAAAGATGCAAATGTTGTTACCCTTAGGGAAGAAATGGGCAGTAGGGCAGTTGGGAGGTAGGCTTTATGGTCATAGAGAGACCAAAGAAAAAAGAAAATGGCTTAATCAGTCAATACTGCTCCAGCTGACTAACAGTCAATCCTCCTACACAAATGTAACAGGACAGGATATTTGCCAGAACATTTAGTATGCAATCTTCTCTGTTGGAGCAGGTCTGTTCTATAATCAATTTTCTCACTCAGGTCAAAGGGATGACCAAATCTCCAGTACCCTGTTCTTGGACATGCAAGTGGTGTGGCTCTCTGTCTTATTGTCTCAAACTTTAAAGCTACATAAATGGGAAGTACATTCATTAAGTTAGTCTCAGAATGTCCAGTTTTCAGCCCTTTGTTTATTCTCACAGGTAATTTCATAAACCTCTTGTGATTATTTCATATGGAGTCAACTCGTCAATGTTATTTGTGCTGTAACTTGAATTTTCATAGGTTCATAGAGATATACTAGGCTAATGACCACTAGGACCTTTATAGGCCTTGATGTGCAATCCAACCCAGTTGTGTGCCTATGTGTTATGAGTATTCATTAGGAGAGGGTATGTTAGTTGGGAAGTTTCTAGAGGTTATGGGGGGTTATATTAGTTTGGGCATTACTATCTGCCTCTTGTCTTTCAG
Organism: Protopterus annectens; assembly: GCF_019279795.1. NCBI lineage: Eukaryota > Metazoa > Chordata > Ceratodontiformes > Protopteridae > Protopterus > Protopterus annectens. Next base: position 318,811,744 of record NC_056729.1, read on the forward strand.
AGGCATGGGGGCCAGACCTGGGGTGAATTTCAAATTTCCCATCCATTAGTCAAGGTTATATTTAAAGATGAGCTCTGCTTCATATGGAAGGGGGGGCCTGTTTCAGAGCATGGAGATCTTCTGAGATGTATAAATGTCTCACCAGCATGTCTTATTTATGGCAGAAGCAAAACTTAAATCCTGGGATCTAGTGGTTATGAGGCTGTTCATTTTGTAAATGTGCGAAAGGTCCATTACAGCTAGATCTGAGGATGCCTTCTATAGGTTCATAGGTTCATAGATTTATACTAGGCTATCTGCCCTAAGGCATTTATAAGCCTAGCCCAAATTATTGTGGCTTACGCCACCCCTTATATGAAAAAATACTGTGCCCATTAGTTTGTTGTGCCTCTGTCCAGCAGTGACACAGAGATGATTCCTGGGGTAAACCTACGATCTCCCATCCACAGGTCTAGATTTCTCTTGAACAGAGTCAGCGAGGTGCTCTGCCTCACATGGACCGGGATTTTATTCCACAGCATAGGGAGTCTCTGAGTGATAAATCTATCCCTCCAGCACGTCCTATTTATATCCGTGCTAAGGTTTAAGTCGCTTGCTCTAGTGGTTTTGGTGGATTTGGATTTTTGAGGTGGAGCATGTCCATTAATTCCGGGTTGGACATGGCCTTGTATGTCAGGCACATGTCACCTCTGAGCAGACGGTATGCGACTGAATAGAGCTGGAGTTTCTTCAATCTGGCAGCATATGACAGATTTTGGAGTCCTTTATCCTTTTGGTGAGGAACTTTTGGGGTCTCTCCAATTGCTGCAGATGTCGGGTGAGATACATCCCGAATGGGGCATTGTACTCGATCATTGGTCTGATGAGTGAAGAGTACAGGGGAACAATGACCTCACTAGATCTGGATGTGAATCCCTTCATGATCAGGTGGGCAATGTAGAAGGTCTTTCTAACCACTTTAGCAATGTGAGTGTCAAAAGAAAGGCCACTGTTAACCTGGGTCCCCAGGTCCCTGATAACCTCTTCTGTGCTTAGTGGATTGCCACCTATATGGTAGCTTGGGGTTACCTTGTTTTTCCCGAAGGGTATGACTATACATTTTTTGGCGTTTAACTTCAGGCCATGGCTATGCCAGGCATAGACTGCCTGTCATTAACTTGTAGGAGACAGAGTCATACCACTCAGCTATACAGATTTTCTCAGAATGTCCAGATTTTTGCCTAATATTTTTGGTCCGTTCCTCATAAAAAGTTGTGGTTTTCTGGCAAATCACTGAAAATTAAAGTCACTAAATAATACTAAATAATGACAGACATTTGAGTTTCAGACTTTGGATCCTTCAGAAAATACATAATTATGCAAAACCTGTTATTCTACCAACTTTGTAAGTTTATAGGAACAATGTTTCTTAAATTCTGTCCCAATTTTTGGGCCTCTCCCCCCCATTCTTTCTGACTTTGTCCAGATTTCTTGCACTAAGAGGTTGAGAGGTATGGACAAAGTATGGAAAGAGGGCTTTAAGGTGATCCATATAAGACAATGTGTTTCTACCCTGGATTCTCCTGCTAAGAAACCTTTGTGGTGATCCATCTGTTGGATATGTCTGGTCAGGTACATGCCAAAAGAAGCATTATACTCAATGATGGGTCTGATAACAGTCAAATAAAGTGGCACTATGACTTCCTTGGACCTGAATTTGATGCCCTTACTTATAAACTTGGTGACATAAAATGATTTTCTTACTATTTGGCCCACATGTTGTTCAAAGGCCAGATAACTGTCTACATATGTTCCCAGATCCCTGACTTCCGGATCAACTCTTGGGGGTGTCTTATCGATGGAATAATTAACCCGAGTGGCCATTTTCCCAAAAGACATTATAATACATTTCTTGGCATTGACTTTTAGTCCATAACTTTAACACCAGTTATTTCTGTGTGTTAGACAATCTTGTAACATGTTTGCGCCAATGGGGAATCTACGATCTCTGCCAATTTGCAGTCATCTGCGAACTTGGTCAGCCAAAGGCCTTGACATTAGCCTTTTACCTCTTAGAAGTAGATGGCAAATAGGAGCAGTTCCAGCATGGAGCCTTGAGGTACCCCACTGGTGACCAGTCTCTTAGTGGAGGTGGTGTCACCAATCTTAACTTCCTGGTCCTGTCTGTGAACCTGCTCAGTTAGTTTGCCAACTATACCCAAGTGAGGCATTGTATTGAACACCTTAGGCAGGTCCAGGTAGGTGATATGCACCATTTATTCCCTCATCCATTGTCTTGGTGACCTTCTCAAAGAAGTCCACCAGGTTTAGTAGATATGACTTTCCCTTGACAAAGCCAAACTGGGTTGGGTTCAGTGTCTGAAGGTTTCCTAGTCTTTATTGATCATTTCCATGATAATTTGTCCCATGGCTTTGCATATTAGACTAATCAGAATAATAGGTCTGTAGTTTCTAGTGTCAGTTGATGGTCCACCCTTGTGAAGTGGGATAACCCTTGCAGTCCACCATTCTCATAGTGCAAAGCTGTTTTGAGGCTATAGTTGAAAAGTGACCAAAGTGGTCCTGGTAGGTCATGTTTTGAGTTATTTAGGAGGCATCACAGGATATCGTTTTAGCCCATTGAAGCTGTGTCTTTGGCCATAGCAAGCACCACCAAGACCTGCTGCCTGTTAATAGTTGAGAGAGTTATGCTAGTAGGTATTTCACATGGGAAGGCAGGGGGAGTAGGGGTAAAGTCTAAGCTGAATTTGTCAGCTAGCAAATTCACTATGTCACTGCGCATTGAAGGTGCCACTATTGACCACCAGTACAACACACTGGTGTGTGCTACCTTTGCAGTTTGGAACATGGCTGTAGAAGACCTTGTGGTTATCTTGACCCTGTGAGGCTATCTTGACCTCAAAATTGACCTTGTTGGACTAATTAGTCCTCTTAGTTTCATTAAGATGAGGGATAATTTAAGCCCTTCCCTTCATTATATCTGCTAACACATTTGTTATTCCAAGCATTATTATTTGAGTCATGCATTGTACAAATCCTAAACCCTGAGGATGATATGGAATATGCAATTTCTGTTGCTCTCCTACAAATTTTCATATGAATTTCCTAATCTTTCCTGTGAAATAAAGACCATGATCCAGATCTAAATACCCCTTAATCTCCACTGAAGCACAATGTCCTCAGCAAATATCTGTACACCCATAATAGCTGAAAAATCACAGACAGGGAAAGCATACACCCACTGAGTGACCAGACTTACTATAACTAAACAGAAGAATTTCCTGCTGCCTTTAAGGAGAGGCCAGTAAAATCTGTCTTTACTCTTTTCTATGGCTTATATGAAAGATAAGCATAAATGTCTTTTCATGTGTTATAGGGCCATCTATTATTGGCATTATTTAACGGCATCTGTACACATTCTCTGTCAATACCAATCCTTTGTAAGGTGATACAGCATAGTGTTTTGCCCAGCATGTGACTGTGGTACCACCATCCTTCCAGATGGAAACTTCCAAACTCCCACTGAATTCAGTTTCATCTCATGTTTTCCTGATCCCTTCACTCGTGATTATCTGTGGCATGATGCAATTGTACTATATCCATTGCAGCAGCAGATGTAACAAACACTTTAATACCTTACTGACTGCTGCATCCTTTTTCCACTGTATCTCTACTTCAATTCCCTTGACCTGTGCCTGGTTTACAGGTCAGTCTCTGACCCAGCCCTAATGGAAATGCTACACATTCATAAATTAAACTGCACAAGGGTCAGTTACTCCAAGGTTTTTAACCTAGCCTCTGACATGAACAGGTCATGTTGGAGAGATAGATATATCTCTCAAAGACTGCCACTTCTCTGGAACAAGCTTCCAATTCACTTGAAACAGAGCCTTTCCCTGACCCTCTTCAAATGCAACATAGATCAATGGATGGGTTTCCACAAATTCACTCCTGGGGTGGTGCCCATGACCCTCAGTGACAGAGGACGTCAGTATTGGCTACCAAAGACCCTTACCTCTGTGAACTTCACTCCCCTAACCACAGATAATTGGGGCAACTCAGGATAAATATGGCTTGGCTTGAAGGACTCTAGGGCCATTAGCCTAGTAACATTCTATGAACCTATATCTACCTTTCCAAGGAACTCAGATTTAACCATAGCTCCCACCTATGACAACAAAGCTGCTTCAGATAATATCATCACTATATCCAGGTGTTTTACCACTTCCTGTTCTGCAGTACTGTAACCTCCTAATTTTGTAACATTTAAATAAAAATGCATATGTTAATGCATAGTGGCCATCACTGAAAATGATTATTCACTTCCCCCTTGCCTCTCAGAGTATTTCATTTAGAGCCACTAATTTTGCCACTCATTCAGAAATGTGCCCTGTTAAAACAGGTTAATGGATTAAGGGCAAGGCAGAATAGTAATGATGACACATAGTCACCCTGGAATATCCCCCTTTGAATTTTTGTCCATGGGATAACAATTTCTCCTTTATCATGGCTTAATTGCAAAGTGGTCTGCCACTGTTTCATGGTCACTGTAATGTAGTCGATCAGCGTGGGATGTATCTCATACATTTTTAAGCACTCGTTTATCCATGAATGAGGGATACTATCAAATGCTTTTTTGTAGTCAATCCATGCCATACTTAGATTCTTCCCCTTTTTACAGTTCTTCACTATGACTATATTTAACAACAAATGATCCTTTGTTCCATATGACTTTTTTTATTGCCCTTTTGTTCTACTGCCATAATTGAGTTTTCTTCTAAATGACTTTAAACTCTGGCGGCATCAATTCCCATGTATAGTTTATATGTCATCGGAAGGCAAGTTATGGTTCTATAATTTTTAGGGTAGCTTGCAGGTTCACTCTTAAGTAAAAGCATTGTTTTTCCTATTGTTAGCCAGCTTGGTGTCTGTTCTGGGTGCGTATATAAATAGTTCTTACACATGGATAAATCTTTGTGCAAAGATCTTAATACTTTTAACCAGAAGTTAGGTACTGCATCTGGGCCTGGGGTTTTCCAATTAGAGGCTTTTCTTAACTTTGTTTCAGTCTCTCTAGCTGTTACTTCATCCCATTTCATATCCTGTACCTTTAAACTTCTTATTCTTTCTTTTACGTCTTCTATACATTTAGCATCTTTGTTATGTTCTACAGGATCTTCATAGATACTTCTCCAAAATGTATCTATTTCTTCTTTTTTTGGTCGTCTTTCAATTCCTTTTACCTTATTTCCCAGTTCTCTATAAAACGTTTTTGGGTCATCAATAAATTGCTTATTTTGCACTTTTCCTTTATATCTACCTTCGTATCTTGTAAGTTTTTCCACCTGTGCTGAAATTTCTAGTTTGATATTTGCAATAGTACATGATAGACCCTGGTCTTTTCTAATATTGCTCATTGCTATTATCACATCTATCTTTATTAGTATTTTTGTTGATCTATTCCCCCTTCTATAGTCTTCTGACAGTGACACTTCTTGTCTTAATTACTTTATAGTTTTCTCTGTTCGATATTTCCGTGATGGTATTCGATTTCTCCCCTTCCTTTCCCTCACTACCCTGTGTTCTTGTGGTAAAACTTTGTCAGTTATTAATTTAGCTGCATAGTAATATACCCTGTTTACTTCTGTTATGTCGCATGGATCTCTATGAACAGTCCTAATTACTGTCTTCATTTGTTTTATCAGACTTCTGACTTTTTGGGTTTTATTAACCTTCTGCAGTCTATTTCTTTCATTGATCTTGATACATCTGTCCATGTCTATTAAGTCAAGCAATTCTTCTCTTATTTCATTTTCTTCCAAACTGAGGGCACACCCCTTGTTTTCCAATTCCTGTGGGCATTCTACAGAAGGTTCTATAGCATCTTCCTGTGACACAGTCTCATCAATTTCATCCTGTGCCGTCCATTGCTCTGTCATATGGGAAATCACTGGCCTATCACTCCTCAACATTGACTGCATCACAGCTTCCTTTTCCTTCCCTTGCTGTCGAGCTTCAAGTGAATGTTTATACTGGTTTCCTGTGGAAGGCTCCAAATTATCTTCATATGGCACCTGACCAATTGCTTCCTGTTCCACATGTTTCCCCTTAATTTGGATATCTATTACTCTATCCTGTTGTGGTGCTTTCTGAATTAGATTTTCTACACTGAATCCTTCACTTTGCAGGTACTCCATAACCTCAGATTCTGTTTCTTTAACTTTTCCATTACTAATCTCCTTTTCTACTTTTCCTCTTTGTCTTCTTATTTTTTGTATTGTAAAGTTTTCCATGTCTGGATTCCTTTGCCTGTATTTCACTTCAAATATCTTTGGTGCTGCTCTTTTTGCATTGGTTAGTTTTGCTTTCTCCTTTGCATAAATATTACACCATATTAAATCTCTTTTTCTTTCCCATGTCCATATTTCTTCTTCAGATGTTTCCTGATCTTCCTGTTTCTCCCTGCTTTGGGGACTCACTCCATCCTGCTGTGATGTAACCTGTGTTAGACCTTCTACATCAAATTCTTCACTTTGCAAATACTCTATAACTTCAACTTCTATTTTTTTTAACTTCTGCTTTACTGATCTTCTTTTCTACATTCCATCTTTTGATATTATTTTTTTATTGTGAAATTTTCCCCATCTGGATGCCTTTGCTTGTATCTCTTCAAATATCTTTGGGGCTGCCTTCTCTGCATTGATTAATTTGGCTTTCTTCTTTGCATAAATATTGCACCATATCAAATCTCTCTTTCTTTCCCATGTCCATATTTCTTTTTTATACTTTTCAAATAGCTCTTGGTTTTGTTGTTTATATTTTTGCACTTCCTCAGATGCTTCTTTTTCCAAAAAGATCAAGGTTTCTTGATCTATATACTATTTTTCACAAATCTGTTGTATTAATGAACACAAATTTTCATTTGAAGCTTCTGACAGTTTTTCTTGCGGAAGTATTTTTCTTTCCTCTAATTTCTCTCTCAATCATTTTGAATATCTTGTGTCTGGCAATTCTGGCCTTTTTGCATAATAGTAACAATACATAATTTCTTCATTATCCTCAATAGTCCACTTTATCGTCTTTATGTCTCTTCTTTGGCCTATCAGTTTTTATGATTTTTGTGGACTGCTACTTCCTTCTACAACAGGAGTGCCATCCTGCCCCCTGGGCCTGACCTGGCCCCATTGTAGGAATGATTCTGTATTTTGAGGATTCTACACTGTCATCTTTTCCAGTCCTGGCATCAGTGCGTCTACCAGGATTGGGCACTTTTTTAATCCTGGGTCTTGTGCACCCAGCTATCTTTTTAGTTTTTGACCTACTTCTATCCATGATATATGCTATATAAATACAGTCTATTCTTTCTTCTTCTTCTTTCGGATTTTTCCCGGTTAGGGGTCGCCACAGTGGATCACCTGTTCGCTCATGATTGGCAGTGTAGTTTTATAGTGTCGAGTTGCCAGCCCGGCACCCAACCTTCCACAGAAGATACACACATGCACACAGTCACACCTAGGGCCAATTTAGAGTGTCCAATCCACCTACAGCATGTCTTTGGGATGTGGGAGGAAACCGAAACCCACGCGACCACAGGGAGGACAGGCAGACTCCACACAGGAGGCACCCCAGCCGAGGATCAAACCGGAGAACCTCTTGCTGTGAGACGTAGAAATACAAATAAATACAAATAAATAAATAAAATAAATAAATAATAAATAAATAAATAAATACTATATAAATACAGTCTATATATTTATTTTATTTTACATTTGTTTACCGGGAGAGTCCGACTGGGCATAAAACCCTTTTTCAGCGGAGGCTCAGAGAGAAAAGCTCCATTGTTAGTAAACTATTTTGTTAGTAGAAGGAAAATTGTATAATACAATAAAGAAATAAATAGTAACAGACATTCATAATGGTAAAAAGACTAGAACAGAATAAATTGGTCAAGTGGGAGACAAGACCGATAATCTTGTTTAACAATGCTTCTAGAAGACAGTTCTTACAGTAGTAGCGGGTAGTGACATTGTATACAATAAGAGTGCAATTACAATACTTAGTCTTATATACAGGCAGCATAGCAAACTGAAGACTTAAAATCTGATAGATATTAACAGTGAGAAGGGAAAAAAAATAAGGTAGTCATATGATTTAAATTCAATGCTCATTACATGTGATTAAAATTTTAAAATCAGCTAGTTCCATGGTTTGGGCTACCCATGTCCAGTACATGTACAAGTCCAGGAACTGGTGAGGTGGACTTTAATGTGATGCTTGAAATCTTTTAAGCTAGTTATAGTTCTAATTTCAAGTGGTAAGGCATTCCACAGTTTAACAATGTAGTAGGAGTATAGAGTCACCTGATCTATTTTTACTCTTGGTTACTTCAATTAGAGCTTTATTAGTGGATCTTAGTGGATGGGTACTTATATGAGGACTGAGGAGATCTTGTAGAGCTGGTGTTTTATCGGGTTTATAGTACATTTGGTGGGTGGTAGAGAGTTGAGTGAGAATGAGTAGGTGGGGTAGTACTAACCAAGATAGTTCTCTTAGGGTCTTACAGAGGTGGGTTCTAGGAGGACAGCTAGTGGCAAATTTAGCTATCTTATTATAGCAGGCATCTAGCTTGCTTAGTTCTGATGTGGAGAGGTTGGTAAGGATGGGTAAGGCGTACAGTAATGTTGACAGAAGATGAGTTCTGGCTGTGGTTATTCTGGAGTTTGTGGTTAGGTAGTTTTTGCATCTGTATAAGGTACCTATTTTCTTGTGTACTTTTTTTACAGTCTGGGCAATGTGTAAGTCGAACTTCAGATTTTGATCAATAACAACACCAAGAAGTTGGGTGGATGGTACTGGTTCAGTCAAAGTCTTATTACTGGATATGATGTTGAAGTAAGTGGATTGGCTTTTGAATTTAGTGGAGTGGAAGAGCATGAGTTTAGTTTTATTTGGGTTCAAGATTAATTAGGCATCTGCCAACCATGATTCAATAACATTGAAGGATGTTTGGGTTAAGTTCTGCAGTTTAGGTAGAGTTGGGGCAGAACATATGACAGTGGAGTTGTCTGCATACTGTATAAGGGTGGCTAGAGTTGTAGCATTATGGAGATTATTTGTAAACAGGTTAAAAAGGAGGGGGCCAAGAATCAGAGATTACTATATTTTGTGCTGAGCTGAGGACAATGTGGTAATTCTTTCTTTAACTTTCCTCACAAATTTCAGAGAGGTACACAGAGGGTCACTATAGTGTGTATAGTAGCAGTGTACTGTCCATGGTGAGATTTTGTGAAAAAAAGGTTCACCTCATGAAGGTTCTCTCCAAGACTTGAGGATGAATTCAAGTTTCAGCACTACTACTCTCCTTTGCTTGCTGACTTTTCATCTCTCCATTTTGATCCCACAACTGTGTAAGTGGGATCATGTGGGTAGAGGACTGTGTGTGTGTGTGTGTGTGTGTGTGTGTGTGTGTGTGTGTGTGTGTGTGTGTGTGTGTGTGTGTGTGTGTGTGTGTGTGTGTGTGTGAGTGACGTGTATATGTATGTCAGTGTGCGTGGGGTGGCTGCTGTCATGCCTCCACACACCCCTAACAAGCATAAGTCTACAACATTGGGTGGTGGGACCACTATCCACCAGGGATTACTGCAATAGGGGGATGGGGAATCACTGGCCACCAGGAAGTACATAAGACTTGTGCCATTAAGGCACTTAAACCATAACAGGGATTGGGGGTGGAGTGGACATGGACACCAGGGAGACTTTTCTAAACTTTTGTCCTGCAATCACACTTATACCAGTACAGGAATCGACAGAGGAGAGACAGTAGATACCAGGGATTACGGCTGGAAAAGGAGACATCAGGGATGTTCAATCAACACAGGGACAGGTGAGAAGACCGTGGTGTGACTGTGTGTGTGTGTGTGTGTGTGTGTGTGTGTGTGTGTGTGTGTGTGTGTGTGTGTGTGTGTGTGTGTGTGTGCCTGTGTGTACACATGTGTGTAATGTGTGTGTACACCTGTAATGAGCAGCATACCCTAGTGATCAGTCTTGGTGCCTCTGTTATTCAGGATATATTTTTCTGATGTGCAGGCCGAAACCAGTAGGCTATGGCTGACCATGTTTGCAGATGACTGCAAGCTGGGTGTGGTCATCAATTCCCCAAGTGATGCAGACATCCTCCACAAGTGTCTCACCCAAACAAATGACTGGTGCCAGAAACATGGCCTCAAGCTAAATGCCAAAAAATGCATCATCATCCTGTTTGGGGAGAGTGACATTCCCACATATTATCACATTAATAACAAAGTTCTAAGCAATGCAATCAAGCTGTGAGGGATTTGGGCACCCAGGTTGATAGCAATCTGACTTTTGACCACCATGTTGCTTCCATTGTACGGAAAGCTTTCTACATGGCCCACCTCATAAGTAAGGGTATCTCATCCAGGGACAAGGAGGTCATAAGATCCCTGTATTATTCCTTTATAAGGCCATTTATTGAGTACTATGCCCCTTTTGGCATGTATCTCACAAAGCACATGCAGCAGCTGGAGAGACCACAGAGTTTCCTCACCAGGAGAATCCAGGGCCTGAAACATCTACCCATCACAGATACGCTAAAAGCCCTGTCCCTCAACTCAGTTTCATACAGACTCCTCAGAGGTGACCTCTGTCTGGCATACAAAGCAATATCAGACCCCGCCTTGATGGGACTGCTGCATATCTGCAAGTCAAGCTCCACTCGAGTAACCTGCATGCATGACCTCAACCTGGTCTGTGACGTCAATAGGACTTACTCTCTGCAACAAACACAGATCCTGGTGCCACAACAAGTCGGCCAATAACACAAGTCGGAGTGCATAAAGTAATTTATTTAAGTGTACAAAGAAATAAAATCCACTTTTCGTCGGGAGCAATCTCCCAACTTCCTCAGAATAAACATGGGCGTAGTAACAGCACGTTTTTTATATCGTTAATTAATTAATTAAACATGTGATACACAAGTTGATTAATCCATAAAATTAAAGTGGTATGATACAAACATAAACACTGAACTATACAATAAACGCTAAAAAATAATAAACTGCTGATAAATGAATAACTAAGTGATTAAAACCCAGCTTCGTACTTTAAAAATAATGAAAAAAGTATATATATATATATATATATATATATATATATATATGTATAAAAATAAAAAATATATATATATATATATATATATATATATATATATATATATATATATATATATATGTGTGTATTATTTAGCTTGGTTAAACAGCTGTTAACAACCATTCATAAGATTTTCACCTCTATTTGTCAAATACTGATTCATCAACTAACAATAAATAAACAAATAAATAAATGAATGAGTAAATAAATAAATAAATAGGTGGGTAAGTAAACCCACTAACAACCTACCAACTATACTTTCATGTATACTAAAACTTCATTATAAGATATATATAAAAAAATATATGTATGTAAACAAATGTATGTTATTATTTATTAAAAAATATTTATTAAAAAATAATATATGTAAATATCGATAGAAATAGATATTAATAAATCCAATATAATGGTAGTTCAGTTGTGAATAACTGTATAAATTTGTTTATTTGTCTATATAATTCAGCTCATATCAGATCGCTGCTCAAATAATACATATAACAATGATAAAAGTGGTGAACTCTACAGGGAAAAAGTATATATATACATACATATACACACATACACAGATACGTATATATATATATATATATATATATATATATATATATATATATATATATATATATATATACATGTATGCATGTATATATCCAACTAATGTTCAAAAATTATATATATTGGTGTAACAGCAATGTAGCATTGTAGTGGTAGTAAAAAATGTGTAGATATATAAACACCCTCTTCTAGTAGCCCAACTGATGTAAACAAATTCTGATAAGCTTTTAGAGCCAAAAAATTGTTTCCAAAAAATTATCATTGTTGTTGTTGATGTTCCCTAATATACAAAACATTTATTCTCATTTCTTTCCTTATCTGTTAAGATTTTTCAATCTAAGAATACACATAATTGTAGAACATAATCAGTAGAACTTGATATAGCAACTACGTTAATTGATCTCAAACGTTTTACTAGAAAACTCAACTTAATGGTTCTAATGGGGAGTGACATGAATAACAAGACTGACTATTATGTCTCGAGTGTGTATAATCCACCCTTACACCCTTTACTAACTTTATTTGAACAAATTAGTGAATTAGATATTCATAATATCAAGAGTATAGGAAATACTCCAAGACACAACAAAGATCGAATTTTTAATATTAGTAGAGAAGCCAGGGAAAATCTGAAATTTTTGTGCCAAGCCCCCATCCATATTATGAAACCAGATAAGGGTGGGGGGCTAGTGATTATGAACACTATGGACTACAATGAAAAAAATGACTGGAATTTTGGATAGTCATACGTATGTAGAAGCATCTAAAAATGAGATGTATGGTGCCTACAGGAAAGTTACAGCCTTTATTGAAGAACTATATATAGAGGCAAGAATTGATAAATCAATGTATAATTACTTAACTCAACCTGCTCCCCGAATTCTGAAGTTATTTGGAATCCCAAAGGTTCATAAATGCATAGATAATCCACCTATGCGACCACTAGTGGATGGTAGGAATAGTATTACTTACACGTCCGCTAAAGTAGTTGATAACATTTTAAAGAAATACATAAAACTTGAAACACAAATATCCAAGGATCTTGGTCATTCTTAGAGAATATTAATAACCTGGAGTTTAGTGAAGACACCTTTTTTGTAACAATTGATGTGAAGGATTTATATTCATCAATACCACATAGTGTAGGAATAGAGTGGGTTGTACAAATGCTAAGAATTTTTGATGCCCCTATACAAGAAACACAACTTGTAGGTGAACTGATTGATACAGTACTATCGTACAACTATGTTCTTTTTAATGATGAAATTTACCATCAAAAAGTCGGGGTAGCAATGGGCTCCCCCTGTGGTGCCAGCCTGGCCAATTTGGTTATGGCATACTGGGAGAGGGAATATGTGTTAAAAAATCCATTGTGTAAAGATCAGATTTGGTTCTACACCCGGTTTTTGGATGACATTTTCATCCTATTCCAAGGTACTTTAAATGAAGTAGAACATTTATTAGATATGTTTAATTCTAGTACTGAATTTTTACAATTTACTTTCAATTATAGTAGAAACAGGATAACATACCTAGATGTAGAACTATGTAAGGACTACTATGAAAAGAAATTTGTTTCTAAAATCTTTCGTAAAGACACATATTCTAATATGTTTTTACATTTTACCAGTTGCCATCCTATACACCAGAAAAATCAGTTGTTAAAGGCCAGGTTGTAAGAGCAGCCAGGATGATTACCAAGGACACCGAATTTGAGGATGAATGTAAATTATTGAAATTGTTCTTTAGAGAGAGAGGGTATCCGGATAACTTTGTATATGATATCATAAGAGAAGTTCAGTATAAAAGAGAGTTAGGTGTTTATACACCAATTAAAAATAACAGTAAAGTAAGTAGACCATTGATGAGTTCAAAAACTAAAGTTTTTAACACTTGTAGCTTTATTTGTACATTTAATATTGATTCCCACCAAGTTACAAATACCATTGTGAAAAATTGGGATATTTTGATGAGAGATAGCCAGCTTAGATTGTCACTTCCTACAGTACCCGGAATAACTTTTAGGCGAGGTATTAACCTGAAGAACATTTTAGAGGCTAATTCTAGACCATTTGTGAACAGGAAGGGCATGCATAAGTGTAATATGTGTCGGATGTGTAAATACATTTACACTGGAAGTAACTTCATGATACGTAGTAATAAATATACTACCAAGGAGAAATTTAATTGTAACAGCAAACAAGTTGTTTACCTGGCTAAATGCACATCATGCCCAGCTTTCTATATAGGTAAAACTGATAGAAAGCTGGGCGAGAGGATTTATGAGCATACATACTGTATAAGTAAGAAGAAAATGGAAAACGCACTCGCTAGACATACAAGTGACTTTGAGGGGCATGAATTCAAATTTAGAGTCATTGATCAATTATTTAATGATGGAAGAGGTGGTCCTGAGTCATTAAAATTGGAGAGAATAGAATTACTTTGGCAACTTAGAGTGAATGCCTGCCAATACCCTGGTCTTAATGAAATGTGTTCAATTATGTGTATTCTTAGATTGAAAAATCTTAACAGATAAGGAAAGTAATGAGAATAAATGTTTTGTATATTAGGGAACATCAACAACAACAATGATAATTTTTTGGTAACAATTTTTTGGCTCTAAAAGCTTATCAGAATTAGTTTACATCAGTTGGGCTACTAGAAGAGGGTGTTTATATATCTACACATTTTTTATTACCACTACAATGCTACATTGCTGTTACATCAATATATATATTTTTTGAACATTAGTCGGATATATACATGCATACATGTATATCTATATATATATATATATATATATATATATATATATATATATATATACGCATCTGTGTAGGTGTGTATATGTATGTATGTATATATATTTTTTTCCCTGTAGAGTTCACCACTTTTACCATTGCTATATGTATTATTTGAGCAGCGATTTGATACGAGCTGAATTATATAGACAAATAAAGAAATTTATACAGTTATTCATAACTGAACTACCATTATATTGGATTTATTAATATCTATTTCTATTGATATTTATATATATATTTTTAATAAATATTTTTTAATAAATAATAACATATATTTGTTTACATACATATATTTTTTTATATATATCTTATAATGAAGTTTTAGTATACATGAAAGTATAGTTGGTAGGTTGTTAGTGGGTTTACTTAATCACCTATTTATTTATTTATTTATTTATTTATTTATTTATTTATTTATTTACTCATTCATTTATTTATTTGTTTATTTATTGTTAGTTGATGAATCAGTATTTGACAAACAGAGGTGAAAATCTTATGAATAGTTGTTAACAGCTGCTTAACCAAGCTAAATAATACACACATATATATATATGGGTCTACTTCGGGAGACCGGAAGAGGAGACTAAATGACCGACAGGTAGGTTTACCGACCGGGAGATTCACCGACAGCGGAAAGACCGACAAGGAAATGTGCGATCGTGACATGATGAGTGTGCAGTTACGGAGGTAGGAGCGGTCAGGTAAGTAAATTGTGGGATGTCGGGTTAGGATGTGGGACAGGTGAGTGTGTGTTTGTGTCGGAGGTAGGTTAGGAAAGTGTGTGATAATGAGGGACTGTAGTGTTGGGACGGGTTAAGTGAGTTAGGTTAGGTGCAGGTAGGTGAAGTGTGGTGTGTAGGGTGGTTAGGAGGGGGTGGTAAGTGAGTGATGGTGCTTGGGTTAGGGGTGGGTAAGTGAGTTAGGGTTAGGGTGCAGGTAGGTGTGTCGATGGTGTCGGACGTTAGGGTTAGGGTTTAGGTTAAGGTTAGTGGATGTGTTGTTGTGTGCTTGTGTATTTGGCGATTTTGTGTCGGTGTTTTGTTGTTCGGTATGTTGCGGTGTCGGTGTGGTGTGTTGTCGGTTGTTTGGGGTCGGGGATGTGTGTGTCGGTGATTCGTACGTTCGGTGTATGAAAGTAGACCCATATATATATATATATATTTTTTTTTTTTTTTTTTTTTTTATTTTTATACATACATATATATATATATATATATATATATATATATATATATATATATATACTTTTTTCATTATTTTTAAAGTACGAAGCTGGGTTTTAATCACTAAGTTATTCATTTATTAGCAGTTTATTATTTTTTAGCGTTTATTGTATGGTTCGGTGTTTATGTTTGTATCATACCACTTTAATTTTATGGATTAATCAACTTGTGTATCACATGTTTAATTAATTAATTAACTATATAAAAACCGTGTTGTTACTACGCCCATGTTTATTCTGATAAAGTTGGGAGATTGCTCCCAACGAAAAGTGGATTTTATTTCTTTGTACACTTAAATAAATTATTTTACGGTTGTGGCACCAGGATCTGTGTTTGTTGCAGAGAGTCAGTCTACTTTTTACCAGTTTGTTACATCAATAGGACTTGTTGGTGGGACAGATTTGTGTCCAGAGACTCCCCCATCTGTGGAATAGACTCCCTCTCCATGTCAAGCAGAGTATCTCATTATCTCTTTTAAGCGCAACCTGGATAACTGGATGGGAAACAGAAACTACACCCCTGAGATTCCACCTGTGTCCCTGCCGGACAGGGGCTTTGGGTGCTGACTTGTCTAAACATGGGCTAAACTCTTGGCTAGGCTTCTAAGGGCCTCTGGACCAATAGCCCAGTAACTTCCTATGAGTGTGTGTGTGTGTGTGTGTGTGTGTGTGTGTGTGTGTGTGTGTGTGTGTGTGTGTGTGTGTGTGTGTGTGTGTGTGTGTGTGTGTGTGTCTGAATGTCTACTTGTTTTTGTAGGACAGTGATGGGTAGGGGGGATGGCTCTGTTTGCACGATGTAGCTGCCACAGTTAGCAACCACAGAAGTGCTGATTTGCACATTGTAGTACTTAACTGTGATTTATAGACACAAATGAGCTGATAATGAGGTCTTTCCTTATTGCAGCTAACATATCTTATGAATCACAAACTATATATCACAAACTATAGCATTATGATAACAGGCCAATTTTTACCTCAGCCCTTAATGTAACACAGTAGGGCTTTCATGACTCCCCATGGTAATTTTAAAGACCTATCCATCTAGTGTCTAGCAATAGGTCATCTTCAGATCTTAGAAGCAATAAGAATAACATATCATCTACATACTGCAATATGATCTTGCAATGCTATTCCTCATTAACAATACACAAAGATTTTGCCAGTGATTTTTAAAAATAATGCTGGGGTTAGTTAGTTGGTTAGTTAGTTAGTTAGTTAGTTAGTTAGTTAGTTAGTTAGTTAGTTAGTTAGTTAGTTAGTTAGTTAGTTAGTTAGTTAGTTAGTTAGTTGGTTGGTTGGTTGGTTGGTTGGTTGGTTGGTTGGTTGGTTGGTCAGTTGGTCAGTCAGTTAGTCAGTTAGTTACATTTTGTCAACTGGGTTAGCTCTACTGAGAGAAGTCCACTTTCATAGGGGACTTGAGAAAGATGGTGCAAAGTAGGTGTACACGTTGTAATCACCAAAATAAAAATAAAGAAGTGCTGTAGCCATGTTATTATTTCTTTAACTTTCCTCCCAAAACTCAGAGATTGCTATATTTTGTGTTGGGCTGAGGACAATGTGGTAATTCTTTCTTTAACTTTCCTCACAAATTTCAGAGAGGTACACAGAGGGTCACTACAGTTTGTATAGGAGCAGTGTACTTTCTAGAGGTTAAAAGTTGAAAATATTACTGTAAACATTACTTTTTACTTTCCTCACAATCAAACATCATATGCATACACAGGTGGCTGACTAACTTTTAGGGAATGGTTAAAAAGCTTGCAGTTTATAGATTTCTGCCAGCAAAAGTGTTATGTTCTATTTTTTTTTGTTTGTTTGTTTGCTTTGTTTTTCCATTTTAGTAACAGTCTGACATTAGAGGGGATCACAGAAGATGGTTGTCTTAAAAAAACAAAAAAGAAAAAGAAAACTGGTGATTGACACTTTAAATATATTAATACATTTCTTTCAGATTTATTATTATATGGTAGTCTCAACCCAACACCAATGGTTACAACAAATTTATGTAATGTAATGGGTTATCAAAATTCATACAATAACTTCAAGTAGCATTTGGAGTCCCTAGTTCGTTGAAGGTTTCCCTCTCTGTATCAGCCACTGTTTTATGAAGAAATCCAGGCTACTGAGTATTCCCTATGTTAAAGTATTCCCTATGTTAAAGTATTCCATATGTAGCTCCAAAGTGAGGAGTGATGTCCCTTGATAATTACTTGATCTTCTTGAAGGCAGAGAAGCCCCCCTCAATGTGCCCTTTCCTTTATCATCTCTTTCCACCTACCACTGATCTGACTCCCTACTGATGTCTCATTCCTGGCCTGTTTCTCACCGAATTTGCTATTTCCATTGATAATACCTACTAATATTCCCTTTGAGACTTGCTAATTCAGACTCTTTAAGTGTATTCTCTATTGCAAGGCATCCCCCATGGAAGGCTCATTATGCATTTTCCATTTTTTTGGTTATCACCTTCTTTGACACTAACCAAACCAGGGATACTAAATCTCTTTTTATTCAGCTACCCACTTTTTGCTGAAGGTGTCCTAAGAGATAATCCGTCTCATACTCTCTCCATTCTTCCAAGAGTATTTACCTTGCTATACTCATCATCTCTATGAAATTTGATTAGTTTCCCACATTCCCAAAAAATCTATCTCCAAGTGCCTTCCTCAGGGCCTAAGCACCTCCAACATCTCTGATCTACTTCTGGGACCATACTATTTAATTTAGCTGGACTACAAAAATATCTGAAATTTTCTTGCCTTTGTTATCTTGACTGGAATAATGCAGCTCTCTTTCCATCTTTCTGATGTAATTATTTCTCCCAAGTAAATGTGCCATTTTACCTACAATTTAGCAAAGCCTTTCCCCATTTTAGTATCTCTAAGTGCCTTATATAATCTGCTTACTAACTTATTTTTCCTCACCTCCTCTGCCTGACTTCTACTAATGTTTGTGCAATGGCTTCTGTTTTCCCTGGTTCCTTCTATCTCTCTCATATCTATCCCATATAGTAAATAAACCTGTATATCTTAGCCTTTTTTGTGGTTAAACTTTATAGAAGTCAACAACTTCTTGTCAGATCATATTTTTGCCTCCTGTCTTTAATTTTTCCCAGTACAATATGGGTTAATTTTGAAGATACCAATCCTTTACTGATGAAGTGTCCATTCAATTGTCTGGCATACCTATGCCTATAGGCATCAACTCAACATTCCACCATTGTCCCACACTATATTAAATTCCCTATCACCTCCAGGTATTTGTTTTTGCTAGTTCTCTGTTTTAACTGCAGACAGATTTTAATTCACGGGTAACATCTGGGTTCTTCTCCATTGTTAACAGCAGCTCTTTCCAGTTTGAGTTGCATTTACTATCCTGCAACAAATAAATTAACCTCAGCTGGACAGCCATATAATAATCTTCTAAGTCAGGTACCTGCAGGCCTCCTTCCTCTTTGGAGCTCAACAAAATATTGCCAGTCACCCTGGGCCTCTGGTCTTTCCAAATATATCCAGAGACCATCCTTCTCATGTTTTCACAATGTTGTCTGCTTACAGCATACATAAATGCCTGCCCAAAGTAAAGAATTAATGGGATGATAAACATTCTTATAGCTTGCATTCTATACTCCAAGTCTATTTGCATTGTTTCCCATCTAGTAATCATCCCCTTAATTTTAGCTGTAAATTCTTGTCATGTTTCCTCAGGGGAGTTGTGTGCTCATTTAGTTAACCATATCACTAAATATTTCATTTTAATAGTGTCCCCAAAAGTAAGGAAATTGGAAATTTTTGAACCAAGTGATGGGAGGGACTGTAATTTATACTTAGCACCTCTGATTTTTCTTAATTTATCTTAAAACCCAGTATTTCTCTAAAATCTCCCAGGCTTTCAAACAATAAATGTATGTCCTTATCTGGGTTATTCAAGAAGACCATAATACTCTGCAAACAGGGCTAGTTTGTAATGTTTGCCACCTTTTTTCCATCCTTGAATCTTTAATTGTCTAATCTTTATAGTTAAGGGATCTAAATATAAAGCAAACAACAATGGTGAAAATGAGCACTCCTGTTTTGCACCCTATTGAATTTGAAATTCTGCCAACACTCATTTTTCCTTTACTCTTACACAGGATCCCAAGTACAAATTCTGTAGCAACTGTATTATTTCTAGTGGTAATCTCATTGCTTTCAGCATTTCCCAAAGGTAACTGCAAGTTACCCTGCCAAATGCCTTTTCTGCATCTAATCCTAATATTATTAACGGTACCCTATTGTCTTCTGCTTCTGCATGAATCAAATTCGCTAATAGAATATTATCAGATGTTTGCCTGCTTCTGATAAACCCTCCTCCCTCTTGTAGTACTTTATCCTTTCTAAACTAAGTTTCTGAATCTTTATTCTATTCTGCCAGACTTTTTTTTTCCTGATCTTCAAATTCCTGTTTGAGCTTGATCTTTGCCCCGTCCCATTTATCTATAACTGCTTCTCCCGGCACAGCTACTGACTCTAGAATCTGCACTGGAATTCCATTAAAATGCTTTTTTATACTAAGATTTTCCACCAGAATGGCCCTGCTCTCCATTGTCTTTTCCAAGGAGATGAGTGGTGGACTTTCTATTTTAGCCTCTACCACCAAGTGGTCTGAAGTTAGCCTTGACTGGGTTACTACTTGCATAGCCAGGTGCCCATGATCCTCTGATATGTAGAGTCTATCTAACCTGAATAAGTTTGCTTCTCTCTCACCTTGATAAATATAAACTCACTCAAACCCAGCCAGTATACCTAAATCCAGCCATCCATAGCAGTTACTCATTTGTCCAAACCACTTTCCCACTAGCAGGAGGTCATTTTTCCTTCAACCCCAACTTACGTCCCTTTTATATTTTATAATATTCCGGTCACACCCCATCATTAGCAAGGCCTGTTGATATACAACTAGTTCTCCAAGTATCCCCCTCATTTCCTGCTTTTTAGTTTTTGTAGGCTAGTAAAAGTGGGTTCCTATGAGTACAACGAAAACGCATTATGTCGAATGCATTTTCATTGACACATGTAGAGCGAAGAGGCAAAACAGCGAAGCAGCTGTTCAGTGAAATTTTTCGCTGGGAAAGAAGTCGCTTGACCGCTTTGTTGTTTTGCTGTGTTCTGAAGTGTAGTGTGGTCCCTTGTCCGGTATAGCTCCCGAGCGTGATTGTGCAGTAGTTACTGACCTTAGGGTTAGGGTGCGGGTTAAGGTAAGTGCATATGTATGAAAGTGTTTGCTGTTTTATATTTTATGTTAAATGTATGGTTGAGTTACATGTGTATGTGTTTTCAGTTGTTTACTTTTGTTTTGGAGGGGTAGAGTTAGGGTTAAGGTAAGTGTGTATGTGTTTGGAGCTGTTTATGTAAATGTGCGAGAGTTACTGACCTTAGGGTTAGGGTGCGGGTTAAGGTAAGTGCATAAGGTTTAAAATGTTTACTGTTTTTTTTTTCATTAAATGTATATTTGGGTTATGTGCATATGTGTATTTAGTTGTTTACTGGTTTTTGGGGGGGTATAATTAGGATTGGGTATGTGTGTATGTGTTTGGAAGTGTGTAATATGTTTTGTTTTGCGGGGGTTGGAACAGCGATTTCTTTCCCTAGGAAAGAAATCGCTGTTCTTTGAATTCGACATTTTCAGCTTTCGCTGAAAATGTGTCGATGTAACATCGTTCACTGTTTTAAGCATTCGATGTTGCAATATAGACCCAGTAAAAGTTCCCCATGGTCAGCTTTCTTTCTTTTTTTTCTCAGAAATCTCTTTATTAAATTATTCTTTACTAAACATAACATCAGATCAATATAAACCACATATTATAAACTTCCAGATAGGAATTTGTTAAAGTTATACAAGCTTATGTAAGAGAACATAGAACTAAAAATATCAACTAAACAACTATAACTATATACAATGTGTAAGAGAAATGGTAACCATAGGAAATCTTATTATAATGTATTTAAAACTCTAGAGAGATTTAGAAAAGCAAGATTAAGGGTAAACAAAAATTAAGCAACACACCAACAAGACAAGACCACTAATCACTGTTAATAATAAATAGAACTTTATCAATTGCTTTATTATTAAAAGCCATTTTTTTAGGACTCTTTGCGAAAGTTTTATGTGCCGCAATATAAGAGTGAGCTAAAGATCTAAAACCATTCCAATTTAACTTGGTGCGGTCAAGCCAGTTTTTGGAAATGTAAAATGTTATCAGTGAGCAAATATAAATAATCACATGTGTATCTAGTTTAGATAACTGTAATATAGGTATATGAAGGATAGCTACTTCCCAGGTTAAAGTGGATTTATGGTAGCCCATTCTCTGTAGTCTCACTCTCAAAGAAGTCCAAAGTTTATGTGAATGATTGCAAAACCAAAAAATGTGTAGAAGGTCCGCTTTCGGAAAAGCGCAACACGGACATGAAGAAGACTTACTAGCATTGAATTTGTTGAGTTTGGAGGGTGTGAGATATGCATTATTGTTGATCATCAGTTGGGTATAAAACAATTTTTTAAAAGGCGAATAATCTAGAGTGATCTTAATAGCGGATATTTTCTGATCTACCGATAAATTAGGATTGTGTTCATCCCAAAAATTGGAAAAGAGACACTGGGAATCTTGTATTAAATTACTTAATAACTTGTATGATTTGGATAACATTTTATTAGGAAGCAAAAGTGTTTGGATTATCGTGTGTAGATTATTAAGATCTTGTTTCTTCGGATTTATATGATCCAATTTAGTCAAAGCTAATTCTCTTAATTGGTGTAAAGTTGTGGTATAAGTGAGATTAACCTTAAGTAAATTACGTATATCTGACAAAGGTTTATCTTTATAATTCAAAAATCCTAAACCTTGAGATTTTTGATTCAGGGAAATTTTGTGAGATCAAAAAGGTTATCATTTAATTTAAAGTTGGGATTTAAGTGAAAAGGCTGAAGTACATGTGAGACAGCATCTAGGTTGATGAGTTTCAAAATCTTTTGGAAAGCTTTTGCTTTATGTTTTAGGAAATTAGAAATTTTAAGAGTGTTTATGATATCCGTAGGTAGAAAAGGAAGAACTGCAGGATTAATATTTTTGGATATAATGTATTGATGCCATAGTTTCACCCAATTGGGATACTGATTGTAATTAGAAGGATTCATTCTGGAGATAACTAAAAGTTTGTTAGCTGAAATAATTAGATAATATAAATAAAAGTTAGGCAAACCCAACCCTCCCTTATTTTTATGTATTGTCAATTTGGAGTAAGAAATCCTAACTGATCTAGGATACCATATAAATTTGGCTAATTCTTTGTTAACCTTATCAAAAATATTTTAGGAATAATTTGATCTGAGGAATTGAATTGAAAAAGAAGTTTGGGCAAAATATTCATCTTAATTATAGCAGCTTTAGATAAAACTGATAAGTTTAAAATTTCCCATCTACATAAATCCAACAATATTGAAGACCATAACTTAGCTAAGTTATTTTGAAATGTGGATAAACTGTTATGTTCAATATGGATACCTAAGTATTTAACTCCATACATAATTTTAAAAGGGGAGTCATGAAAAAAATATATTTTATGGGCTAGAGGGTTAATCGGGAGAATATGAGTTTTATTTGAATTAATGTGATAATCAGAGGCTAGTGAAAATAAATCTAGACAGTTAACCAGTTTTTTAAGATCAGTAATAGGTGTTTGACAATAAATGACAAGGTCATCCGCAAACGCTGACAAAAGCAGATTTGTATTCAATAATCTAGGAATTCTATGAAAAGATTTTTGTGCTAGATAAAGTAATAAAGGTTCAATATATAAATTAAAAAGAAAAGGAGAAAGCGGGCACCCTTGCCTTGTGCCACTAGTAATTTTAATCGGTTTAAATGTACATCCATTTATATACAAAATGGTAAAAGAATCTTTATACAACATTCTAATGAAATTTATAAAAATAGTAGGTATATTAAAACAAATCATAGCTTGAAATAAAAATTCCCAATTCACTCTGTCAAAGGCCTTTGAAGCATCAAGAAACAATGCATAGAGAGGGTTCTTATTAAATTTGGTGAAATGTATTATGGATTCTAAAGTTAAAGTATTATCCCATGCATGTTTATGGGACATAAAGCCTGTTTGCTCTGAAGAAATTATAAATGGTAAAATCTTTTTTAATCTGTTAGCAAGAATAGAGGCTAAAATTTTAATATCTATATTAATTAATGCAATAGGCCTATAATTGTGTGGATCCAATTTATCTTTATTGTTTTTCAGAATTAGAATGGATTTTGAAATGTTCCAATGCAAATCGGAAATGTTATTAGTTTGTATATAGTTATATACTTTAAAGAGGAAGGGGGCTAATTCTGTTTTGAAAGCTTTAAAGAATTCAGCCGTGTAACCGTCAGGGCCAGGTGACTTACCATTTTTGAGTCTGTCAATAGACTCAGAAATTTCCTGAATAGTTAAAGGAGCTGAAAGAGATTTCTGACATTCATCACTCAATTTGGGAAATACAATAGAACCCAGAAAATCATTAATATGATTCTTAGTTGTAGGATTAGGGGTCTTAGAATATAAGTCTGTGTATAAAGAAGTGAAGATTAACATTATATCTTTATCAGTGCTATATATCTGTTTTTTGAATTGTATGGGCAATATCCTATGTCTGGTAAAGTTATTTTTAATTATCCGTGCAAGAACTTTAGAAGGCACCTGAGCCCATTCAGAATAAGTAGCTAAAAGCTTTTGTTCTAATATAGAAAGATTGTGTTGATGTAAAAGAAGCAATTGCTTTTGAGAATCTATTAATTGCTTATAAATCGAAGGAATAGGGTTCATTCTGTAATTATTTTCAAGAGACTGAATCTTATTTTTAAGGAAAAGCTCTTTATTTCTATAATATTTTTTGAGAAATGAAGCCTTACTAATAAGTATCCCCCTTATTTTAGCCTTGCATGTAGCCCATTGAATATCATAAGGAGTCTTAGTTGATTCTAGGTTTAATTCCACTTCCCGAATTATTTCAGCACATAATATTTTGATTTCCATATTAGATAGCAAATTATTATTTAATGTCCACGTACTGCATTTTGATGATAAAGGGGTATTTGAAACTATGTATAACTTTAACAAAATTCTTGAGTGATCTGAGAGAAACCTTGGCTCAATAGAGAAATTAGTTATAAAGTGAGATATGGTAGCTGATACAAGAAAGAAATCTAACCTTGACCATGTGTTGTGTAGCATTTTGAATAATATGTAAATATGTCTTTCTTAGTAGAGTAATTAGTGAATTGTAATGGGTCTATAAGATCAAGATCTAACATAAGTTCCTTAAGTGCAATGGATGCTTGATGATTATATGAGGACGAGTTACTAGTGCGATCCAAAATTGGATTTATAATAGCATTCCAGTCTCCCCCGACTATGATATAATGATCTTTAAAAGATAAAATAATATTATAAATCTGAAGAATGAAAATGTGTTGAAGATTACAAAGTCCATAGATGTTTAAGAATAAAAAAGGTTTATCAAGATTATGTATTTTGGTAGTAAAGTAACACCATCTACCATTATTGTCGTAATCCTCCTCAATAATGACCCCCTGAAAGCTCTGTTTGATGAAAATGGCCACCCCTTTAGAATTGGAAGAATCACCAGCCGCTATTATTTTTCTAATCCACTTTTTATTCCCATCTTTAAACCATTCATTTCTGGGTAAATGAGTTTCTTGTAAGAAACAAATATTGGCTTGGGATTTGAAAATTAAATGATGTAATAGAGATTTCTTGGCTTTATTATTCATCCCTCTCACATTCCATGAGTCAATGTTCAATAAACTCATCTTCTGTAAATCATATTGTAAGGAAAAAGGAAAATGTAATATGTATTGTTAGTATGTTGCACATAATATAAGATTTGATCCTACTAATATAGTGTTTTGAGCAATATTTAGATTTAAGATTTTTATATATATCATTACAAGGTAATCCCTCAAGACTCCCCTGGTGCCTAACCACCCCCACTTACTTATAAAAGAAAAACAGAAATTGTAAAATAAGAAAAGTAGAGAACTGGTTACCATTATATCGTAAATACATAAAGTAGATTTATAAAAAGTCCTAACAAGGACTATTAACAAAATAACCAAACTATACATATTTACATAACTATAAATAACAAGATGTCCAACCAGCATGAACCCCTTCATAAATATACTCCCAGACTCCTATAAATCTATTTAAAATTATAATAGATACAAATAAAATCATGTATTTAGCTTTAAATTACAATAAAATAAGAATATATGAATGTGACACTCCGACTGTGACACACAAGCTATATTTATAACAATTCCTAAAACAGCTATAGAATGTATATCAATAAAAGAGGACTGCATAATAATAAGATATTACTACTATAAGTTTTTCATTTCATTAAAATAAATAAAGAAAGAGTTAACTAGCTTATGCATCCTAAATGAATCATATTAGAAATACAATCTATATAAATTAAAAATCTAACTCACGCATGTAAGTTCTTCATACACGCATATTAAAAGATGACAAGGCTAGAGGAATTAAATTTGCTCCAGGCATTGACTAGATAAAGTATTGACATAAGTTATCCTAATTTGTATTGAAAGATACTCCATAGAATAACATAAGCAATAACCCTATCAATGTCCAGCAAGACATTAACATTGTGAGTTATTGTACCTCTATTACCCGTAGCAACTACGGAAGTGAGCAAATGGTGAAAAAATCTTTTTACTTAATACCAACTAAATAATGCACACGAATATATAAGAAAGAGAAAAAAACATGTATAAAACATAACTACAATCTATCATTCAGAAAAATGATGTCATAAGTCAACAAGAATGAATTTTAAAAATTCTGTAAATCTCGTCAAAAGACATATATCTGGCTTAGTCAAAGTGTCCAGCGATCTTCACATACTTATACAGTTGAACTTGAGAAGATAAAGCCCGATTATTTGTTCGAGGATCACCATTATGAACTTAAAAGGATGCATCAACTATCATAACGTAACTCCCAAAGTATACCAGCATTATAGATTGCCTCAGACTTGGAGACCGGATGTTAAAGGGAGCACTAAACAGATGAACCACTCTGAATCAGGCACTGCTGAACACACGGACCTCAACGCTTCACACTTCGACCACACATCTGTGGTAGCAATATAACAGAACCATGCCTTGGGAAGACTAAATAGGTGAGTATTAGCATACCAAATAAAGTTTAGAGCGTAACTCACCCATCAAAAGACAAATGAAGCTGCCTCTGACTGAGAAGCTCTCTACTTCGTAGAGCTCCGACAATGCACTACCATTACCTAGGAACCAGAAAAATTAATAGCCAGAAACCAATATCTCTCACTTACAAACAAACAGTATGCTATCTTTGTAGCATTTAGACACTCAAACAAGAGCATGTATCATATGTAACATTGTTAGCATTTTATGAGGCTAAAGCGGGAATCTCATTGAACAACTTCATAAAAATGCCTTTCGCTTCTTTAGGATCTTTTGCTGAGTGTTTAATGTCTTTGTATGTAAATGTCAACGTGTTAGGGTAGCGCATTTGGAATTTGATTCCACGTTTGATCAAGTCAGCACAGAATGGTGACAACTTTTGTCTACATATTTTTATTTGAAGAGGCAAGTCTTGTGAAAAAGACAGTTTGTGTTTGTTCCATAAAAATCTTCTTATTTCTTGCTGCAGCCAGGATTTTTTGAGTGTCCTGAAAATTTAGGAGTTTAGTATATATAAGTCTTGGTGCTACAGAATCCTAACGAACATGCAGTGCTCTATGTGCTCTTTTGACAATCAGGGAATCAGGGCTTAACTCTTGATTTAACAATGCCCCAAAGATTTGTTTGGTAACTGTTAGGAGATTATTATTTTCATATATTTCGGGAAGCCCTCTTATTATTACATTGTTACGGCGACTTCTCGACTTTAAGTCTAGTATCTTTGCCTGCATCTCCGCTAAAAGGGCATCTTTAGTTTTTAAGACACTGTCTATGGAATCAACTCTCATTTCTATCATTTGGTTTTTATTCTCAAGAATGTCCATTCTATTTGAGATATGTTTAAGGTTAGTACCAAATTCTGTGAGTTGTTCCAAAAAACCCTGAATGGCAGTTTGAAGAGGTTGAAGCACTAACTTCAAATCTTCGAGATGGAAGCCAGTATCGTTTCTGTCCTTGGTGCTGGATTTACTAGTGTCAGAGATTTGTTTAGAGGTCTTTAAACGTTTTGAGCCAGTATCTTTCTCAGGAGAAAGTATAGTAGAAATTTTTGCCTTAGTTGCTTGATTTTCCATATTGTCTGAGGTACCAGCCATACCCACAAAACAGATTTGGCAGCCAAGTAGATTGCACAGTTAAACACCTTCTGTAAGCGTGTGGCAAGAGATTGTAGAGACTAAAAAAAATATTTTTAAGTAAAATGAAGAGAAAATTTGATTGTATTTCGAAATAAACCCAGTCGGAGCAAAGTATTAACGATCCTTAATCTTTCTACGTAGAAATCTTCAAGAAATATCAGCTATAAATATGTTTAAAACGCCAGTATTTAACTGGGATGTGAGGAGCACCGGGAATAAGGGGCACTCTAGTCGGCGACCATCTTGGAATCCCCATGGTCAGCTTTCTAGTTCTCCAGTAACTCCTTAACAGTAAAAAACTCCCATGGTGGTCTGCTTTTTGTAGTTCCACTTCAGTATTGGCACTACTTTGTATCACTGTCCACATTCACCTTTTCCTACCTCCAATAGCATCAACAAACTAACCTTTCCCATGCCATCTTTTAATAAAGGCTTCACATTCGGCCCTTTCTATGGGTGTTTCTTACCATATCACAGCACTCAAATTTAACCTATTTAACACTTTATAACATTTTGTATCATCAGCTAGGCTGTTGACATTCCAGGTGGATATTCTAAGTACCATATTGTGAGCTAATTATTAAACCCGTTTAGGCAACCCTGCTTTATATAACACTCAGAAGTCTCCTTGTAACCTGTTATTTTAATATTTTCTTTTTTATTCATAACCCTATTTTGTTGTTCTGTCATTTCTGTTGGACTGTTAACACTTAAAAGCTCTTGTATACCCAAATTCTTGGACACCTAATGAAATACAGACATCACAATCCAAAGCCAACTGATAAGTATAACTATGTACAAATTCCCTCTTTCCATCACTAATACATTCTCATCATAATTCCCTATTGTTGTGAGCAAATGCTGTTCATTATTACCGCATTGTGGTGTCCTTTAGTCACGCTCTCCTTTCTATTTGATCCCTGTGTTTTTCCTCCTTTTGCTCACTCCTTAACTCAGTATTGTACAATAGACACATTTCTCACGATTTGCCCATCTAGTTTCCCATGCCACCTCATGCAAACAAACCCGCCACCCCCCCCCCGCCATTTCCAAGCATTCTGTGGCATAGCTAGCTTTTTTCTTACTACCATCCAAGACAAAATAACAATGTACAGCTTGCTTATAGTGGACTTTACCCCTTTAAACCTATAAATCATGAAACAATAGCTAATTAATGTGTGGCCATAAAACTTTTCTGTTAGTTAATAACACTATTCAAACGTGTGTATTGACCACTCCCCCATTGCATGTTGTGTGCTTATTTGTTTCTACCATTTATTCATTTACTTGCAAATTACATTCTTTAACCATCTGCCAAACTCACTAACTTCCTTGTGAACTGAGAAATTTGATCGCAAAACAGAGTCTACTAAAATTAATATTTCTATTGAGCAATTATACAGTCCCATGCTACACTTTCTTATGGGGTACTTTCGAGTATACTGACTGCCTACAAAATGCATGTCCTTTGCTTGTTGATTTACTCTATTTAATAATTTACTGGTAACCCACATTTGTTAAACTGTGACCATAATCACTAACAACAACTTACTTGCAACCCACATTTGTTAAACTGACCATAATCACTAACTGCCTTGTGGCTGAAGAAATTTACTCAGCAATGGTGTTCATTAAAATTAATAATCCTGTTGGACATTTACTAAAGACCCATGCAAACTTTTCCAATGAGGGACTCAGATATGTGCATCACTACTTAAAACTGATGTATAACATTTATTTTAACAATAACACTGTCACTGCCTGAAAAAGATATATAACATTTTTATTGGCTCATAACACTACAAAAACTGGTATACTATCCACCTTCTAAATGCATGTACTGTGCTCCTTTGTTTGTCTCATTTGTCCTTTTACTTACAACCATACAAAGTCCATAAACGTAGAAGCCAAGGAGAAGACAGGATACTGTGACCAGTTTAAAAATAATATGAACGCTTTATTGAAATTTGCGTTTTCGTCTAATACAAGACTTCCTCAGATAAATCAATCGCTGCCATCTTAAACTCATACAAAGTATTTAAAGAAATTTAAAAATTAGTTAACCAATCATATCGCTACTGCATTTTACTAATTAGTAAACCAATTACTGTTTAAGACAATAGGAATAAGTTACGTTTATAAATCATTTATATTGTTAAAAATTGTTTTTATCATTAAAACATTTAAAACTCATGTATAAAAACAAAATGTTTGTGCAGATTTACAGTATAATTATTCAATTACAGTTGATAAAAGTCATATCCCGTTAATGTTAAATATATAGGTTATTTGAGTCCATAATTTCATTAAACATTTATATGTCTTCTTTCGTACAATTATACCACCATCTAGTGGCGAAATGTATTATTTCTTTTACTTTGCCTTAGCTGCTTTTAATTTTAATAGGGGTAGTATGGAAATGTTTTCGTTCAGACCAGGTGGTTTATTGGCTTCTAAAGCCACTTGCCACCACAATTCTTTATACCCAATATTCTCCTCCCATGGGCCCCCTCTTATATCCATTTTTATTTGGTCTAACACAAAAAAAGCAAAATCAAAATTCTTACATGTCAGTGAGTGTCTGTATAGTGCATTAGTGTCCTTCCCTTTCCTGAGGTCATATGTATGTTCATAGATCCTCTTTTTCAAGGATCTTTCTGTTTTCCCTACATAGAAGGAAGGACACTTTTTGCAAATTACCAAATACACTACTCCTCTCGATTCACAATTATAATACCCCTTACTATGCAACCATATTTTTCTACATTCCAGGTGTATTTTTTCACAATTTATCACCATATCACATTGGTTGCATATACCGCAGCTGTATGTCCCTACTTTGTTTGTCATCCTTCTATCTCCTAGTCTTGTGTTTAAGTTGTTCCCTGTTTCTAATATATTTTTAATATTAAGGGAATTCTTATAAACTACTTTTGGGTTAGATTCTACCAAAACCTTCAAATCAGAAAAACCTTTAAATATCTCCCATTCCTTGGAAAATAAAGTTCTCACCTTTTTGTTTAATTCATTATACTCTAAAATCAATGAGTGTTCATAGTTTACTTCCTGCGATGCTTTATTAACAATTTGCTCATCTACCATTTCTTTTATCCCTATTATGGGTTTAAACCTTCCCTTCCTTGCATTTGTTACTTCTGTCCTGTATTTCTCGATAAAGGCCCTGGGATACCCTCTATCTATAAACATCCCTTCTAATTTATCACATTCTTTGTTATATTCTTCTTCCAATGTAGTCATTCTTGATCCTCTGATAAACTGGCCTTTAACTAGATTTCTTTTACAGTGGATTGGGTGTTCACTATTAAAATGGAGAAATGAATTTACATACGTGTTTTTTCTGTATATTCTGGTCTCAAATGAGTTAGTTGTTTTTAATATTTCCACATCCAAATATGCAATGCTCTCATATGAAAAATTGTATGTAAATTTAAGAAAGTTGGTTGTTCTACCCAAGTAGTTGTAAAATTCTATAAATTTCTCTAAGCTACCCGTCCAAAATATTAAGATATCATCCAGAAATCTTCTATATAGTTTACAATATTTTGCGTAGCTTGAAGGGAACACATGTTTGTCCTCCCAATTAGCTAGGACCAAATTTGCAAAAGTAGGTGCACAGGCTGCCCCCATCGCTACACCTTTTATTTGTTGGAAAAACTCCCCCTTGTATACTAGGTAATTATTCCTTAATATTGCATCCATCAGGCCTGTGCACACTACTTTTTCTTCAAATTTCAATTTCTTATCCAAAAATACCTCCTCTTCGAACATACGTATCCCTTCCTCATATGGTATCGAACCAAATAGATCGACCACATCAATTGTTACAAATAAGATATCTTTGTCAAATAGATTAGGCTCTAGTACTCTTAACAAATCCCAAGAATCTCGTAATATTGCATTTTTGTTTTTCCAAATATGTTTCGTTTTTACGTCCACAAATTTTGCTAGGGTTGTAGTTTTAGATCCCTCTGCTGCCACTATTGGTCTAAAGGGTGGATCATCGCATTGCTTGTGTATTTTCGGTATTCCGAAAATAATTGGTATTCTTGGTTTGTTAATTTTTAAATAAGATATCATTTTTTCATCCAGGATTTTTTCCATCCCCATATCTGTTAGCATCATATCGATCTTTCTATATGCTATGTTTATCTCATTACGAGAGACCTCCTTATATTTAGTTTCGTCCCTAAGTATGTTGTTCATTTTGCCTTCATATTGAATAGACTCCATTATAACAATTCCTCCGCCCTTATCGGGCTTCATTACCCTGATACCATTATTATTTTTCAAATCATGTAGACATTTTCTTTCACTTTTACCCATATTGTTGACATAATTTACCCTCTTGTCTAATTTTCTGATGCCTTTTTCCATCACTTTCTCAAAATTCTTGAGTTGTGCATGTATGGGGGGGTTATAAGTTGATTTGTTTTTTAATGTTCGTTGTTCCTCTGTTATCTGTATTGCTCCTCTGTCTAATCCGTAATTCACATTGCTGAACATTAGTTCTAAGTTCATTTTCCTTAGGAATAATTTAAGATCCAAAATAGTTTGTACACTCTCCCCTCTCCTTGATGGTATAAATTTAAATCCCTTTTCCATTAATGAAAAATGTTCTTTAGTTAACTGCAAATTACTAAAATTGTAAATAGTAAATGCATTTAAAGTGTACTTATTACCTACCTGCTCTATTTCATTGTTATCACTGTTGCTATGGGAAGGGGTTTCTATCTCCTGTAATGCCCCTTTCCCCTTAACCCCCCTCCCCTTTGAAAATCCCTATAATTGGTTTCTTTTGGACCCTGTTCATACTGTGTTGCTTCAAGAGGTGGAAAGTCAATGTCATAATCATAAATAAATGTTTCAGGGTTGTGAACTTCTCTTTGATATTCCCTATTCTCTCTATTGTTTCTACCTACCCATTTATTTCTGTTGTTGTACTGATTTAATATGGAGTTTGGGTTGTTAATCGGATTAGGGTAACTGGTTTTATTCTCGTACTCCAAAATGTCCCTTCTTAGTTTGGCTGTCTTTCTTGCCACTAATTCCATACATTTTTGTTCTGTCTCTCTTCTTAAACCAAAATATCTCTGTTTCTCTTCCTTAATCTCAAACAGGAGATCTCCCTTAATTTGTGAATCTAATTCACTAATTTGTTCATTTATAACAAGCAAGTTTCTTTCATTTTCTGCGATAATACATGTAACAATTTCCATTCCACATTTGTTAAAAGCTTTCACCAAATCCTTATGAAATATAGACCCAATCTGCACATTGTTGGGATATTTCCATGTGCGTAATCCCTTAGGAACAATGCAGCGATGTAAACATTATTTTAAATAACCATTTTCAACTGTTATAGCTTTGTACTTATACAATAATTTTGAAAACCTATCCATTTTTTTACAAAAAGGTTCTATGTTTGCTGTCCGTTTACTATAATTCTCATTTGTATCATTATTATCCACAAACTTAAAATCGTATGGCTCTTTGAGCCATTTATTCATCTCCGTTGTACTGGAGATAAAAACAGTACCTTGTTGCGACCGCTCCTGCGGTTCACTAGAATGGTTGACACTGGCGTTTAGTTCATCATTGTCGACGTCCTGGAATATAATGGGCGTTAATGCGGGGTTAAAAGAAGCACCCTTCGGTTCAATTCCATTAACGTTTGTTGAATCCCCGTCTGGGCAATGTCTTTTCCTCTTAGTTTGCGTTTGCCGAAATTCACTTTCGTCCATGCCTCTCCCCACTTCCGGACGTTGTGTGCGCACTATTATTGCCTCACATAGAGGCGTCAGTAAATCAACCAAAGCTGTAAGTTGTCCGATGAGTCTTCTTGCCTGGCTGCTCTCCTCATTGCCAGGCTGTGTATCCTTGTCTTTCTCCGTACCACTCATATCAAATACTAAAGTAAAAGCACAGTCAGCCTCCTTCGTTATTACCAATAAAAATTAACTAATTTTTAAATTTCTTTAAATACTTTGTATGAGTTTAAGATGGCAGCGATTGATTTATCTGAGGAAGTCTTGTATTAGACGAAAACGCAAATTTCAATAAAGCGTTCATATTATTTTTAAACTGGTCACAGTATCCTGTCTTCTCCTTGGCTTCTACGTTTATGGACTTTGTATGGTATTGGTAATAACGAAGGAGGCTGACTGTGCTTTTACTTTTACTTACAACCCACATCCTTTAACTAGTGACCATACTCACTAAATACCATGCAGGTTGTGAGATTTAAACACAGAATGGAGTATACTAGGTTTACAGGACATCCCCAGCATCTGCCCCCCTCCCCTTATCTCTAAAGAGCAAGTCATCACTGCCCTCTCAAAGGCAAAAAATACAGCCTCCATGGGACCCAATAACATCCCGGACTGCATCCTACATGAACTCAGGCAGGAACTCGCAGCACCATTTGGCACCCTATTCAACCAAAGCCTGAGTACCAGCGTCATCCCAGCCGAGTGGAGGACAGCTACTGTCATCCCTTTCCACAAAGATGGAGTGTCCACCAATCCAGGAAATTATAGACCCATCAGCCTAACTAGCCTGATTTGCAAGGCCATGGAGCGGATTATCATGGACCTCATTAACAAGGACATTGGCAACCTCCAAACACTTGATCCCACACAGTTTGGTTTTGTCAAGGGGAGGCCATGCCTGTTAAATTTGGTTGACTTCTTTGAGACAGTCACCAAGGCCATAGATGAGGGGAAGATAGTGCACCCCACCTACCTTGGCCTGGCCAAGGCCATCAATACTATTCCCCACTCAGGTATAATAGATAAACTCTCTCAACTAGGCATCAATCCATATGTTATCAGATGGGTAGCAAACTGGCTAATTGATAGAACCTACCTAGTCAAAATAGGGGAAACCACATCAAGTAGTAGACCCATAACAAGGGGTGTACTCCAGGGATCGGTCTTGGGGCCTCTGCTGCTTGGGATATTCTTCTCAGAGGTGCAGGACAAATCTAGTGGGCTATGGCTGACCAAGTTTAAGATGACTGCAAGCTGGATGCTGTCAACAATTCCCCTGGTGATGTGGACATCCTCCAAGAGGGTCTCACCCAAACAAATGACTGGTGCCAGACAAATGGCCTCAGGCTGAATGCCAAAATATGCATCATCATCCCTTTTGGGGAGAGTGATGTCCTCACAAATTATCACATTTATAATAAGGCACTAAGCACACAATCAGTCGTGAGGAATATGGGCACCCAGGTTGATAGCAAACTGACTTTTGACCACCATATTGCCTCTGTTGTATGGAAAGCTTTCTATATGGCCCACCTCATTAGTAAGGGTATCTCATCCAGGGACAAGGTGGTCATAACATCGCTGTATTCTTCCCTTATAAGACCTATTATTGAGTACAATGCCCCTCACAAAGCACATGCAGCAGCTGGAGAGACCACAGAGGTTCCTCACCAGGAGAATCCAGGCCCTCAAACATTTACCCTACACAGATAGGCTAAAGCCCTGTTCATCTACTCTGTCTCCTGCAGACTCCTCAGAGGTGACCTCTGTCTAACATACAAAGCAATCTCAGACCCTGCCTTGATGGGACTGCTGCATATCCGCAAGTCAAGCTACACTCGAGTAACCCACACACATGACCTCAACCTGGTCTGTGACATCAATATGACTTGTTGGCAGGACAGATTTGTGCCCCAGAGACTCTCCCTTTTGTGGAATAGACTCCCACTCCATGTAAAGCAGATTACCTCATTAAACCTTTTTAAGCTCAACTTGGATTACTGGATGGGGAATAGAAAATACACCCCTGGGATTCCACCTGCATCCCTGCTGGGCAGTGGCATAGGGTGCTGACTTGTTGGGACATGGGCTAAATTCTTAGCTAAGCTTGTAAGGGCCTCAGGACCAATAGCCTAGTAACTTCCTATCATCCTATGAACAGTTCTGTTGAGCTGTTTTTAAAGTCTCATGCAATGTTTTCTGATGAGGTGTTCTCAGGTAATACTGACCACCTACCAAGTGCACATGCTGTGCTTATTTGTTTGCTCCATTTACCCAATGACTTGTAATTCAGGTCCTTTAACCAATGACCATTCTCATTAACTGCCTTGCTGGTTGAGAAATTTTCTAACAAAATGGAGTCCATGAAAATTAATAGACCTATTGAACAGTTATTAAAGAGCCATTTGACATTTTCCAGAGAGGTACTCTTGGACATGAACAAGTAACTGTCTGAAATAGCTGTTAAACCCTTATACTGTAGTATACAAGCTCTCTTTACCAGCCTCTATTCAATCTGGACCTTCCTTTATTCCACATTGAGAAGCTAGCAACATATATCAAGTCAGTACTTCATTCAAATTTCTTTTTCACTGGTCACATGGTCAGAGTCACTGTTATCCCCACCCACTTGTAATGGCTGACTGCTCCCATACTGCATAGCATGTCACTCATCTGCCTTCTGTCTTTCAGCCATATGCTGCCAAAAGACCGGCAATTGCTCATGTGACCATCTGTCGTCTGTTATGCTCTTTTCTTCCTCTTCTTCTTCTTCTTCTTCTTCTTCTTCTTCTTCTTTTCTTCTTCTTCTTCTTCTTCTCCTTCTTCTTCTTCTTCTCCTTCTTCTCCTTCTTCTTCTCCTTCTCCTAAGCAATGATTCCTGCTTTTTTCCCAGAGGTCTCATGGCCATGCATCTGGGTGTCCTGGAAGCAATCTAGTTCTTCCCGGACCTGGGCTGGATCAAATCTTTGCACTTTGAGGAAAAGAGACTTTGTCAGTTAATTCAGGTTAAATCTAAATTTTAGTTCTCTGCACTCTTTAAAATATAGAACACATCTATTTTGCTTCATTGTAGTACCCACAGAAGTCTTGCTCCACATATACTCTTTGTTCATCCTTCCACAATTTGCCGCCTTACCCAGCCTGGCATTTAAGTATTGGATGTGGGCACCATTTGAACGTCTAGAAGGAGAATAGACTCTATGCACCCTATCTATCAGTATTTCCTCCTTTGCCATCCCAGTCCACTTGGTTAACATATCAGTTATTCAGTGGTGACAGCCCTTACCCTCAAGTCCTTCAGGCACATGTACAAAGGTGTTTTTCTTCTCTCCCTGTCCACCAGTTCCAGAAACCTTTCTTCCCATTCCTTACTGTCTGCATCTAACTTCTGAAATCTCTTCTTGGTTTCGTCTTCCCTCCATCTTTAAGCTTTCCAAATCATCCACCTGGGTTGATAATGTTGATTTTATCCCATCATCTTTTTGTCACTCTTTTTAATGTAATCCAGCAGCAAATCTCCAATTCTAATCACAGCAGAGTATAGTTTATTTATTTTCTCACCCAAATCTGTCAGATTTTGTTTGGATGTAGAGGGCTGCTCTTCATCATCCATGCTAGCCCTATATTCCAAAAATTCTCTGAATATCAATATCAGATGCAGGCAAGTGTTTTTTGTTTGTTTGAACTCTTCTCTTTTTAGACATTCACTTATGTCGCAACTTATGCTACCTTCAATTATTGTTTTTTTCCCCTTTCTAGGACATTAATTTCTACTAACTTAAATTATCAAAGGAGAGAGCATCCAACGCACATCTCAGTCACATGCCTCCATACCGGAAGTTCAAGATGGCAGTCTTTTGGGGGTAGGGGTGAGTAGACATGCTATATATATATATATATATATATATATATATATATATATATATATATATATATATATATATATATATGACAACAACAACTTGAAATATGACTGGGGTCATTTGTATTTTAATTTTTATCTCAGTTCAACAGCACAGGGTGATACACAGAAAGTGACTATCTTTTTTTGTGGGGGGCAGGTACAATTCTAAGTTATGATTTATATATCCTCACATGGATTTGTCTTTTCAGTTTATTATGCACTGCTGTTTACTCAGTTTTGAGCTTTAAGCCTTGAATATAACAATTTTTTTCTTGAAATAAAAATAAATAAGATTGAATTTCTTTCTTTGCACATGTTTTTGTTCAGACTATCATTGTATCAAAAGGGTGGGAAAAAATCTCAAAAATACACCTCAGAGAACCTATAACACCATGGCTTCTGGGTACCTAGTGGCCCACAGCCCCAGAGATTAATTTAGTTATTGGAGTGTAGACTTAGTCAGTTAGGGTGTGCTAAAAGGATGCAGAAAAAAAAAAAGCTGAAGTGGATGGCTGAATTTATTTCCTTAATCATGAGTTTCATTCAGGCTATTGTCAGATAAAAAAAACATTGTTTAAAAACTCTAAAATATGCCTTACAATATCTAGAACTCTATATCCTGATGCAGTTATTTCTAATATAGTTATTATAGTACATACTTGGTCAGTTAGAAGTGCTGAAATGATGCAGGAAGAAACAAAGTTGAACAGTAAGACTTTTTTTTTCAGTAATCATGATTTTGTCCAGGTCATCATTGACTGAAAAAGGTTGCTCGAAAACAAAAACTCTAAAATACATCTCAGAGCATCCAGAACTCCCGTAGCTTCTGGGGCCGTGTGCCTCCAGATCCCAGGCTTAATTCAGTTGTTTTCTCCACAGTTATCAGATACAGTCCTGCCTAGTTATATCACGTTGAATGAATGAATGAATAAGTGAATATATAAATGTGGGGGGGGGGAGACTGAAACCCAAGACAAACTGTGAGAAAAAGGAAGAAAAAAGTTATCTGGGGGGGCACCATGGAACCCTTCACCTAGAGAGACAGTTCACCTAAGTCTGGCCCTGGGAACAGTGTAAGGTAATAGTTATTAGTAATGTAAAGGTAGGAAATATGCATAGGGTAGGATATATCTGAGAAATCAAGAGACATAGGCTAGGAACAGAAATATATGCAATGTGAAATATGTTAGGTAATACCACATGTCAGGCAGGGTAAGTTAACGGAAGATCTGCACGAGATTTTTTTTTTTTTTTTTAATTTTTTTTATTGATTTTTTTTTAATCATAACATAACAAATCATATCCAAAAACATGACTAAAAGATATGTACAAACAGAAATTCTTCTACATACACTAACTATATACAAAGCCCCTCTAGGTATAGCCCCCAAGCAGGAGGTTCGAATGCTGTGTGATTATGTTAGTATACATTCATACACCATTTTCCATGCATCCCTCTGTGATGGATTTAGC
Source organism: Protopterus annectens (assembly GCF_019279795.1). Taxonomy (NCBI): domain Eukaryota; kingdom Metazoa; phylum Chordata; order Ceratodontiformes; family Protopteridae; genus Protopterus; species Protopterus annectens. The sequence goes on from NC_056729.1 coordinate 318,851,098, forward strand.
CTCATGGAATACCATAAATATTTGTGAGCAGAAAAATGCTTCCCAGCTATCTGTTTGAGTCCTTTCCATGAAAGGGTCGATCTATCTTTCCAATTTAGGGTGATATAGTATTTTATCATCATAAAGGATGTTATTAGAAAATCAATATTCTTAATGTCTATGCCTACCGGGGGTATATGAAGGAGGGCGAATTGCCATGAAAGCGTAGATTTTTCATAACCCATTTTTTCTAATTTGACTCTGAGGGCACACCATAGTCTGTAAGAGCATTTGCAACTCCAAAAGATGTGGATAATATCTGCTTCCATCATAGGGCAAAATTGGAAAAAGGGTGGGACTTCCTTGTACATCTTGTTTAGTAAAGCAGGGGTGTAGTATGCGTTATTTACTATCATAAGTTGGGTATACCTGAACTTTAGCAGAGGAATAGCTTTAGAAAATTTTTGAGTGGCTTGGGCAATGGACTTAGAGGAAATCGAGGGGTCTTGTTTTATCCAAAAATCAGAATGGATAGCCTCTTTCGAGCATCTAATTGCTGAGATTAATTTATAGGAGTGAGAGACCATTTTCTTTTTACGAGTTAGTAAATTCCATAATACCTTACACATCTCTATTTGGGGATCAAGAATATCAGTATCCCTCCAGAATTTGTTGCAAATGTCCATTAGTTGTCTAATAATGATGGTGGTGTACTTGATTGGAAGCTTAAACTTGTTTCTGATGGAAGAAATAAGATCCAACCTGCATGTGAAGAAGTCCAGAACCGTTTTACTTTTGATCAGTGGGAACGTATTCAAATTAACCCAGTTCTCGTTTAGTTTAATGTTAGGGTTAAGGTGTAACGGTTGAAGAAGGTGAAAAGCAAAATGTAGATCTAGAGATTTAAACAAGTTTTGTGTACATTTGATTTGGGACCATAGGTCAGTTTGAATTTTGTACTTTCTTTTGGCAGATATGTCTAAGAATGGTAGGGCCATGGGATTAATGTAAAGAGTTTTAATATAATTGTGATAGAGTTTGACCCAAGATGGACACCAAGCATTCAGTTCCTCTCTGAAAGTTGCAACATTAATTATTCTACTGCTTCTATTTATTTCATACATTAGTCTAAAATCTGGAAGGCTTAAACCACCCTTATCTTTAGGGTAGACACGTTTTTTATAGCTTATCCTGATGGGTCTTGGGTACCATATAAACTTCGAGAGAGATGTGTAAATTATTAAAGACTTTATTATGAATCAGGGTGTTGGTAGCATTTAGAACATACAGTAGTCTTGGTAGAATATTCATTTTGATAATGGCTACTCTCGAGAGAACCGGGAGTTTTAGTTGAGTCCATCTTTCCATATCCTTTTGTATCAAGCCCCAACATCTAGAAAAGTCCCCTTGATGTTGTATATTTCTATCTGTTTGGAAGGATACTCCTAGGTATTGGAGATGGTCATTAACTTTTATGCTAGGTAGAGATCTTTCACTAGGTAATTGTGAGTAAATGTTAATTGGTGAGATCGTTGTCTTATCTAAATTCACCTTATAATTCGAGAATTTGGAGAAAGTTTGCAAAGCACTATTAATTTTGTTAATATCAGAGTTGGGAAGGGAGTAATAAATATTCAAATCATCTGCATAAGCTGATAGGGGTATTTCAGTATTAAATAATCTTGGAATATGGTGGAATGTTCTCTGTTTAATTAGTAAAAGTAAAGGTTCAATATAAAGGTTAAATAAAAGTGGTGATAAAGGGCATCCCTGTCTGATACCATTATTAATCATTATCCTTTTGGAGCTGTACTTGTTTATTTGTAAAGTAGTATAAGCATTTTTATAAAGAGTATTAAGAATGCATATAAACTGTGCAGGGAAATTAAATTTTTGTAGAACCGAGATCAAGAATTCTTTGTTTATTCTGTCAAATGCTTTGGATGCGTCGATTGCAAGGGCGTAGATAGGGGTATGCTTAATCAATGATAAAGAGGACATAGCATTTAGGGTAAGAGTCTGGTCAAAGGTTTGTCTCTGGTTTATAAACCCTGATTGTTCAGGAGAGATGATTTTATTAATCACAGATTTCAATCTACCTGCTAAAATTGCTGCCAAAATTTTAATGTCTATATTAATGATAGAAATGGGTCTATAATTATTAGGGTTGATACTGCCTTTATTTGGTTTGGGGATTAGAATAGTTCTGGATGCATTTAGGTGAGGGTCGCAGACATCTTTTTGAATAATGAAGTTAAATAGGTGACATAGAATGGTTGTTAGTTTATGGCTAAAAGTTTTATAAAATTCCGCAGTGAACCCATCTGGTCCTGGCGCTTTATTACTTTTAAGGTTATTGATCGCAGACATAGTATCTCTTTGGGTGATATCGGCCGCTAATAAAGATTGATGATGTTCATCTATATTCGGTGTTGTTAGATTGTCAAGGAATATGTTAAGCTCCTGCTTGTCTATAGTACTAGGGATAGGATTGTATACTTCTTCATATATTTCTTCAAATATCTTTATTATGTCTTGTGTGTTACATATATAATGTTGATGGACCTTAATTCTAGAGATAGGGGGAGTATTACTATGTTGATTAATAAATCTCACCAGAAACCTAGAGGGGAGTTGAGCCCAATGTGAATAATTAGCCAAGGTTTTTATCTCATAGAATGATAGGTTATCAGCCTGTAGTGATGTTAATTTTAACTGTAGTTGGTTAATCTCCTTTTCTAAATCCGATGAGTAGTTTTGTTGAATACGTGTTTCCAGGGATTTTAATTCTTCCTGTATACTCCTCTCTTTAGAGATATACTCGTTCCTATAGTAGGCGGCTTTATTGATTAATAACCCTCTGATCAAAACCTTAGTGGTAGCCCATGAAATATCAAACGGGGTGTTGGAGTCTTTAATGGCAAGTATACATTGGTCTAATAAGGTATTAATTTCTTTCTTAATATCGGACTTTCCTAGTAAATTAGGGTTAAGTTTCCAGCCTCTCAACAAATTATTTGGAGGGGTAGAGCGGGGCCGTTCTATAGTTAATGTAATCTTTGAGTGATCAGAAATTGATCTCGGTTCGATGCAGACAGTAGTTACAAATTTTCGAAATATGTCTGAAATTAAAAAAAAGTCCAGCCTGGACCAGGACTTATAACACTGAGAGAAAAAGGTATAACCTCTGTTCTTCAGGTTGTCAGAATTATTACAATAGGGGTCGAATAGGTTAAAGTCAGTTTTAAGGTCTGAAATAGCGGAGGAGGCCTGTGAATTAATTGCGGACAACTTATTAGACCTGTCTAGAATTGGATCCTGGATAGAGTTCCAGTCCCCCCCCTACTATAAAGTAATGGTCTGGGAATTTATGAAGGATGTTATACAAGTTCATTATGAAATTGTGTTGGAGCGTACAAGGGGCATATATGTTTAAAATCAGAATAGGTTTATCCAAGTTGTCTATTTTAGTTACAAAGTAACACCATCTACCCTCAGAGTCAAAGTCTTGTTTTATGATAGTGTGATTAAAGGAGTTTTTAATAATGATAGCTACCCCCACTTTATTAGTTCTATTCCCCGCTGCTATAATTTCCTTAATCCATCTTTTATTTTTTATGGAGCTCCACTGTTCCTTTAATAAGTGTGTTTCTTCTAACAAGATGCAATCTAGCTTGGTTTTGACCAACAGATGAAGGATAAGTTTTCTTTTGCTTTCAGATTGTATGCCTTTGACATTCCATGAGGCTATCTTCCACATAACAATCCTAACATTTGTGGGTAACAAAAAAGGTTAATCTTTTCTAGGGTATAAAAGTTTAACACAGAGGGTCTAAAAAAGTACAGTACATCATAAAGCCATAGATGGGTGACTCTTCCAGCATACCTCCAGTGCATAGCCACTTACTCCTTTAGCCTGGAAGAGGCTGGAATACATATATTATTTGAACACGCTGCAAACAATTGAAACACAGTCTTTTCTACCTGCTAAGCTAAAGTACAAGTACAGAATAAGAAACAATGTATCCCAGATTACAGACCTCAATTATACAACAGCTAGAGAGCTACGCTGACTCGAACTACAGCACTGCCTAACTCATTCAGAGCAGAACTTAAGTGTAGAGTACTCAATACAGATACATATTTATAATGGTTAGTAAGACTTCATAGTCATAATTAGCATGCCCCGAAATCTGTTAGTAATAATTTAAGTTCTATTTCCCCTAGGGGAAGGAGTTTCTGAACACACCAATCTTGTCAACTTAGGTCTATGTAAAGTGTATTGCACTGTAGACCTCTATTCTAGTTTAAATCCTCATTCCTTTTAATGTGTATTAGACATATAATATTCATAAAATTCCATTCCATTCCAGATATGATATATGTAATGTGAATCTTGAACACATCTGGTGTTACATTCTGTCACAATATGTTAATAAAGGGAACATACGCTTTCCAGAACCTAGAAGTATAATGAGCTTTATGAAAACACTCATAGTCATCTTCATTAACTTTTCATTTAAGATGCAATGGGTTAGCTCTACTAAGTTATGTTCAGTTTTACTATTTTACCTAAAGATCTCACATATTAACCAATAAAAAGTGTGCCAGGATTACACAGCCTAAATGATATAGATAGTCTGTATCCTAGAGCTTCCAAGAAATGATCCTCTTCAGTTGATTTTTTTTTTTTTTTAAATACCCACTTTACGTACCACACTCTCTTACATTAACAGACGGATAGTAAATGAAAGGAAAGTACTAAATTATTCTGCCATGTTAGGAGTCATATAGTAAATATCACACTGCATCCTTTCTCTGCTGCAATGCAGACTGTAAAATGATATTGTAAAATTGCTCACCTTCTGTTTCACTTAGGTATTATGCTGACTAGAACCCGTCTATTTCCAGCAGAACAATCAATGTATCCCTTAAACTATATGATCCCAAAGTTTACATGAAATCTCTTTTCTTTTAAGAATGCTGTATTAAATGCAGTAAACAGTCTAGGTAATTAAGTGCCGCTTATCTGCAATACTCCGGACATCGTAACCGGTTATCTGTTGCCTTGCCACTATCTTGATAGTACACATGTTTTTACCCTAAAACAACATTTAGGCCTTTTAAGCTATCAAAATTCAACTGTCATCAACTGTATTAAAAAATATAAATATACACATAAAAAATATAGTCACAGGAATTATGAATAAATTTAACATCCATAATATATATTTAGTAAACAGTGTGAGCTATATCCATTGTGAAAGTCAACTTTTTCGTCATTCCCTCAGTTTTGGAGATTTTTAATGAGCAGACATCTTTGTTGAATTAATGTATGTTTTATACAAATCAATGCGAATGCACTATACATTCTGTCATTTTAAAAGTGTAAGATGAACACTGAAGAATATTGAATGTAAAATTTGATAAACTGTCAGCATAACTTACACAGTTTAATAACATCGATCTGAAACATATAGGGGAAGGCACGTTTGTTACATTTGTATTTTTAAACATTTTAAACATTTTATATCTGTTTTGCATCTAGATTTATTATATTATATTATACTACATTATATTATCTTATCAATTCACTGTTTAATGTATAAGCTTGACATATTGCTTTAAAAGGGATTGTAACTTAAATTGATTAATTGATACGTTACTTTCATATATTGGACAGAAAACGATTTGGTAACTGTTTGAAAAAGTTTGGCAGAGGCCAAACGAAAGCGCTTACGACATATTTCGCATTGTATTTTATATTTTAAAATAACAGTATTAAAGTTTTGAAGATACGTTCAGTGTCGGTGGATTACTTCTGAGGTTCCGGCCCCATTGTGCTGTGCTTTTTGGTTTTCAAAGTTTTGTTTTTTGAGATTTTCCCTGTATTTTATAAAACTTGCATTTCTTCACTTTAGTATGAAAGGAAGGGAAAGAAGACCA
>NC_056729.1:318862022-318879522 GCF_019279795.1 Protopterus annectens
GCAATCTATTTAAAGCAGCTCAATCCATGTACTGGAGAGAGACTGAGAGAGAGAGAGAGAGAGAAAGAGAAAGAGAAAGAGAAAAAGAAAGAAAAAACAAACAAAAAAAAAACATAAGGCCTAAGGCAAATGCTAAGTAAAAGTCAAAGGAAGAACAAACCACTCTAACATCCAGCAAAATATCCATAACTGACATAATTCCCACAACAGGTATGTGAAGTATATATGTATGTAATTGAATGTAGTACTTGGTCCATAATAATGGGATAGATGATGTGGAATGATTTATATGTGCCATCAGGTGTTGTTGTAATGATGTTCAACTGAACAACTGCAATGGACAATAGTGTCTGTCCCTGTGGGTAGTGTGCCATAGCCATCAACTGTGCAGATCAGCACTGACTGACAAGATGTAAGCCATCATAGTGTGGGTTGTGTAAGGAGAAGTATGTATATTACGTGGCCAATAGCTGGTAGTGGAAGTAATGGAATTAGGATGGACACATGGGACCCACAGCCCACCCCTTGCAGGATTCTCATGTTAATCTGTAATGTAGCATGCAGGAATGCCATAGGTGTGTAATAGGGTTACCTGCAATCTGGTCCTACATATACCCCCCTAATGTCAGGCCATGTCCATATGTGGCACCTGTCTGTGTTGTAGCAAGACAGAACAGTGCAGCTGCACAGGAAGGTGTTGTGTGATTGTGGACCTGATGTCTGAATGTACCCCACATATAGGTATTCATATGTGTACATATGTACACATATATAATATATAAAGATATATATATATATATATATATATATATATATATATATATATCAGCATGTATGTCCACAAATATACAGATACCCATATGTAGACATATATATGAGCACATATATACATCACATATATCTACACATATATAGATATATACCTATATGCACGTCTACATATATACAAACACACACACAAACATATATGTATGTAAATACATGTCCCCTATATTACTACCACAGTGATGCATGCTATGTGTGTGGCAACAGCACACATAGCAATGCACAGAGGTATCTACAGCTGGCAGTGTGTGCAACATGGATGGGTATGTCACATGTTAATCCCTTGTTGGGACCACATTGCCCTCACCTGTGAAGTATGCAATGGGAATATGGGGAAGTATGGCAGGTATAGTTGTGGAGGTGGTCGGGGTTGGTAGATATAGAGGACAGTCTACAGGAGTGAAATGTGGCACATGTGGTGAGTAAACACCCTGGAGGGTGTGTGTGGTCTGTGATGTGGACGCCCCATGGGACCCAATATGGACACAATGGAAACAAGCCTCCCACCCACTGCAACTCACAATAGCAGTCCACATCCTGAAGGTGCCTGGCCTGGAGGCTGAGCAGAAGGAGCATGTCAGCCATGTGAATGTGTACTGGGTGCCTCAGAGCAATGTAACACATCCCACATGTGTCTGTAGAGCCCGGTATGGAACAGACCCTGGACCTGACCTCAGGGGACTGGAACATGTCTGTGTGTGCCCCCCGGGGGGGACTACATCCCTGGGTTGGTTCCACCTGATGGTATTGCTGGACCAGTACATGAGGAGGCCCCAGGTTGGAACACACATATGATGTGACCAGGTAACATGGGCAGATGGGTTTGGAGAGGTGGTTCTGCTGGCCAATAGTACATATACATGTTATTGTGTCACTTTTATAGAACCTATGTTGGTAGTAATAGTCTACACAATCCCGGAACATGTCCAACAGCATGCATAGATATCCCCAATAACACAGAATGTCAGATGTGCAGCAATCACTAAGCAGCCATACCACAGGCATATGTGGAACCATAGTGGCCCTGACAATGGCATGCAAGTGAATAGTCTGTAACAGGCCAGCAATGATACTGTCCACACAGGGAAAATGGCTACAATCACATAGCAGAAAGTGGGGTACAATACAATATCTGTCCCACTGGTAGGTAAGCTATAGCCATACCTAATGAGTTGTGTGTACAATTTGTTGAAGCTGGTATGGGGAGGGGGGTTGACAGAGATGTGTATCACAAACTGTGGTAACCTTGCTGTATGAGTTGCTCAGACCAGTTTCCATCTTTATGTCTTATAGCCAAGATGTCACATGCACACTTGCCTACCTATTCTACAGCTGAGAATGATGTGCTTATCACACACACCTGATCCAACACTACCCAGTGCTGTTTGGCAGGGCTGCCCATGAACAGCAGGAGCCGGCCACCCTGTGGAACAACCTAGTCCACAGGGTCAATGATGTCAGACTGCACAACCGCAGTTATGAGCAGGTCTGGCATCATTGTACTGACCTGGTTTGCAATGCCTGTCGGCATGCTGCTGCAGTCATAGGTTCATAGGTTCATAGGTTCATACTAGGCTATCTGCCCGAGGGCATTTACAAGCCTAGCCCATCGTTTTGTGGCTTACACCACCCCTTTAGTACGGGGAACTAAACCCATTATTTTGCTGTGCCTCTGTCGAGCAATGACACTGAGGTAATCCCTGGGGTATATCTGCGATCTCCCATCCATTGGTCAAGATTTCTCTTGAACAAGGCCAGTGAGGTGCTCTGCCTCACATGTACCGGGATTTTGTTCCACAGCATAGGGAGTCTTTGGGTGATGAATCTATCCCTCCAGCACGTCCTATTAATAGTCGTGTCCAGGTTTAAGTCTCCGCCTTGTGGCTCTGATGGATCTGGATTTTTGAGGTGAAGCATATTCATCAAATCTGGGTTTGACATGGCCTTGTATGTTAGGCAAAGGTCACCTCTGAGCAAGCTAGCGTTTACTGAGTAGAGCTGGAGTTCTTTCAGTCGGGCAGCATAGGACAGATTTTGAGACCCTTTATCCTTTTGGTGAGGAACTTTGTGGCCTCTCCAGCTGCTGCAAGTGTCGGGTCAGATACATTCGAATGGGGCATTGTACTCAATCATTGGTCTGATGAGTGATGAGTAAAGGAGACTATGACCTCCCTTGATCTAGATGAGAATCCCTTCATGATAAGGTGGGCAATGTAGAAGGTCTTCCTAACTACTTTAGCTACATGGGTGTCGAATGACAGACTACTATCAACCTGGGTCCCCAGGTCCCTGATAACTTCTTCTGCGCCAGTGGATTGCCACCTATTTGGTAGCTAGGGTAACCTTGTTTTTCCCAAAGGGTATGACTATGCATTTTTGGCATTTAACTTTAGGCCGTGGCTCTGGCACCAGTTATCCGCTTTCTGTGAGACCCTTCTGAAGGATATCTGTGTCAGATGTGTTTTCTACTATGGTGCCCAGTTTGCAGTCATCTGCAAACTTGGTCAGCCATAACCCTCCTGTGTTTGCTTGTACTTCGGAGAAGTAGATGCCAAACAAGAGTGGGCCCAGGACTGAGCCCTGTGGGACACCACTTGTGACAGGCTTTGAGTCTGACATGGCGCCAGCAACTCTGACCCTGTGGGTTCTGTCACTCAGCCAGTTTGCAACCCATCTTGTGATGTATGGGTTGACATTTAAGCTGATGAGTTTTTCAATGATACCTGAGTGGGGTATTGTATCAAGGCCTTAGCCAGATCGAGGTAGGCTGTATGGACTGCCTTTCCTCATCAATGGCTTTGGTGACTGTTTCAAAAAGTCAACCAAATTTAAAAGGCATGATCTGCCTTTGACAAAGCCAAACTGGGTTGGATCCAAAGTCTGCAAATTCCCTATGTCTTTATTTATGAGGTCCATTATGATCCTCTCCATGGCTTTGCAGATAAGGCTTGTCAAACTAATGGGCCGGTAATTTCCAGGGTCGGTGGAGGCACCGCTTTGTGAAGTGGTACCACAGTTGCAGTGCGCCACCCTGGCAATGTGATCCAGAGGTAAGACTTTGATTAAACAGCTGTCCTAGCTGTGGGTTTAATTCCTCATTGAGTTCATGGAGCACACAGCCGGGGACACCATCAGGTCCCATGGATGCTGTGTTTTTTGCTTTGGAGAGAGCAGTTTTCACTTGGACGCTGGAGATGTTTGGGGGGCTGCAATCGTTTGGTATAGATATCCCTCCTTTTCGGGGGGAGGGGGGGGAGAAGTTTGCACTGAACCTGTCAGCCAGTATGTTGGCAATGTCTGTAGGATCAGTAATCTTCACATCATTTTGAACTAGCTCTGAGCATATCTGGGAGTTTCCTCCCAGGTTTCTAACATAGCTAAAGAAAGCCTTATGATTGTCTTTTGAGTCTTTAGCTATTTTTCTCTCGAAATTTGCTTTGGAAGATTTTATGAGAGCTCTTAGTTTTTTACTTATAGGGATCAAGGGTGTCTTACCTTTTAAGGATTTTGCTCTATCTTGTAGTAGCTTCCTCCTTTTGTTGTAGAGTTTGTTTATGGCTGGGGTCCACCAGACTGGACGCTTGCCTTTGGTACAAAGAGTCTTTGTTTTGTTTGGGATTGCCTTATCCATGCAGTCCTGTAGGTGCTGGTAGAAGGCATTTGTAAGTGATTCAGCGGCTTGAGTACTGTTTTCCGCCGGCTCGGGGGCCTTAAAGGAGACCACACTAGTCTTTAGAAGTGTGAAGTCGGCTTTGAGAAGTTCTTTACTATGGTCTTTTTATTTCAGGTGGGGTGGGATTAGTACCTCCTGCCTGATTAGTTTGTGGTCTGATCTCACCAGTGAGGGGTACACCTCCGGTGTTGAAGATTGTGCTCCCATGTTCGTGATGATGAGATCAAGTATGTTGTCTCCTCTTGTGGGGATGGTGACTAGTTGTTCCATGGCATTTGAATTTATGAATTCCAGGAACTTTTGGGCTAGGGTGTTTGGGCTTGAGTAGTGTTCCCAGTCTATATTAGGGTAATTGAAGTCACCTAGTATGATGGTGTTTGGTGATACATTTATCCCCTCTAGTGTTTTCAGGAAGGCCATGTGAGGTTCCTGAGTTTGTGAGGGTGGCCTGTAACATGCTACAATTTGCAGAGCAGTCTTGCCTATGGTTAATTGCACCTGGATGGTCTCCGATGCATCGCGTTGCCACCAGTCTTGAGGTGTGGGTGTCCTTGATGAATATGGATACCCTCCTCCTTTCTTGGTATTATCCGGATTTTGGGGCCGAACGCATGATATGAGGTAAAACCTGATAGCTGGGGTGCTCTCGGAGCCTTGAACCAGGTTTCTGTCACAGCACAGACATCGATGTTCTCCATACTGAGAAGGGCCTCGAGTGTGCATTTTGAGATTTAGACTTCTGGCATTGAGCAGCATTACCTTAGTTTTTTCCTTTTATGTTCTAGGGTGGTAGGTTTAGAATTTGAGCCTTGCCTAAAAAGGCACTATGGGGGTGGCAAGAGCCTTGCCAATATCCGAATCCCAGGGGTGACAGGTGCAAGCCCCCCGAATGGCTGCGTGGCTTGTCCAGCATGTCATCCCAGGCAGACAGACACTGGATCCCCTTTGAATGACACCAGTGTTTAAGCCAATTGTTAAAGTTGATCATCTTATCTCTGTATTGTAGCATCATTCTTGGTGAAGGTAGGATACTGCTCAAGGTCAGGGTCATACCTGCCTGGGCTACATAATCAGAGAGCTCCTCAATGTCTCTTTTCATGTAGTCCATGGAGGTACGTCTCAGGTCGTTTACACCAGCGTGGACAATGACTGAGTCATATTTGTACCTGCTGTTGAGAGACTTGAGTGCATGCGTTATGTGGCAGATTCTAGCGCCCGACAGGCAGCTTACTGTGACCTTCTCCTTATTCAGTCTGGTGAGCGGGACGTCAGTGTGTCTGACTATGGAGTCACCAATGACAAGTGTGTCTGGCATTGTGTTTGGCCTTAAGGGCTGTGACTGTTTGACACTCTGACTGTGAGGTCTATGTGTTGCAGGTGTTGTGTTCTGAGGTGGTGGTTGTTTGGGTGTCTGCTTTGGTGGCCTCTGTTGTTTTGGTAAATTTTTGATCAGAGCCTCCGAGTATGTCTTTGTGTGTTTATGTGTATGATTTGAGGTTGTAATGGTACTATGTGAGACTGGGTCTATAGTGTGTGTGGTAACCTTCTCCTCCTGACTGGTCTTGCCAGTCCTATGTTGAGAGAGATCAGTCCGGGGGATCACCTCACCATGGGGGGTGGCCATGCCATCCATCCCCCCGACATGTGTGGAGGAGCTCCTGGCCAGCCTCGTGGCACCTGCCCATCTGGCCAGCCACCACCTGCTGGACACCTTTGTGGAGGTGGGTGGCACCCACGCACTGGCTGAGGAGCATGCAGATAAGGACACAGGGCACATCAGTAGACCACTGTTGCGTATACATCTGCATTGGTACAGGTAGATCATGCATATCTGACATGTCATAAATATATTGTGTTGCTGCATTGTAGTGATAAACAGATGTCCAGATGTGGTAGTTTTGTGGAAATGTACCGTTGATATATTGTAATACTGTACCCACCCTGTAGCACTGGCACAGGTGTGGCTACTGACATTGCATCTCTCACCCTCTTATGTAAGTCCCTCCGGGATACCACCAAGGCAGCAGCCTGTAGCTGGTTAGTATGGTTTATGTAGATGCTTTCCAACACACCGGGCATGTAATGGCAATGGTATATTCCATGCACACATCTAACACACCTACCCTGAATGCATGCTGTACATGAGCACATATTGTTGCTGTGAAATGCATGGTGTCACAGAGGTGACCATGATGGGGTATTGGAAGAGTATGTGAGACACCTGCATGATAACTAACATCCTGTCATTGCAGAATGTGTCCACAGGGAGTAACATAATGGTGGGAGACATGGCCTACAGTAGGGGCATATTCAGAACAATACCCATATACAGTGTAACACCAGTGTATATACCTGTAGGACAATGGCAACTGCTGCAGAGATACACTATGTCATAAGGCATTACAGTAGTCCACATTATCAGCTGGGTCTAGGCTGTAACATGTGGTGATCAGTGTATGGGACACTGCAAAGTGACACATGTGTAGGACGTACTTGTCATGCAACTGCATAAAGGCTGAAGGAGGGGGGTGTCAGCATGACACACCAGTGCACTGCAGCAGTGATTCTAAGGATGCTAGGAATGGCTCTACCTGCACATAGTCAGGTTCAGGACCTGTGGCAGCCATAACCCTACCCCCACAGCAATATTGATGGCAGTGTGTGAACGCCATGGGATGTGCACATGAGTAGACCTTACAATCATGCAGAATAGGGGGGCATGTGTAGGACAGACTGAACATACACTGGCAAATGCAGATGGCCCACGCTGGTATGCCCCTGCAGTAGTGACTGCTGGAGTATACACAACAAGAGGTGCGATAAACTGTCATGATAAGGGTGTACACACATATGCCCACATGGTGTGTATGCATTGTGGTCAGCAGCTGCACACCTAACACAATGCATAGACACTGCATGTGAAAGTACAGGACATATGTCACATATCAGGCTCGTGTACTGCTAAGATATGCAGTGATGTGGTCCCATGGCAGATCTAGGATGGGTGTGTCAAATCAATAAAGGTGTGTACACCCCCCATAGCCATGGTGTGCTCTGATGGTTGTCAGTGTAAGAGTATTGGAATGGTCATACATGGTCCGCTGATGTTGAGAGCTGTGCATCAGACATCAGGCATTCACAAATGACATCTGTCCACATATCATACCAGGTATGTGTTGCTGGAAAACATAGGGGCTGTGAGCATTAAAGCTGACATAACCAACACAGTAGTACACATTCAACAATGGGCCATACACCTGTGAGGTGTGGTGCACAGTACATAGCAGGGTGCAGAACAGGTGCACAGAAATACCGTGTTCATGGGTGCAGAGGTATCCAGGGGAAGGGGCTTCACCTAGGTGACACAGCACATGCATCAAACACATGTATACTGTTGCCAGCATGGATTGACTATAGCTGCGCCACATGCTGTCGGGTACCATATGTTATGCATGTTGACAGAGGGGTAATAGGAAGACTGTGTGTACTTTCATTATGCAACCTCACCTGTATGTGTGTGTGCATCTTGGTGGGTAGTCAGTTTGTCTGTAGGGTCACTCTGGTGAAATGAAGGGATGTTGATGCATGTAGGATGCTTGTGTGCATGTGTGTGTGTTTGTGTGGATGGCTGTGCAAGCACATGTGTGATAGTGGAGTGTTCATACAGCAGTATCTCCTTCTGGGATCATGCAGTACATGTACATGGACTGCCACATTACACACCAGGAATACCTGTCATGTGTGTAATCACAGGACAGCTGATAGTATAATATGGTTTGTAGCATGGAACAGGCATCCAGAGGGAAGGTAGACACTAGGTACACCCTTAATATCACATTCAGCAGACAGTTCATCTACAACCCACATATGCAGCACTACAGATGCATTGGGGAAGTACTAGTCAACACCAGGGTGTGTATCCAAATATTACAGTTGTCACATGGTAGGCTGAAGGAGCAGCATATGGCATTTACTAAGGTTTACATACACATGACACAACAGTGTGTGATATTATGGATAGAATATAGTACCGCACACATATAGGGGCCATGCTCATCATGTCCGGACATACTTTGGGTGCATACCGAATCACAGCAGTGAGGCCAACTAAAACCACTACACACAGGTCAGGCAGGTAAAGTAGCAACAGGCCTTGTGTTGTGGCCACTTGTGTAGGCATTTAGAGGACTGATATGTTAATGAGTGGTATCAATGTGTGCATGTTAATAAGTGTGATACAGGATGGGGTATCACATGGACATATACGTGGGACTGTCTGTAAAGCCATGGACAGGTAGTTATTACAGAGGTGTGTGTGTGTGTGTGTGTGTGTGTGTGTGTGTGTGTGTGTGTGTGTGTGTGTGTGTGTGTGTGTGTGTGTGTGTGTGTACTGTTAGGCAATGTTGTACAGGTTTTAAAGTGCATTTATTGTTTTCTCCCACAGGTGGCGAGGTGGGTCAGAGTCCCTCCTGCATGCAATCTGATGTTGGTGTCCATATAGACACCGAAGATGATGATAGTAATGTTGAGGCACAGGTGGGGTTGTCAGGGGCCAACACTGTGCCAACATTTGAGAGCCCCCTTTTAGCCACCCCAATGCTGTACACAATGTCAGTGCCTATATACACCCCATCACCAGTTGCCATAGTGGAGGGGCAGCTGGTGTTTGGTGGCAGTGCTCGGGAAAGTGTGGTAACCATGCCTACTGTGTCCAGTTGCAGCAGGCATAGCTGAATGTCCAGCAGGGCACCACATAGGCAGATGTTCCAGGGTGCTCGTGGTAGGGCTGCTGGACATCATGCCCCTGGCAGAGGCAACATAGCTGGTACCAGCAGGCACATGTTTCAGGCTGTCATGGTGGTGCAGGTACATATAGAACATTACCACAGACAGGGCCTAAGGCTTCAGAGGGCTGCTGTCACATCTGCAAATGACAATGCCCTTGAACTGACTGGTGCCATCTGTGGATTAACTGCGTTCATGGATAGATGGTCTGGTAAGATGATGGCCCTCATCGACCATGGTCTGTCTATGCTTGAATGTGTGGTGGAAGTGCAGTGACAGCCACATGGATGTAGGCCAGCAACGTCAACAGCTGGTAGTCAACGTGGATGTGCTAGGACACCAAGGGGCTCTCATAGTGGCAGTACAAGCCTCAGCACTGTGGGGGGCACTGTCCACACCACACCACAGCAAGCCTTGAGCACGTGGTCCTGGACAGTCTCAGGAGGAACCTGGTACCAGTGGACATTTGTCATCATCAGGTGAGAGTGGCACATTGAGGCCTGTACCTGGACATGCCCATGGAACCCCTGGTAGGCACAGTCCATGTGTCCATGGCCAGAGGCAGTGAACTGCACACCCTGCCAGGGATGGTCTGCAGCTGTCCATAAACACCTGTGTAGGGCAGCCACATGGCAGAACTATGTGCATGCATACCCACACACTATGCAAACACACCTAGGGCAACCCCATACCTACACACAATACATCGCCATGCCCAGCTCACCACAGTACACCCCTCACCCACACACATGGTGTCAAATGTATGGCCCACCCTCGGCCTCTGGCAAACCAATATCACACCAAGTGCATATGATGATACCTGTGCCACATCCCTGTCATCCATACCATCAATGCAGGGACAGGCTAACATGGTTCTGATACACACTGTGAATGTACTACAGTGTAACACAGTACTGCAGTGTAACATGTAAGGAGTAAAGTATAATGCATAAATGGCAGGTAGTGTAGCCATCCAGCAATGATGCCTTATAACTGTTAGTAACACTGGTTGGTTGTGGTCTCTTTATTGTTATCCATTTGTGTTGTAGGTGTACATGTGTCAGCACAAGGATGCCCTGTGCATATGATGATACCTGTGGCACATCCCTATCATCCATACCATCAATGCAGGGACAGGCTAACATGGTTCTGATGCACACTGTGACTGTACTACAGTGTAACACAGTACTGCAGTGTAACATGTTGTAAGGAGTAAAGTGTAATGCATAAATGGCAGGTAGTATAGCCATCCAGCAATGATGCCTTATAGCTGATAGTAACACTGGTTGATTGCGGTCCCTATAATGTTATCCATTTGTGTTGTAGGTGTACATGTGTCAGCACGAGGATGGTCTGCAGTCATATTCCACAATGGGGTATGGCACTGTGGTGATACCATTGCTGTGACATATCTGGGGTACAGTTGAACACATGTCACAGGTTACTAAAATGGTTATTGCCTGTTCCACATGGACAGTTGACCTGCTGAGCCGTGTATACCCTGCAACCCGATGTAAACTCATCCACATACATGCACACTGTTACTTGGCAACACTGGGACTAGACCATTACCTAGCTATGTAGTGATACTGAAGTGTGTGGCTTACGTTGCACACACCACACAGCGTTTAGGGTGATGTGTGTCCCAGGTTACATGTTACATGCAGAACATCCCTAGACATGTACAGTATGCAAATGGGGATGTAATGGGTGTACATGGACAATACATAGTGTGGCATACCGTCATATACACTTTAACAGACACATAGCCAGATTAAAAAACAAAAAAGTACCAAAACTAACTGATGAAGCGGTGATAGTACACTGTGAAAGCACTTACTCTCTTTTGTGTGCATTAAAGTTCTTTGTTTTACCTTCAGCTGTGTTAGTTTCAGTACTTTTTTATTTTTTAGTCGTTTCTTGTTATTGTACTATTCTATCTTTATTCTCAGTATATTTTTTGCACATAAGAGCCAGACACACATCCGAGATACCAGGGCCTATTGCTGCTAACTAACTTGACCATGTGTCCAATGTATTACAGGTAGGCTGCACACAGCACATGCATAACTGGCTTGGATTGTGGTATCAGTTACCTGTATGGTTGTTGGTGACAGTGGTAACTATAATGTGGTACATGGGACATATACCGGGTGTACCTTGGTGTAATGACAGTGTACATAGCACCCACATCCCCAGTGGATATTGTACACCCTGAAACCCATGATGACACTCTGCAATACACACCATCACACATTGGCCATGACTGCGATACAACCCATAGTATACCCCAACAGTAGTACTACAGGGATATGCATCTAATGCACATGTCACACACGTAGTAGGGTATTGCAATGTCATGCCTCACCTATGGGCAGCAACAACACTATCTGTACTACTGTCTGGTAATGGGTATTGTAATAGGAGTATGTGGCCTCAGAATGCTGTACCCTACAGATATATGGACATGCACAACTACACACACATGCCAGAACACAATGGGTATCCCATGCCTATCAACCCATTTGTAAAATACTGTTGTGCTGGTACTGCAAGGCTTGTGTAGCCAATATGGGGGAGCTTAACAGGGTACATGTAATGTCCCATACAGCAGCAGCCACAACTGACTATGGCAATGGGTATTGTGCTGGTTGTGAAGGCCCTCATGGAATTCTCAAGTACAGGTGTGCTAACACACATACACTGCTATACTCAGTCATGCACATGTACACATATATGTCAGTACAGGGGTGCATCACTGCAAGTGCACATAGCTGTGTACCTAGCTATTGTCCAAGGGGAGATGGGTTGTGTAGGGGTTGTGTGTACAGTGGTATCCTGCCACCTGCCAGGTGGCAGCAAGCAATCTATCGACAGGCACTACTGTGGTGACCCTCAGGGTGAGATTGACATGTATCAGCCAATCCTCCAGGTGCCTCCTGCACATGGCCACTGAGGTGATCAAGTTGACATGTATGCAGCATGTATTATAATACATGGTTAGTGTCTGTGATGTAGACCTGTACCCAAGCATGTTCTGTTGACTGTGGTAGTGTAGTGGAGGTACCCATGGCATGTGGTGCATACAGGGTGACATCTCCTATATGTGCCAATTCTTACACAGCTGGGCAGACATGTCAATGTCAATCAAGCTTAGGTTTTCTGTACATATCCCAGCTGGATACCTGCCATCCACACATCTGTACAGGGACTGACAGTCATCAGCTTGGCAAGTAGCTATGCAGTAGCATGAGTGTGTTGACAGATAGATGTCTGACAATATGTATGCCATAACTACATGTTGGAAGCCATCACTAACATGCTGTACAGACAGTAGTCTACAGTTTCATTCCACATGACAGATCATTACCCAGTAAGGGGTATATACTGTGACACAGCTCACACACCAGGGATACAACAGGGAGGCCTCGGTGTCCAGCTAAACCCACAGGTGTGTCTGTTGTTAGTACTACATTTAGCACTCTGCTCTTGCCTGGGTTAGCACTGTCAACAGTAGTGCTGCCATGATACATTACATGCTAGTGTGACAGCACATACACTGGGCTACTACACCTGTATATAACACATTCACATGGATATCAATGCTGTACAGGCCTCATATATGTCTGTGTCCTACACACAGACATATATGGTGCAGTGGTGCAGTGGTAGCATTGTTGCCTCACAGCAAGAGGTTCTCTGGTTTGATTCTTGGCTGGGGTGCCTTCTGTGTGGAGTCTGCATGTCCTCCCTGCATTCATGTGGGTTTCCACTGGGTGCACTGGTTTCCTCCCACATTACAAAGACATGCATCTGGAACATTTCTCCTCGGGCCTCCGCTGAAAATTGGCTTTGTTCCAAGACAGACTTTCCAGGTCAACAAATGTTAAATAAATAAATAAAAAACATAACACTCACACCCTTTGCTACAGTAATGACAGTGCATAGATGCATGTATTGTACATGGCATTACATACACTTATTACAGATTATCAGACTGAGTGGTATGACCTGGTTACCAGGGCTGAGCCATGCTTAGCAAGTATCAACATTGCTGCAATATAACAGCTGAGTTGATTTGCTCACTGGTAAGTGAAGCCTAAACTGTGTAAGCGCCCATACATTTACCCATAGCTCAGCACTGCTTAGCTTTGTATAAACCTATGCAAACCCACTTAAAGCTGTTCAAAAGTGCCTTAACCATTCTGTATCTGACAGCCCTTGTCCTGCTCAGCAACAAAATGAACAGCCCTTGCAGGTCTTGAACCCAGGACCCTGTACACTGAAGTCACAACACTTAACCACTACGCCATGACCACTGTGAAGACAGCTCTTGTTTTACCAATATAGCTGTCATTACACATATTGAGTAGTCTTGAACAATTGCCTTTAGTCCCTGAATTTTGTAGTCCTTGTTATTAATATGACTGTTGCATCACATTTGTTATTTTATCATAATGTGCAAATAGCAGATACATATGGTGAGATACATCTGGGAGGGTATACACAACCATGAGTTTACTCATGACAGGAATATGGTTGTATATATATATAATAGGCTATATATGCCTACATGCACATACACATGTAAACTCATAAATATGTCTGTGTACACATCTGTATAGTGCTACATATATATGGCCATGTGGACATCTCTTCGTATGTACATATATACATATATATACATGTATGTATGTATATGTAAATATATGCATATATAGATATACATATATGCATATATAGATATATGTCTATATAGCTATATATGTATGCACATCCTATGTGTACAGATATGCCTGGTTACATTGGTATATAGGTAGATATCTATAACTATATGTGCATACATATCTATTCTGATATACTGACTACTGTCAATATATATGTAGATATCCATATGTATATGTGCATATGTATCCCTATCTGTATATGTGTAGACATATATTGCTCTATATATGTATATATCTGAGTGTTGATGTGTATATATATATATATAAATATATATATATATATATATATATATATATATATATATATATATGCACATATACATATCCATCTATATATGTTGATATGTATATGTGTATATATCTATATAGATATCTGGATAAATATATATATATATATATATATTTTTTTTTTTTTTTTTTTTTTTTCACCATATGTCCTAAACATGGAGTATAGCCCTACCTCAACCCCTATAGTCCCAACTTTGTAGTGCAAGGGGATGCCAGGTGTGTATAGCAGGTATATTTGTAGAATATTGCTACTTTAATAGGGATTGTCTTCACAGACATGGTGAGTGTGGGAGGTCACATCTGCTTTTAACATGTGCATCATTGGCTACTGACAGACATCCTAAGGACATCATAATACAGTACCGCTGCTAGCACATAATGCTCCTGTGGACTACAGCAGAGATATTGGCCAATATATGTGGACATACTGGCACACTCTGAACAGTCCAGAGGTATACACAGAATCTTTTAGTGCAAGACATGTGGACCAAGCCTGACCATATGGATGTTAACAGCCATGTAGCAGGGTAAAACATGTAAGGACTGGTACACATTTGCCCCCATAGGTTATGCATTCACGTACCCCTGTCTGTCCTGACACATAATAACTGCTGGTACAGAGGTACCATGGCCACATACTACCCACTAGATATTGACATACATCTGTACAGCATTCCACTGCTCTGTATGACATACATGACTGTTAAGTGAGGCCCAGAAGCAGTATATCTGGCAAGTATCTAGACATGACATCCCACTGGGTAAGTACACTAAGCTGCTAGGCATGAAACAAAGCACTGTGCAGTTTACAGGCAGACTGGCTCAACACTTGCCTACATTTCCTATGGGGGAATGCACATGTACCTGCATATATAGCAGGCTCTACAGACATGTCACAGGACAGAGTATGATACATCAGTGTGAAGTGAATAACCACATCCAGTGTGAACACAGCCACAGCCAGGTATGGTAAGCTAGCATAATATTACAGTATATGGACTATCTGTTCAACACCATCCTCATATGTGCCACTCACACACTAACCCTACATATACTGGGCCACTACACAGTGTGGTCCGATGCCTCTCTGTGGTATGGGACATGTGTGTATATGGCCAAGAGGGTAACATACAGTGGAGCAGCATGTAACATCAGATAGAATGGGACCAGGAACATTGACCTCTACCACAGTGTACACAGGCCACAGTACATATTGACAATACACACACTGTCGACATTCACCTTATGTACACAGACCTCAGTACTGTACACACAACCACAGAATGTCCAGGATATGTCATCAAATATAACCCCTACTATACATAACATGTGTAGCAGTCTGATATCTCACTGGCTTGTTATCAGATATGATGTCACTAATTATGGTGTACAGCAGATATGCACCTCTTACTGCATGACATATGTACAAAGGTTGACAGAGTTGTGGCTGGAGGCACATACACAGGGCCAGTATTGACATGTTGCTGTGATTACCTCATACATTTTCTGTTGTAACAGAGTTTGTTGCAATATATGTCCTATGAGGGATATGAAGTCAGTAACTCGCACGGCTGTCACCATCTACAAACTGCAATCCTCACACTATCTTCTGCAGTTCACAGATAGTTGCTCTCTGGGTAACACATGAAACAAAATGCACCCCACACTGCCCTGTCTGCAGATGACCCTACAGATGGGTTTCCTCATAAACATAGCTCTGACATGGCAGTTATTAAAACAAGTAGGACATACACCTTGTTAAACCAACATTACTCCAAAGGCAGTATAGTAGCACTTACAGTCTGTAGTCAGGTCAGGCACATCCTCCTCCTGTGTGTTGCCCTGTTTCTACAGTGTATGTTGTTAGAGGTAAATCCCCAATCCATCTGAGATACTGTTTGCCAAACAACAGAACAAGTTCCTGCTCACAGTGAATGAAAAGGCCCAACACCAACATGATGTTCCTAGATACTGGAGTGTGTTTCCATGCAATTGGCAATGGGACTGTTACCACAGCTGTTCCACATGCAATCAGCTAGGGGAGGGCTGCAATTCATGCAAAGGCCAACAGTTGATCATGAGCATCACTTAAAATACACATGCTGCTGCCTAAGCAAAGCAGGTGTAGCTCTCCACATCCATCAGAGAGGAAGTGAGAGAGGCAGACAGAGGCAAAGTAAAGTCAGAGAGGGGTGGGAGAGTAAAACGTAAACATGTTTGTGTCACACACCTACCAGCACAGGGTATCAAACCCCTGACATCTATGTGGTGCTATCAAATTTCTATGCAGTTATTGGATGCGCCACATAGGTTACATGTTGAGGAACCCTCAAAATGCATATGTGATGGTGAGTGACATCTGCAACTGGGATATGGTAGCTATACGGTAGGTGTAGTACATGTGCCTGTCCACATGAACAGGTGCCAGTATCAACACAGCCACACTCTCACAGGGATGCACACACATTGACACACTTGACAGGGCCAGGAATACAACTCATTACTAGTAAGATTGCCACAACACATTACTGTGCAGGTATCACATGCACCACAGGGGTCATACAGAGGTTATATGGGCAAAGGGTATGTGGAGGTGTCTGACATTGGACAGCATGCTTTGGTATGCAGATGGGGATTGTAGTGAGTGTGAATGTGATAATACACATCATACAACACACACACACACACACACACACACACACACACACACACACACACACACACACAGGGTGCCAGTACTGACATGCATGGGTGCATTGCTTCACGGGTATGTAGTGGTTGATTGTGCCAGACAGATATACAAGGCTAGGTGATGGGTATACTTTGGCATCAGCCCATATAACAATGGTCTGCGTTGTGGTTCAGGGGTGTAGTTTCTGGATTTGCCCACACAAGTGGATATTGTATTCACCATCCAGTCACCTGGGTGACTATTTCATGTGGCCAATGCTGTGCATTGCTTGCCATGTATGTGTTTCTTAGTCTATGACATGGTCAGTGTCTTGGATGTGCACACCTCCCACATGCATATACAGTGACATGTAGAACTGTACCTGGGGTACCTGGCCCATGTTGTGTACACAAATTGTTATCAACAGATGTGCCAGTCCTGGCCTCATGTGGCAGGAACTGTTAATGGACAGCAGGTTTACCCTGCACCTACATTGATAGCATGATACCGGCATTCCCTGGTGTCAGTGGC
>NC_056729.1:318882022-318977022 GCF_019279795.1 Protopterus annectens
GGGGCAGGCCTCATAATGGATGGCCCCTTGTGACAGTCACTCTCTTCCACACATCTATGTACATCTACTTTTGGCATATTATAGTGTGTTGTCCTTGGATATATGCCTGTATTCCTATGCAGTGTGTGTGCAAAGCATGTGTGGTGCATACTGAGGAGTGCCTGCAATAACATCTGCAACTGCCAGATATGTCTGGTCCACTGTTGTTTGCAGACATGCAAATAAACAGACTTTATTTGTTTAAGTGTGTGAGCATGCCCAGTATGTGTGTGAGCATGCCCAGTATGCCCTTCTGCAGTGAATGTGTGGATCGATTCCATGTAGTTTGTACTGCAGTGCAGAACTCTGTGCTGTACACCTACAGGTAGCATACTGTTTCTGCAGGGTATCTGCCGATCATTTGGCAATATGGAAACAAACTATGCAGGTGATAGTGTGTACTGTAGGTGATTGTGTCTGTGCTGCTTCAGCTGCATGGTACTGCTGCTATCAGAGATATTCAGACATGTGTACTCTTATACACAGTGATGTTTTCTGTCCTCATGTAGTGTCAGCTGGACATTCTTTCTCACAGTGACGACTTGGGGGACAAGGGTGACTGCAGCTGTGTCTGGTATTGTGGGCAGACACCTGTGTATTCATGGTAAGTTATGCCATTCTGGAGGGGGAGCTGCAAACACTTGATGCTGGGTTTGTGTATCTGGGTCACCACCTTGGTACAGTGCTGGCAGAGGATCCCATACTTGTCCGCCCATCAACATGACAGTATGGGCTTATCTTGCTGTGGCAATGCCTCACAGCTGTACAGATTCACACAGGTTAGCCAGAGGCAGGGGACATGGGTCAGGACATTTACCCTATAATGGTGTGCAGGCAGGTGTGTAGCCACCAATCAGCCAGGGATAGTGTGTGCACACAGCTTGGTGTCAGACCCTGCACATTCCATTCTGCCCATGCTCCCACACCCCCCTCTTGTATTCTAATCTCTTCATACATTATGCATACATTCTCTGATACTTTCCCTAAGGGTATCACCCCATCACAGGTGTGTGTTTGTGTTGGTCCAAAGTTCATGCAGTGGGACATGGTGGACATGTTACTGTGGTTTGTCCACATGACCTTGCATATGGCTTATGTGGAGTGTGTTATGTTGTTATTTGGGTGTCCATGACATAACATGCATTGGCAGTACATGTGAGACACAGGCCTTTGGCAGAAGCCTGTGGGGCATTAGGTGTTTCTGCAGGCCAGATGTGGCGGGCCGTTGCATTCTGTCAGTCCTACAGTCCCAGACCACCATACAGTATATTCCTCTGGGGTGACAGGGTAGGTGTGATAGGTGTTCATGCCAATACTTTCTATCAGTCTTGATCAGGTGGTGTGGATGCTGGCAGGGTGCTACAGCTAGGGACATACCTGCATGGGACACCTGCACTGCATGCAGCAGTCTTCTGCTATTGCCATATACAGGTGGGGTCTTACTGTACCGATTCCCCACAGCAGGGATATTACCAGAGAGGTGCCTGTGGGTGGTGTTTGCGTGGCTGGGTGCATGTGTGCTACGGACACTACTTTCATCTGATACACAGATATGCATGGGGCATTCCAGTTATGCTGGCAAGTGCAGGTCCATCAGCTGATTCCCAATACATCAGTCCTACCTCCTTTGTGATCTACAGGTGTTCAGGTAGACATCACATATCCCCTACTACAGGTACAGTTACTGTGATGCATAACTATATGTACAAATCCAAGGGTGTCTCCATTTCACAGTGACACAATATATACTGTATGTCTGGGGTACTTTCCCCTGTGTACTGTTTGTATATCTATCCCAACAACCATGCCATGTCAGTCTTTCAGATATTACCACCATACATTTACAATGGCTTATTGCTAGCATATGTTATACTGGTGGGGATTTTCTTTGGCACTGCAATTGTGAGGGCTTATCCCTGTCATCAGCAGTAGTGGGCAATGGCCACCAGTTCTTACCTCAACATGCATACATACTGACCACTCTCACACATTATGAAACACACACAGACCAGCATATTGTGCAAATGCTACAACCTATCCTGCTACCTTGGCCACCTCTGGGCATCTGTGCTCCACTCGTATTATACCTACTCATACATGTTACTGCATTTCTACACTGGATTGGGGGGGCACACCTGAGTGTCACTAAATTTCTACACTGGATTGGGGGAAGGGGCAGACCTGTCTGTTTCCACATGTCTACATAGGAGTGGGGGGGGCACACCTGACTGTTACCACATTTCTACATAGGATTGTGGGGGACACACACCTGACTGTTTCTACATTTCTACACTGGATTGGGGAGGCACACCTGACTATTACTACATTTCTACACTGGATTGGGGGTAGGGGCACACCTGACTGTTTCTACATATCTACATGGGAGTGGGGGGGCACACCTGACTGTTAGTACATTTCTACATAGGGTTGTGGGGAGACACACCTGACTGTTTTTACATTTCTACACAGGATTGGGGGGGGCACACCTTACTGTTTCTACATGTCTACATAGGATGAGGGGCACACCTAGCACTTGAACACATTTGCTATGACTGTACTGGTATGTCAGGTACTCCATTTCATTCTGTATTCTAACCTATCATACTGACTAGAGGCATAGCAGGTACTACAGGTCTTAGCTTTGGTTGCCCTATATATTAGTGCCTGACTTCCTACCCTTCAGAACTAACATTCCACTGCCTGACCTACTGTAGTCTGTCTGTGTAGGCCTGGGGGGGAGGTTACCCATAGGCATCATTCAGAGGTCATAGCACAGGCTCTGTTTGTGTTTGTCTACACCTCTTCTGCTGGCTGAGACTGTTGTTGGGTATGTGAAACTCCATGACTGGCATGTGTGAGTCATATGGACACACATGTCACCCAGCACATTACCTGCAGTGGGGTTAGTCACCCTGTGTAATACTGGCTACTATGGTGACTTCAGTATGTGTTACAGATGTCATGGTGCCACTATGGGTGTCTGCTATCTGCTGCCATAACATTCAGCCACCCAATTCCCTTGCATGCTCACATCCATACCATAGATGCAGGTAACAACATATTCTACTTAATTTGGCAATTGGTAGGTTGATTGACTTACCTTGTGGGTGTGCCAGAATTGAGAATGGTGCTGGAGGGCTGCCTATGTCGGATGCACATAGTACACTCCCTATATATGGTTGGACACAAGTAGTGTCATGTTTGGCATCCCTTTTACTGTATGTGTGAGTCAGGGAGAGGTGTCATTCCCTGGGTCCCTACTGTGTCAATGTATGTGCTATGCATTGCCTCTTTGCCAAGGTCAGGGCATACTGGGCATGCCTCCATCTGCCTACTAGGGCAGACTCAGGTTGTTCCTCTGTGCCACTCTGTGGCTGTGTAGGCCTTGGCATTGGTGTGAGGCTGTGTGGCCCTGCCCCGTGCTGTTCCAACTGCAGCTGTTTCCACAGGATCATATTGTGTAGCATGGCATATACCATTACAATTTGAGTACATTTAGCTGGTGAGTACAGCAAGTCTCCACCGGATGTGTCCAGGTACCAGAACCATGACTTGAGCATCCCAAACACACTCTCTATTATAAGTTCAGTCTGTGTGTCTGCCTCATTATGGCATTCTTGTTCAGGTGTGTGTGCATTTCTGATGGGTGTCATCAGCCACGGCTCCAGTGTGTAACCAGCATCCCTCACTAGGTGACCATAGGGGATGTCCCCATTGGCAAATCTCTGGTAAAGCTGCTTCAGATGCCAGATGTAGGAATCATGATAGCTTCCAGGGCAGCCAGCATACACATTCATTATAATGCCCTGGGCATCGCACACGACCTGGCAGTTGATGGAGGGAAGGCCCCTGTGGTTGATGTAGGCCCTAGCCTGATCACCAGGTGGTGCTTTGATGTGTATGTGTGCAGTCTATAGCACCCACTACCTCAGGGTATTCTGCTATTTGGTGGAAGAGACTCATATTGCTGGCCAACACCTCACAGATGTTGAGGAAATATATGTGCTCACTGGCATGTTCTAACATGGCATCCAGGAACTGTTGGAGTACCCTGGATGTTGATGCCAGTGAGATCCCCAGTTGAACTTTGGGTGGTACCTGTGGCTAGTATTCCCAGGCCTACACATACCTTGGTATCCACTGGGATGGGTTCCCCTTGGTCAGTTCGGTGTGTCAGGTGTGGCCGGCACAGCTCAACAATTTGCTGTAGGAGGTCCATGTCCACCCTATAGCACTTCACTATCTCCAGCTCATGTAGCCCCTGGTAGGTTACCCTGGGTCTGTACACTATTCTCCGTCTCCTCACTGTGGGTTGATTGGCAGCATTCACATCCTCAACACCCTCAGCCTCTTGCACATGCTGTTGTATGATGCCTGCTGCAGCCTCTATCATTTTGTAGTCTTGTTAAAAGTTCCCCGCTTGTATACACTGGTGGTGTATAGTGTGGGAAAAACCAGAGGGGAAGGTGTTTGCATAGTTTATAATAGTGTTCTGGGCTGGGCTGGTCTGCTGCCTGTGTAATTGGCTGATTCTGATATATTTCACATGCCAGCTATGCTAGTTCTCCTAGATTACCTTCCTACTACTGTTTTCCCTTCCCATTGCCTTCCTGTTTAAGCCCAGGGATGCGCCCTGCAAACACAGTGCTCAAATGTGCAAAGAACTGCTATTTCTTGGTTTACCTTTTTTTTCCTTTAAAACACGGTGCATGGCACGCACACCCGCTTAGGCTTTGTAAAGAGTACTAGGCAGACTCAGACACACACCCTTGCCTAGCTGTGCTAAGCTAGAATCAAACCTGAGCCACAGGGGTCCAATCCACTTACAGTATGCCTGACACACCCCCTATGATGTCATCTAACTCATGGGCTTGCACCAAGCTATTCCTGCTCTTTCACTGTTGGGAGCTGACTATGAATTCCATGCTGGGGAAATCTGGGATTCACTATCATCCCCTTCATTTGCATAGGATTGCCTGCTAATGCATAGTTACATGTCTCACACTGAGCCTCCCCCCTTAGCAACCACTACTCACTGGTCATGTTGTCTTCTGCCTGCCATTGACTTTAATGGCAGAATAGTGATTTTGGTTAGAATGCTTATTTTGGTTGATTTTCTTACCCCCCCCAATCCCGTTTGCACACCGCTGCCCTACGCTTAAACGGTCGAGATCGGAAAAAAAAATAAAAGTTGATTTTTTTTTTCCAAACTGTTTTCAATGCCAATGGCCTTATACTTTGCCATTGGCATGCTTCCTGAATGATATGCACCCTTTATTTGGAACTGTCACGACTTTGTTTTGGAATCTGCAGAAATGTACTCAGTTACTAACCGAGTACATTTCTTCAGATTACACTAGTCCTGCATGGCCGGTTTCCAGCTTCCTGGATTGCAAATTCACCTCATCGCATGGATGTCTCCTGCAAATGGGGTAATTTGCATACAGGGGCTGAGTCTGTGCAGCACTAGTGCAGGAGCACTCGTGCATGCCCCTGCAGGCTATTCCTGGATCGCACGGCAAACATATTGCCTGCTAGAACTCCTGCACTAATTCTGCATGCTGTGCAAGGCTTGCAGAATCTGGGGGTAAATCTCTGAAAGGCTAATCTTTGCAGTACTGATTATTCTTAATATGTGTTCATTAGTTGTTGTCTTTTAAAATAGGCTTATTTCATATATTTGTGAATGTGCTTCTTTAATTTATTTGTCCTTTGTTGATTGGGTTAGTTCCATTAGGTTAGCCTCTTTTCAGTGGAGACCTGAGATGGTATTTATACTGCTAGGGGAAACTTGGCCAGGACATCAGGGAATTTCCCATACTCTTTTCAATAGGAGCCGTGGGATCTTTTACATCCACCTGAGCTACCATCAAGTCGAGCAGATGGGGCTCAGTTCAATGTCTCCTCTGAAGGATGGCACTCTCAAGAGTACAAGTATCTACCCTTCTGCTCTACTGCAGTGTCAGCAGTCAATCTGCTTGGTGTGGGAATAGAACCCACAGCCTTCTGCACCAAGGGGAGTGTGCTACCTGTTGTGACATTGACAAATGTAGCTAATTAGTTTCTGATTTTGACTGGCCATGTGAAATCAAGTGACTTTCACAGAATTGTATTTAATCTAATTCAAAACAGAGTCAGTTGCATGATGAGTTATTTCTAAATGTACAAAATAATTTACCAGTGTGATTTGAGTTTTTAATAAAAGATTTGTGTTTCTCATTGTTTAGAAATCACTGCATTTTCATTATTCTTGTGTCTGTATGATAAAGTAAAATCATTCCCTTATTGATGTTACCCTTCTTTAACTTAGACCACTACTACTGAGGTTCAAATGTGGTCAAGATAAACTTCTAACCAACATATTCCCTTTGGATCTGCAACGATGGAAGGAGTTATACCATGGAATTTGTGAAATGCATTTTGGCTCCTTAAGACATGATCATCTACAGCTACTGTCAGCCATCATCCTTTAAGCAGAGGAAAACTTCTAAGTCAGCCATTTTATTGTTGAAATGTCTATCATTTAGTAAAGTTACATTCGTAGTTGATAGTTTTTCCTGTGGTTATCATTTTTTGTCTTGAAATTTGAAAAGGTCACAGGCAGACATCATTTGATTATCGTTTTTTTTTTGTCTTGGAATTTGAAAAGGTCACAGAAAAACAACATAGTGACAGAAAATTTCCTGTTCAGTATCTGCATTCTATGGGGGAAAAGGTGCAGCTTGTCATAAGCAAAGCATTCTGTGTGGTTGCATATTTCACTACAGTTTGGCAGGTACTGAATCCCATTTCTCTGATAACGTGTCTTTAGCTACTAATTGGATGTTGAAATGTTGTCACCACTGTCTGCATCAGTCCTCCCACATTGGTTTCATTGCCATTGACCTCTTTTGTGGGTGATATCTCCCACCTTCTCCCATCACCTTAGTCTGTGCCACTTTACATGCTTGTGATCCTATGAAGTTTTTGTCCATGTCTTCTTATTCTCCGCCTTTCATCCTCATATGTTTTCCTACCCAGTCCTATCCAAGACTTCCCATTGCCTCCTCATTCACAGTCCTAGTCCTAGTCTGTTTCTCAGCTAACTAAGCAATCCTCTGCCATTTCTTGGTTCCATATTCTCCCATGAAGATCCCCATTATCTAATTCTCTTGTAGACATCACATCCTCTATCAACCAAAAACTCCTAGCTATGCCATATGCTAAGTACTTCATAAATCCCTCTTCCACTCTGCTCCTCCTGCCTCTGCTGTTCACTTGATCTTTCCCATTCCTGGATCCCTCCCTTTTTGATGATGTCCACCTCTAGGATCCCTCACTTTTTACTTTACTATTGCTACTATATTATTGTTGTTGAAATTATGATGATGATTATTATTATTATTATTATTATTATTATTATTATTATCATTGTTATTATTTAGAGGATTATAATCATGCCTTCTGTCAAAAAGCAGCTTATTATGTGCTTGAAACATGGATGATAAGAAATTCACCTTGAGAGCAAATGTCTAGAACACATAATAAAAGTTATGATCGGTGGTCATAACTCTTTGTAGTGCACAAAATTTTATGTTCTTCAAATACTACCAGTTATAGAGAGGAAAAGCGTAGGAGCACAAAGTGTTTTACTGGCTTTGACAGCTGGTAAGTAGCACACCTTTCAGTTGCTTTGATTAGGAATTCTAGATAAATCCAAAAATAATGGGGGGCAAAGGATCAAAATAAGGGGCTTCTTTAAAATATTCTTTTTATTCACTTAAAAAGTTAAAAGAGCAGGTTTTGCACCACTATGTATCTTCTGAACAATAACAAGTTTAGAATTATATTGTCTGGCATTATTGACAGACTGTAATCCTCAATGATTTACCAGAAAAATAAAACAAAATACAAGGAACAGGATAAAGATGTAAGGTAAAATCAGGGACCATTAAACAGCATGAAAAACAGCCAGAAGCAAAGCTGATTTACATTATGATGCTGTTCTTTGCTGGCTGGTGCCATCTGCTTTTAGTTTCTAGCACGAGACCTGATTGTTACAGCACATAGAGGGTGCTTAAGAATTGTTAAGCACCCCTAAAGCACGGTTATGATTGAGTCTCACATTAGAGAAGCTGTTAACAAGCTTGTTTTTTCCAGATATTGGAGCATAATCCTGGCACTCCATATACTACATGTTGTTTGCACATAACAAGGTCTTTCACCCTAAAGATTTATCTCTTGGCCTACTCATTACAACATGTAACTTTACAGCATACAATCTTTCTCTTAGAATGAATCTCATGAATGTTGTGGTTGCCAGTGTTTAGATCCAAGCTGATTTTTGTTTTCTTTTTCTCTGCAGACTTTAAGGGTAGTTTATAGCATTTATGTTTTTTATACATTTGTTAGCTGGGCAAGCCCACTAGACACAAATGCCTCTTTTCAAGAGTGAGCCCTGAACACTGCCTGATTAAGTGATTTGCTCAGAGTCATCCAGTAGATAAATGGAGGTGGAAGAAATCAAACCTTGTACTGTTGGTTACAGGAAGAAGCTGGTTAGCAGTTCAGATTCTTTATCCTCTGCACTAGCTGCCAAATCATCTTAGCAGAACTATGTGAAAAATCCACAATTTTTTTAGTTAAGTCTGTCAAGCAAACAACATGCTGAACTGAAATTATTGAAAACCACCAACTTTATGTGCATGACATTCACAGTGGTGAATGAGGCATCACAGATTATGTCACTTTTCAGTAGCTTAGCCTGTTCATCAAAGCAGCTCATACAGATTCTGTCATTTGCAGATTCCAGGTAATTTGTATTTAGCTGCAAAAGATGTATTAAGTTCATTCAGCAGTATGCAAAACAATATAATGTAACACGTACACAGGCCCAACGTCAGCCTAAAAGAAATAAGCCTCCTTTATATCCATAAAAGGAAAAGTCATGAGGTGGAATGCATGACTGTAAGTCCTATTGCTAGGCCATAGGTCAGATTAGGCCTGTAGTGGGTCTGTACTATATTCTTGTACAGTAAGTACATTGGTCATGGAAAGCTATCCCTCATTAAGCAGGTTGGGACAAACACAAGGTGCATGGTTTGAGTCTCACAAGGGATAAAAAAAAAGGACAGTTAGCTTAGTACTAACTTATGAACCTATGAAAAAAAATGATAGCTTCCTTCTAATTGACACTACTATGTTGTCTACAACCAAATATTTGTCATGTGCTATTTCAGGCATCTTGCAGAGCAGTGTATTTTGTCCATTTGTTTGTTACAATCAATGGCCATTGAACATATATAGTTTAATACTTCTGTCTGCAATTTGTATTTTTAGTTTACTTTCTGTTGAAAAGGAAATGTTCGTTATTTTCATTCCCTTTAACCATCTGTGTGGCTTGTTGGTCCTTTCAGTGTGAGAGGTTTTGGGTTCAAGCTACATCTAAGTCTAGTTTTTGAGTTTGGGGGTATTAGTATAGTAGCTAAGGTGTTTACCTCACAGTCACAAAGTACAAGGTTTGATTCTCACCTTTGATCACTGGCTAAATGCGTAATGGTCTGCAGACTGATTATTAAGTATTTACCCGTGTTCACTGGTATTCTTTCTTTCTTCTCAGCATGAATCACAAGTGTTTTTTATGAAGTATATGCATCTCTGTGTGTGTGTATGTGTTTCTGCATGTGTGCTTGTGCACACATATCTGTCTGTTCTCACCTGTGTTTGTTTGTGCATGGTAGTGCTCTCTTTTTTGAAATGACTATTTATAATAATTTATATATCCTAACACCTATTTCTCATATTATGTCCTAATTAAAAACAACCAAGTTGCCTCTGACATTATCCTAGATCACCAATGACAGGTGCTCTGAAAACTACATTGATTGTAACCCAGTATTTCTGTTTCATGGCACCTACTGCTTAGGTTCAGGCTCTGTGTTTTTTTTTTTTTTTTTTGAGGAACGTATTTACTTTGTAAACATCTCATCCTGGCTCATGTGACATGTTGCTCCTGTCACACATTGATTATCACTTTTCTCCCTTCAGATGACTGACTGACAGACTTTGAAAATAATGTATTTTTTGGGAATTAGTTCCATGAAAAGACACCTTTTCTGCTTTAATACATTATGGCTTACCAATTGTCACAAATCTGTAATCCTGATTTTGGTTCAGATAAACAGTTGACAAATTCACTGAATCACTGCCTTGTAGAAGTTCTTGATATTGCAGACATTACTACTAG
Source organism: Protopterus annectens (assembly GCF_019279795.1). Taxonomy (NCBI): domain Eukaryota; kingdom Metazoa; phylum Chordata; order Ceratodontiformes; family Protopteridae; genus Protopterus; species Protopterus annectens. Next base: position 318,892,287 of record NC_056729.1, read on the forward strand.
AAGAGAAGCTCAGTTTCTTCCCTGATTGAATTCCTGCATAGTGATGCCTTACCAAGCATCTTACATTGCGTGTAGTAACAGCGTACGTGTTCATGATGCTGTCATTATTACTAATGGCCTAGCTTGTACAGCTGCTTAGGTTGAGTATATTTGTGTGCTTGGCAAATACATAATTTTCCAGCTTTTCTTCTTAACATTGTTCATACAATTATGGAACTGCAAACCAGATATATCATTCATAATAATGTGCACTGTAAAAATCAATCTACTGACCTTTTTAGCACGTTGTTTTATCTTTCTCTTAGCTGATTTGTAATTTTATAATTGTCTTAGATTTTGTTATTATTTCTGCTTTATTGACTACTTTTGTTATTGTTACTGTTCATGAAGATTTTCTCCTCAGGCCTCCACTGAAAAGGGGCTTTTTTGCCCAGTCAGACTAACCCCGTTAACAAATGTCAAATAAAAATAATAGCATTTATGAGCAGTGTGCAGTGAAGGCTGGGCAAGGAATTTAGGTCTTCTATTTCTAACCAACCACTTTTGCATAAAACTTGGGACAGCAGCGAGTACCACATATGACTTATAAAAACTGTCTTCCATATCTCATGCTAAAATAGTTATTGTACTGAAAATGCTTGAAGGCTAGCATATTGCTTATTATTCACTGTTTTTATCTAGTGAAATGAAAAATGTCTTGGGCCTTAATGAAAAGTCAGATCTTTCCTGTCCTATATGGAACATTTGGCTTAGTCTTGACCAGTGTAGTATATCATTTGCTCTGATTTCAGTCTACCTTCTACCATTACGTACTTCAAGTATTCCAGAATTATTTACAGACAGTGCAAGACAAAGCTATTCAACATACATGAAAGTGCATTCGGCACAAAGACAAGTTTGGCAATAGCCAGACAGATATTTCTTGGCCCACTCACCATGCCTTTAATCCAGAGTTTAAAGCTGCTATCTCATCTGAAAATTAGTTTAGTCATAGTAAAACAATCTGCAGGAAAATGACAGAGTATAAATATGAAAATGTTCCAGTAGTGTACCGTAAGCCAAATTTCGCACTCTCAGAGAGCAATGAAAATAAATATGCCTATTAACTAAAATTATTGCAGAAATTCATTTAATGGTGAGGAATGTTTTTAATTGGAAACAGCTTTCTTAATGCATATACAGTAAAGGAAGGATAATTTTATGTGAAGCCATACTCATAAGGACTTATACAAAAATGATCACCACACAGAATCCCATGTTAATGACACCCAGGCAAAACTGTCATTGTAAACTACAGGAATTTTTCAAACATATGAAAATGAACGGCTAACTGAAAATGTGCAAAGCTCACTTATAAAAGGAGGATGCAGTAACCTGACTTATTTTTTTCTCATTATGACAGGACTACTAACTAGTGTGCAGAATTAATATAATATGTACTTATGTTCTCAATTCCTGAGCTATGATGTTTCAGGTATGACAATGTACTACAGAATATATTGTTTTGTTTCCACCGTACCTATGTCATGGCACATACCGGTAGACTAACACTTAGAGATTATGTGAGGAGCACACAGAAAAACCTTTGTTTGCAGCCTGTAAATCTCACAGTATTTTGGTTCTGGCATCACAGTGTTCACCATAGCAACAAATGACAATAATCAGCAGGTGTGTGGTTTGCAAGGGAAAGCCAAATGCATTTTGATAGACTGCATGAAATCAACACTGAATGACACACAGGGTTGAAATGATTAACAGCAGAAAATAGCATAAAATAACTGCTAAACTATAAAGCTAAAAGCATAACCAGAGCAAGGATGACATTTTGTCCATTTTCTTTCACTGTGAAGAGTTGTCCTTTAATGTACAGCTGCTAGAAAAATTTCCGTGTGTGATTTTTAGAACTGCTGGTACAAGATTTCCACTGGTGATGTTTGGATGATTCTAGTGTGCCAAATCTCATCTCCACCCCCCTTAAGAAGGACACTTTTTTCTAACACCAGTTAATCAAAGCCATACTATCTTCATGTTACTGTAAAGGTGCTAATAACATGTCATTTTACACTTCTGTTACTGATATACAGACGTGGGGGATTTTATTGCAGAAGCTTAGAAACAACAGCAATTTAGGTGTAGAGATTTGTGATGTACTTTCAGAACTGCCTTACGATTTAATGGCACTCTAAAGCTAAAAGCTCAGAAAATGTGCTGTTCTTTTAGTCCATTATAACTATGTCTTTTAAGCTTTCCTAAGTTTGCTGTATGGCAGAATCAGAATTTTCTAACTACAGTTAATAAACCAAATTGCACTGCAAAAATAAGATAAAAGTATTTTCTTTTTAAATTCAAAGAGTTTTGCAGATAAAAAGCTTAACTGAGAATTATGTTTTATCAGACATTGCTACAGACTGAGTTTTAGCATTAGTTTTTCCAGCACTTGTCCTGAGGTAAAAGGAAACATGACACTGATAAACCTTAAGGCAGTTCAGGTTAAGTATATTCACTCAATGACAACTCAATGCTCAGAATGATGAAGCTAAATTTCTTTCCCTCCCAACAGCTTTCTCACTACTGCACCTAACTTGTATAACATGAGGGTCTCCATTATTTCTTCCCTGCATACACCCCTTATGCATAGCAGTACCTGTGTTCTTTTCCTATAAACCAACTACCCCTGTCCTTTTAATTCCTATTCCTAGTACAAACCTTGCATCTCTTTTAATATTTTAACACCACACTGAGGCAGCATCTTCTGCCTTTTGTTCACACCCACAGCTTAGATTAAGTTTTGCAGTTCATCTATGGACAGGATGGATTGCTTTAATTTCTTCTATGTCTCTGTACCTGATCCTGCTTCTTGTCCACATGCTGCAGACAATGCATAGTTATAATTCCACTTTGCAGAAGCTGCACTTGCAATGTATTCACAAAAGACTACACTTTTTCACGTAAGTGTGCACAAGATTTATTTATTTAGTTAGTTTGCTTAATGGGGAAGTACATGGATCACAATAGACATACCATTTGCAGGTCCAGCTGGGGTGAAGAAATTCACAAAAAATAAATAAATAAAACAGAACAAATTCATAAACATGCAGTAATCCCAGAAGGACGAGAATCCCTTAGACAATTGAAACAATATGCAAATATTAATAACAAAGTAGAAAAACAAATCTGAATGAATTTTAGTAATTAATATGAGAAGGAAGCAGTAGGTTACAACGCCACAATAACCATGTAACATGCCTATCACCTCATGATAAAATAATGCTCTTATGGATTGTCTGAACATGTGAACATGCTTGTTTACATTACTAGCTGCATTGTCAAGATAATGCAACATTTATGCACCACCATTCCCTTTAAAATGCCGACAATGAAAATAAGAATAAAGGCCTCTGTAATGGAAGTACATCCAGAGAAATAGCTGGACATTTCAGCAAAATAAAATTTGTGTACCAAATAGTGCATAACTTTTCCTACTAGTGGTAGGAATGTGGAATGCTACTCAGAAACACATTAAAAAAAATTATAACAAAAATTATGAAAAAAATATAAGCAGAGAGAGTGTAAAATCTGCAGACTTTAATAAACTGCATTGCAAAATTTTACCACAAAAGGTCATTTATTTTTGCTTCTGAAAAATATATATATGTAAGATGTGTGGCATCTTCCTTCACATTATTGGTACAACTAGTATGTTTGCCATGTAGTCTGGTTTTATATGTATTAAACAGCTTGAAAAATCACAAGAGATGAGGCGGACTAAGAAAATCGTGTGAAGGGTTAAATCAAGCCTAAACATAGGGACATAACTCCAAAAAACAGGAATATCTTATATAGGGGTAAATCAGGCCTGAAAATAAGAAAGTTCCTCCAATATAGGGCCAGTTCAGGGGTCTGCACACAATATATCATGACATCATTTATTTATTTATTCCAGTTTGATTAACAGGGAAGTCCACTGTGTCAACATGGCCCATTTTCAGTGGAGGCCTGGGGTGAAAAGCTCCAAAAATGCATAAAAAATATTACATACAGGATTTCAACACAATCAAGAATTTAGAAAGCATTAAACAGTTTGCAGAAATATGATTTCAAGGAATACAGGACAGTATGAGAGTACAATTCATACTGAAATTTAATACAATTTTGTTTTGTTTTTTTACATTAAGTTATCATAGCTTAACACAACAGCATACATTCACTGTATCCAGCACACTTACAGCACACCACATGTATGGTACCCAGTATATTATGTGTTCTATTTATGTTGCATAAAAAAGTCTGCCTAGGAATTGCCCCTTCTAAGGAGAGGCCCAGCAAGAACATTTCATGTAAAAGATATCATGACATCAGTGCAAAGAGGAAAAATACATGGAAATGATACTTCAGCATGTAAGCTAGGCACTGTACATAGGAATTTAAAGAGACATAACATTTTAACATGTAAAGGAGATTTAACAGTGGCTTTTTAGTCAGCACAGAACATAATCAATATTAGTATCATGAAAATGCAACACCACTTCACTGCATCCAGTGCATGTTCTTGAACATGCAAGGTTAATGCAATGTATGTAACATGTGATCAAATAATGTAACACCCACTGATTTTTATTTATGTCACTCCCATCCTTACTAACATCAAGGCTTCACAAAAATTAAAACTTGAACAATGTTATAACAAAGTTGCTAAATTTGGAGCACATACCCCTTTCAGAACCCACTACTGTATAGCACAGAAAAGCCTGAACTGGTTAGAACTGCCACATCAACTACCACACACTATAAAATTATCCAGCATCCATCTGCCCATCCAGCACTAACAAGCATTCTATACAGCTATGTTCCCAGTCGGTGATTGCAATCCAGTGACCAAAAACTCCTGTCTGTATACAAACCTAGAAAATCTGCTGGACATTGTCTGTACTCATGCAAGGTTGCTAAGGCCTGGAACTACTTACCTGTAGCCATCAGCTCTATACTCTCCTTCCCATCTTTCAAAACCACCCTGAAAGACTTCCTAGCTAAAATCTGGCACTGGTCTTATTCAAAACCAGGATGAACTATATTCCTAAATGTGAACAAGTACCTTTTTATTCCTTATACCCCCTTACTCTCTGTTCTTCACTTACTTCCTTACTGCTATCTAATTCTCTTCCCTGACTTTCTAAATATGCCATAAGCCTGTTTCTCCCTTACATCATATTGCAATTCCTGTTTGTATTAGACTAACTTACCTTTAATTTCTCTACAAACTGTCTAAAATTTCTCTAAATATTAAATAATTGTCATATACCTTGTATCGATTCTTAACCAATGTTTTTATATTATGTCTAATTTGCTATAATTATTTAAACTGCAGATGTTTTATTTTATTTTTGAAGATTGTAAAATTGTTGTTCTTAAATGTTTTGCAATAATTTTAAGCTTTTCTCCCTGGGCCACCGCTAACAATGGGCTTCTACCCAGTTGGATTTTCCTGGTAATCAAATGTCAATAAATAAATAATATAAATAAATAAATATATGCAACACATGCTCATACTAAAGCTCCATATATTCAGTGTAGCCAGGCCATGCTCATAATGACACAACATGCATTCACTGCATTACCACATGATCTTAACACAAAACGTGCACAATGTACCTGTTGCCTTCATGTGTATGATAAAGTGCTCTTTCATTATACTTATAATCCTTGCACCAGATGAAATACCATGAGTATTTTTATAAATAACTGCAAAGGTTATACCATACCCAGTTGCTATACCTATTATTAGATGTTTTTGACCAGGTTACAGTGCTGAAATTGCTTTACTAACCTTCCTAAATACAATAAAACAGCATAAAATGAGGGCCTACGTACTGCCTCTAAAGCCTTAGATACAGTCTCTCATCCTCATCTTCTCCAGAGACTCACCAAAATGGGCCAAAACTCTACCACCCTAATATGGCTTTAGCACTACCTCTACAACAGATCACAGGCCGTGCAATGGGAACAAATACACTATTCCTTCTAGTCGTCTTTCTGTTGTTACCGTAGGTGTTCCACAGGGCTATCCAGCTCTAGTTAATGATAAGCACACAACAATAGATAATGCTACATCACTTTAATATGCATGATTCCACTCTCATTTGCTCAGCTAATTCCTTCAACCAACTGAAACACACTCTCCAACACTTGTGTTGTATTCAGAGTTTGATTATGATAACACAAAACCCATTTACTGTACCCAGCGCATGGTCATTATAGCACAATACCCACTAAGTATGCCTGGCATGTGGTTATAATAACACAGGACCCATTCACTGTACTCAGCACATGGTCATTATAGCACAATATCCACTGAGTACACCTGGAATACAGTTATAACAACATAAAACCCATTCAGTGTACCCAGCACATGATCATAATAGCTCAGTTCCCACTGAGTATACCTGACATGCAGTTATGATAACAAAAAATCCATTCACTAACCCTTGTGAGTAGTCATAACACAACAATCCATTACTCTGCAAAGCACATTCTCATAATAAATAAGAATGTGCTCAAGAAATCTGCTGATTTGTGAGGGGACCCTCTTCAGTGTGTCTGGAATATTTTTCCATGTTGTTGTATTCAATTTGTTTTTTGTTGTTGTTTGTTTTTGTTTATGTTTTTTGTTTTTTTATTTTTTTCTGAAGCCTGCACACTCAAAGGCATGCACTCCCTCTGCTGCTGCATCACACATCATGATGTCACACTCCACACTAAGCCACACAAAGAAAGAGTACCTAGTCACTGCATCTGTGAATTCACCCCAACCACTGAACAACAGAGAACGGACCTACATTGCACCAACATACAAATGGTACTTACAGTTCCAGCAGCATACATTAAATAAAGACAGTGAGAGAGAGAGAGAGAGAGAGAGAGAGACACAGAGGAAGGAATTTAATGCCCACTGGGGATTGTCCCCCACAGATGACATATCAACTGGTAATGTGAGTACGTCTGTCATGTTTGATAAAAAGGACTTTCTTCTGTGGGTTTATGATGAACAATAATCACAAGCAATGTTAAAATGTCCTAATAGGAAAGTAGTGTAGTACTGCGAGAAGGCTTAGAAAGACAAGTCCTGAAGTATCAAAGTACCGAAAGAGGCCTGATTCCTGAACACTCTGTGCAGTAAAGGTTGTTGAAGGTGTGTCACAAATGGCAACAATGGATACATTTTTGAAGCAAGCAGTGGGAGCTGTCACACCCTATATGCAGTGACCCTTGATAGCAGCAGTTTCATTGAATAATTTCTCATGAAATAGCAAAAGACAGTACAGTGTTCAATTTACTTACAAACAATTTACCCTCCCTCTCTCCTGGAGCATAGGAGATGAATAGCTGAACTGTCTTCAGGAACTCATATATTTGCTTCATGTAACCTGAGTGGATAGTTCATGTCCATGGCATGAACAGCTCTTTCTCCCATAGTTTCCCTGGCTGGAAGGTGAATGGCCTAATCTAAGGAAACGTCTGATACCACTTTCTGGAGGAAGAATCATCTAGTTCCTAGGGACATCTTATCTTTGTAAGACTACATATAGTTCCCCACAAATAAGGACCTGAAGTTCTATGTGAGCAGAAGTTGGCCATCAAAAAGCAAAAATAATTTTGTAAACAATGGTCTTTCAAAGTCACTGAAGTGGCATGTCCAGATAGCAGAAGAACATGCCAGTGAGTCATGAAATTCAAGCTTCAAGGAGGCAAGGGTTTCTTCAAAGGGGGTTGCAGTAGCAGAATCCCTTTATGTAATTGCCTGAATAATTGGTGCTGGCTATACTGACTATAACCCTATCTTCTACAAGGTAATGACTGGAATAAATAGCTGATACATGTTACATTACCCAAAGAATATTTAATATCTCAGTCAAACATGTGCCTGAAATAAGTCCATCTTTTAATGAGCTAAGAAGATAAGGGAATCAAACATTTGATTTTTATTACAAAGGTGGGACAGACCCTTTGAGGATTAGGTACTAGGCCCATCCCAAGACATCTGCAGAGTTAGCTATGCCCCTTTGTGGAAGTTTTTTTTTTGGGGGGGCAACCACCAGTGACCAACGGTGACCATGTGTAGCATCCACTGCCCTTTGTAATGATCCCTCATGGCAGGGCAAACACAGCAAGTCACCACCCCAAGAATAGTCCTGAGAAGTAGTCATGACTGCAGCTGCTAGAAAAGAAAACTCACCCTCCTGAAAAAAAAACTTAGCCAGCACAATTGGGGAAAGCAACATGTCTAATGCTTAAGGGCCCTCCTCAGTCTGTCAAGTGGCTTCAGCCTCCTCTGAGGCTGTTCTGGGGGTTAAGGGTTTCACAGTGGTTCTGTACAGTATAACAATGGTATGTTTCATCTTCTGTAGGTCTACAACCAGCAGATTTTGGCTAGGTTAAATGAAATAAATATTGTCTAGAAAGGGGCACCAAAGATAGGCGACTTTTAATGAGGCGATCCTAAGCCATAACATCCTGTTCAGACAAATGCCTGAACCTGCTTCTCTAGTAATGTTAGTAACTTAATCAAACTTACTGTGAACCACATGGTAGGCCACTGTAGAAGCCATAGTTCTGACCAACTCTCACATGAGGCCAGGCTTAAGAAAAGCTGATAATTTTGTCAGTGCCTGTCACATTGAATAGAATGTCTCTGGGCATGTGATACAAATAGTTAAGAGACCTAAGCCCAAGTATGAAAGAAAAGAACAGCCTCTTCTTACCGTCCTATCATGTCCAAGGCTTTACATTTCTTTCCAAGCAATATGGTGGCAACCTGTCATTGTCCCTCAGATCTGTTTTAAACCAAACAGATCGTGTAAGAAGGTGTTAAAGCTAGAAGGCCAAAACAGGATCTTGCTCCATTCAGCCAGGGCTTATAGAAGGTATCGGCCTTCTTGAAAGCTGCAGTAGAAATGTTTGAACTTTATGAGGATACATTAATGGCAATTTTTTTGCACAGACTCTATGAGTGGAAAGAACCAATCTTCTTCCCTCCTAATCCTTTTTTTATCCTTTGTTGAATGGTTTAGTCTCACTAGATTAGTGGCCTCATTTTAGAGGAGACCTGAGGTGGTATTTATATTACTAGGAGAAATTTGACCAGGGCACCAGGGAAATTCCCCTGCCTTTTTTGATAAGTGTTGCAGGATCTTTTACATCAACATAGGCGACCATCAGCTCAAGCAGATGGAACCTTAGTTTAATGTCTCATCCTAAGGATGGCACATTCAGGAGTGCAGCACCTCCTGATGCTGCACTGCAGTGTCAGCAGCTTGACAATCAATCCAATCACCTGGAGTGGGAATGCAACCCACAGCCTTCTGATCTTCCTGCACCAAAGCATGTTTGAGCCACTGACACTGTTACTTCCTCCCCAAATATTCACTGAGACATTTCCTCTGGAATGAATGGGAGTAAAGGTCAGTCCAGGAAGGATTTTCTGAGTCTGATAATTTCTCCAAAGAAGGAGCCATCAAGTGGGATCTCTACAAGGGAAGGTTTAATTGTTCTTGCTTATCTCAGAGGCAATGGCCAAAGGGTCCTCTGAGTCATGTTTTCAAGACACAGAATGTGAGGGGGAACCTCCTCATCTCAGGGTTGAGTTATACAGGTTCACACATAATGATTGCTCAAGAGGTCAAGAGTGCAAGGGAGAGGTACTAGGTGTTGGGTAATGAGCACTTGGGGAATGCACCTGCCAAAGTTAGTATGGGGATGGGAGAAACATGCACCAAGCCTGGCACTGGCATTAGACTATGCTCCCTAATGATACACTTCTGCATCTTTAAGGTCATGTTCCACCATACATCAAACAGCTGTCTGATATTGAAAGCCTAATAAAAAAGCCTTGAAATGGGAAGTACTGGTGAACTCTGCTTATTCTGGGCCATTGAACCCAGATGCACCTAGGTTCAGGTCTATTCAAATGACTTCCAGTGCTCTCCAGTTGGGAGCCTTAAGAGAAAAACATCTCAGGAGCATGCCAGTCACAAGTACACTCCAGTCATTTGACTGAATAATGGATGTTGCATATGCCATAAGGCATCCCTAAGGTGGTTGCCAGGTTGTGTCTTCTATCAGTTGCTCATTGTGTTGTAAAGTTAAAGACAGGCATATACTCAACCTTTGGCCAGTTGAGGGAAAGATAATAACATGTGGGGTCCATGACACTATTTATGGAAAGGACTTTCTTCCAGGACTTCATGACCAATGTCTGTTCCCTTTTCTTTCTCACTGTGCTCTCTCACTGGCTGGGGTTGTGTGAAAGATCCACCCACTGATCCCCACATTGGGCATTTTCATCCTGTGCAGCTTGCAAGTTGTTTGCTAGAACTGGACTTTTTCCTCCCACACGTAAACATTTTGATGGCTTAAGTCTTAAGTGTTTTAGACACTGAATGAGGAAGTTCTGTTCAGTTAACACCAGGCTCAAAATCCAACCTCTGCAAGCAGCAGAAACAAACTGTTGGATGGCAAGCTAGATATGCCCTCTAAACATGATGTTTTTAGTCACTGAATGTACTGAAAATGTTGCAAGCAACATAGACATGAATATTCAGAGAAATGAAGCCAGACTGAAGATACCCTGAAAGATATCTCATTTGTAGACATCTGAGTCTACTTTGTCAGTAGGAAAGGTTTGTTTGCAATTCTGGAAAAGATTGACTGTCCTCCAATATATTGCTTAGCATTATCAGGGCCTTCAATAAAGGCATGAAGGGGACCGTCATGTACGATGACTTGCTTTGTGGATAAATGTAAGGAATTTGGCCTTACAATCGGCTCAAAGAAGACCCAGGTGATGGACCAAAATGTGGGCAGTGAGCTATCAATCATGGTGAGTGACTACAAGCTGGAGGTTGTCCATGAGTTCATGCACCTAGACTCTATAATCTCTGACAACCTGCCACTTGACAGCAAGATCAACAAGCTTATCGGAAAAACCGCCACAATGTTTTACAGGCTGATAAACAGAGTATGGGCTTATAATAAGCTCACTGTGCACACCAAGGTGCAGGTTTACACAGCCTGTGTTTTGAGCACATTACTATGTGCCAGTGAACATGGACTCTGTGCTCAAAACAGACACAGGGTCTCAATGTATTCCATAAGTGCTGCCTTAGGCACATACTTGGCATCTCATGGCAGGACAACATCCCCAGTAGCACAGTGCTTGAGAGAACTGGCACCACCTCCATGTTCACCATCCTGAAACAGCAATATATGCATTGGTTGGGTCATGTCTCATGCATGACGGATGGCCAGATACCAAAAGACCTCCCTTTTGGAGAGCTAGAGTCTGGAAAGCAGCCAAAAGGGCAACCCAAATTACGCTACAAGGAGATATGCAAGTCTGACATCAGTGCTGTCTCCATCTGCATGAACAACTGGTATTCTCTCACCTTAGACAAGATTGCCTGGAATTAAGAAGTGAAGGAAGCTCTCACTATATACGAAACCACCTTGGCAAGGAGAGCAGAGAATAAGGCAGCCCTCAGGAAGATCCATGCCCATGACATCAGACCAACATCTACCTACTGCTGCCCAGATTGTGGAAAGGACTGCCACTTCCAGACTGGAGTGCACAGGGACAGAAGACACTGCTGAAATCAGTCCAATAGTGGCATAAACCAATGATACTTTGGAATCGAAAGATACCTTCCACTACTAGATATCTGAGTAGGAACCTCGATATCAGATCACAAAAGTCATGTATCATACCCATATATGGCTACAATAACACATCATGCATTAGGTGTGCTTTTGTTTGGCCATATAACACAGCAGCCTTTCACCGTACCCAGTATATATATATATCAATGTTAATACAAGACTAATTCACTACATCTAAGACACAGGAATGATAACACAACACTCAACTCCATAGGCTTAGGAGAAAGCCTTGATTGCATCCCAGGTTACCTAAGTTCAGTTAGCTACTTGGCAGTTATTGAAGCTGTTATAGGGAGGATGATATGCCTATCCTCAGGAGGACATTACTAAGAAATGAACACTGTGATGGTTGTCTAGATGATGGCTCATGAGGTTGCCTGTTGCCCAAAAGAGGCACAAACATGCAAATCAAGAAGTGGGAGTGTTGTTAGTTAGCAAGTAATGGAGAAGAAAAGGCATATAGAAAAATGATAACAACATTCATTCATTAAATTTAGTACATGCTAATAAATCAACATTCAGTCACTATCACTTGACCGTGATAGCACAACATCAATTTACTAGGTAAAATGCATGATGATGATAACAAACTATCTGTTCATTGTGCCAAACCCAGGGCAAAAGCTTCAGTCACTGTAACTAGAGTATATCAAAGTAACACAGTGCCCAGTAACCTAATGTTGTATACAGTTATGGTAACACAACACCCATTTCTTATACCCAGTGTCTGGTCATAATAATTCAATGTGTGTTCATTATACCAAGCACATGATCTAAAGAGCACAATACCCATTCTCTGTTCCCACACAAACATATGCTGAAATAACACCCTTTCATTGCACCCAGCACATAGTCACAATAAAATATCATGTGTGCATTCTACCTAGTACAGGGACATGACATCGCAAGGCAACTGCACTGCACTCAGCACATGGCCAAGGAAATGGAACAGGCTTGTATGGCTGCTATCAAATGCTCATGGTGATACAATACTCATAAAATATACTCTGCTACTAATATGTGCAACACGACGCCTGTGCTTTATCTAGGATATGCTTACCCATTCACTGTACATTGCACATGACCATTGTGATGAACTCATGATCCAATGTTACAGGTCCTTTACACAAGATTGCAAATAAATAACTGACTCAGATCAACACTGCTACCCAAATATATTCTAGTAAGCAATGGTCTTCATCTCCCTTTGTCTACCTCAGACTGTAAAAAATGAGGCCAAATTCAATTTTACACAACTATAATTAAACAGTGATGTTACAAAAGACTGCTCTCTATTCCAGAGGTAGTGGATCCATCATTCTCAACTTATAACCAATATATGCTAGTCTCATCCACTGACTAGACCAAACACATTATTATAGCCTTTTTCCAATTCATTCCCTGTCGCTGACACACATAAATACAAAATAATTCACTGTCATCATATAAACATTAACTTTATCATTTTTCTGAGTACTCCAAGTTGGTAACAATTTTGCTGAAAATTAAATATTTCTATGAACATCTTGCAGTATCTGATGCAACCATGTTCCCCAGTCAGTTTCACAAATAACAGGCCTGTTTTCAACATTGGCAACAGAAGCTACTCTAAAATAAACTGGCAACAGTATAGTTACTCAGCATTCATCATACAGTGGTTTCACAATAAAAGAAACATTCAATATTTTTAAGGAAATGGTTTCTCTTAAAAGGCATATTCAATGTCTAAAGTGAGAGGTATATGAGGCATTAATACAGATGATGAAATAAAGTGTTACCTAACATTTAACAGAGGCAAAAAATTGGTTGCATCAGATATATTTTCTAAGATCCAGAATTGACACAATTTGCATGCCGTACTCTGTTCCAGAGATAGTAGATCTCCATCATTCTCATCTTATAACCAAAGTATGATGATCTAATCCACTAAACACACCAAACACCTATTTAGAGTACCATTCCAATTCAGACCCTGATGTTGATTCATGCACACATACAAAATAATTTATCACCATATAAACATTAAAAGAGTTTGCATGCTAATACAGTCATTTCCAGCTTATGTCCTTTTTCGGGTGGTAATAAAATAATCCATTGGCTACTGGAATGCTGCTTCCATCAAAACTAATATGTAGTGTTCTTTTGAAAAAAAAACACTAAACCAAAATCATTCAAAAACAGCATGACACTAATCAAAGAATCTCCAGCTTCAGAAACATTCACTATTTACAAGATACATAAAGGTTCATTGAATGTCAAAGGACAGCAATATATTATACTATAAAGCACTGATTCAGGGTTATGATAAAGGAGAGTAACAAATTACATAGAAATAATTGGAATTTGTGGCAGCAATACATGCAAAATAATATTCAGGAGGAGGAGTGAGGTTTAAGGGAAAGCAGGAATTGAACATTCGATAATTGTTAAAAAGCAAAAAAGTATAATACATGAAAATAATAAAACTACTACTATGGTTTGTTTTCTTTTCTACTAATATATATGCACCTATAATATTGTTTAAAATATGAAGATTAAAGAAAAGCATTTAAAAACTCAGCACACATTCCCTACATGGTTGGAACATAACACCTTTTCATTAATCCTGGCATGTGTTCATGATAACACAGTAGTCTTAAACTATGATATATGGCCATAACATTCAGTCACTAAGCCTAGTCCATTGCCCTGATTACACAATACTCATTCAATGTAACCAGTACTTTGTAAAATGACAGCTCACCATTTATTCTGTTCAGGACAGGTTCTGGATAATATATCATCCATTCACTTTATTCAGCATGTGGTTATGGTAGCATTATACTAATGTTGTCATATTTGTTTATTTAGTAATCAAGTAGCTGCACTGAACTGCTTCAGCTTCTTTTTAGTCGCAACCTTGTTAGAGAAAACATGCATATATTTTTACAATGATAAATAAAAAGAGAACAGAAATAAAAATAGTAATACTCTATTCTTAACACAGATTAAAATACAATTAGAATACAACAGACTATTTCATAAAAAAATGATAAAAAATGACATCCATTTACTGTGCTCAACACAAGCTTATAATAAATAATACCCATTCCTTGCTCTCAGCAACAGTCATGATAATGTATGTTCACTGTACAGTAACATATTTACGATCATCATCATAATTCAAGGTGAATGTGCAGTTCCCTACATACTTACACAGACTGTAGTACCCAACAAATTGTAGTTTCCCTACCAAATGTTTGAAGGTCCATACCCATTGGTTAATATAATACCATTTCACTACTCCCTTCCCTTGACAAAATACTGAAAGCTAAGGTATGAACATGTGTGAGTACTTCAGTAAATTTAGGTTACTGTTTAGCTGTCAACATGAATTCATACATGGAACGTGGAACATGAAAGCTGTCTGGGTGTTATATTGTTCCAAGTAAAGGACAAATGAATATTAACTGAAGCCATATTTTTTGAATTACACCTTTATGCTTTCATAGGCCCTGCACATATTTTGCCTTGCTGCAAGTCTGCTAACTTGGATCTTGGACTATCTTAATAATAAGTTCTTCAGACTGAGGATCATCAGAAGTCGAATAAAAAAATATAGCAGTGATTGTTCACCAGGCAATTAGGGACAGCAACCAACAGACCAGTGTACAAACAACAGGTCACATAATCCTTTCAGAGTTTGGGGACTTAACTAGAGAAATAAATACATATATGTTTAGATCAAACAGCAAAGATGGGAACCCGATGGGCTTGACTTAAACAGATCCTGTAACTATAACTTTAGAATCTCCAAGGGCTCTACTTTCCACTGAGCTGCAAAATATTAATGGTAAAACAGAGCAGATACGCTACAAGTAAAGTGTAAGATGTGAAGGGGCAGCCATGACAGTTGATAAAACTTAGCCAAAGCTGCATAACCAAATAGCTAAAATGAAACATTTATCTGAGTAGGTAAAAGACTTGTCATTTCATGGTACCAAGCTTGATAAGCAATTGCTAGTCATTAAAAATGAACAAGAAAAGGAAGAAAATGAATTACTGAACTTTGAGTTAACATTCCTGTTATAAAAATTTCAATATTGTGGATCCAAACAGCTGAATGTTATAATGGGATCAAAGACTAGAATTAAGACAATATTCACTGCATTTTTTTTGCAAATTTCACATCAGGAGAGGATGCAAACCATCTGCTTAGATTAATTTAATGAGATTGAATGACACAACTAAGTGATATGCCATACATCATATGAAATGTTAGAATTTAAGGGACCAAAAAGATATATATTTGACTGCTTTTCAAAACAGATGAGTTTCCATTGGATGCACAAGCATTTCAGTATCCATATACCTACCTTTTGAAACTGAGAAAAACAATGATGTACCAATATGCATTTAATAAGAACATTATGGAATTTATAAAGAATTTATTTTGTTTCCTATAAAATTGAAGGTAACCTGAAAAACAAAATTCCACTAGCCATTGTTTCTCTGGGGAATGAGTTTGAAATCCTATGGGCCCCAAATTAAGAGCAGATACTTGATTTTCTTTTCACCTCTTAATGCTACCCTCTTTTTATTTTCCTTTTTCCTCTGCTTACTTCTTTCCCTTTTCTTGTTTCATGTGTGTTAAAATGAAGAATATCTTTCTGCATAGTATGTCCTATAATGTTCCTATGATCCTATATGCACCCCTGGGATTCCACCCGTGTCCCTGCTGGACAGGGGTATCGGGTGCTGACTTGTCTAAACATGGCTAAACTCTAGGCTAGGCTTATAAGGGCCTCAGGGCCAATGGCCTAGTAACTTCCTATGATCCTATGATCCTATGACCACCAGTTTGTAAACAACAGGCAGGCAGATAATGATTTGGAAATGTTAGAAGCTACACATGAAAATTAAACTATAATAAGATTTACTTTTTGTATGCATTATGCCTGTATGTGAAACCATTCAAAATATGACAGCAAATTGATATAATAAATTAAACAAAACAAATAAAAAAGTATAACATTTTTGATAACATTAAATAACTTCACACTTAATTAAACATAGAATTTGGTCTGTGTTCCTTGCTATATTGTATAAAAAAGTGTGCTAGTAATTAGAGTAAACATATCATACTGGCTTAGATGGTAAGCCCAGTACTAAAGTGTACTTCAGTGTGATAAAGGAATGGGCCTATTGCTCATTTTAATAGTGAAAGTTGCATTAAGTTGTACATGTTTATATACTACAGATGCTAAAAAGTACTAACCACTAAATCGTTAATAATGGGGAAGGAGAGTATTGAAGGTATACAATGGCATTAAAAGTGTCTGTGGCAGGGAAAATTGAAGAAGGGATTACACTGTTTTGATTTGCTAACAGCATGATAAATGGTGAAATGGATCTTGGACTGAAAATACATGCTATGTTAATATGAAATTATTACCAACCATAATACATCTGTTGTAGGTCTTGGGAGTCTTTCATATAAATGGAATTTTTTTCTGAGAGTGTGTCATACCTTTAAAGTTTTGTTTTGTCCGTCTTTTCCCTTTTGCATAGTTTTCTTGTTTTGCTCTGCCCCCTTTAGAAGGATAAGAGGTATGCAAACATGAAAGCAAAATAAGACAGAAATGGTCATGTGAATTGGGAATATAAGTAAGAAGAAATGCATTGTTAAATGTCAGTGGGTTGTACTATATATGCAATCAAAATAAAATATTAAAATACACAGAAGTCATGAAAACAGGCATATTTTTGTCTGTAAAAGATACTTTTGGAATCAACCCAGATACAGATAATGAATGAAAATACAGGTGGAGTATATCCATTGTAGCTAATAATTTATTCTCAAGAAGACCAGATGTAATGATTTTGTGTAAAGACAGCAAGAGTTTTCATGCTAAGCAATATTATTGTGGTACAGAGAGCATGATATTGTTAGTTCTACAATAGTATCAGAAAACAAAATTTGTAGTGTGTTTTTGTATAGGCTATTTAGCAGGCATAAAAAAGCCTTGATGATGTTGAAAGAGGCTAGCAAGCGTTACATCGACTGCAGTCATCTTGACTGCTGAATTGAGCAATTTCATCAACCTCATTAGCTGAAACTAAGAATTCAAACAAATCATCTTCTCAAGTTAAATACTGGAAAATCCCAATTCCCAATAAACTACTTAAGCTGTATATTCTACATAGTGACCTCAATGACCATAGTCCCATCCTTTCATTCTGGTCCTTCAAGTCCTTTAAAACCCCATCCTATGTATCAAACTATATATCTTGCCAGGGTACTGGGAACTTCCTCTATTCATTTTCAATAAGGGCAGTGGGCTCTTCTGCATGCACCTAGCAGCCACAAACTCAGGCAGCTGGGAGCTTGGTTTAACATCTTATCTGAGGGATGGCACACTCAGCATCCTTCCCCAATTATGCTGCACTTGCAGTGTCAGTACTGAAAAAAATAGTCCAAGCTCCTAAGGTGGGAATAAAACCCACAGTCCTCTCATCTTTCAGCATCAAAGGTGAGTATGCTACCTGTTGAACCACCGACACTGACAAACTGGCTAATGCTGCTAAAGCTGAATATTTAAGTAGCCTACAATCCTCACAGCTCAGAGCCGCCCTAACATGCCTCCCTAAAAAAACTGTCATCCCATTAAATATATAGTGCTGCAGTTCTACCAGCCTGGAACACAGTCTAATAGATGTTATTACTTCCAAAACATCTTCGCAACCGACAAATACACCCTGTCTGTTTAATGTCACCAGTAATAATGCCCCATGACTGTGTGCATTACACACCACAACACCCACCATTTTTGATTACTAGTAGAATGATAGAAATACTTAACACACCTTAAATATCATTGCTAGAATGTCCTTGTGTTCTGACTGAGAGTGCTTCTCAAACAATCTGGAAATATAGAGGTGATAAGTATGTTTGGCACTTTTCTGTTCAGAGTTCTGTACTGTCTTTATTTTTGCTTGACTGATTTATTTATATATTTTCTGGCAGAATTTTGTTTACTAATCTGTGTTGAAACTTGTTTTCTCCCACCCTATTGCTGTTGTGTTCTTAAAGATGGTGGCTTTTGCAGTTACCCGGCCCTACTGTAAATTTGATCTGGGACACTCCTCTCAGTCCCATCTCTATAGCTCATTCTACCTAATACAGAGATCATTTGGGAAGACCAAACAAACCCCTTAATCCCCTAACCTTGAATTATCTTCTGTTCCTGCTTCTCTCCCTTTTTTACTTTATAAATTAAAAAAAAACAATTTATTCAGCTGCTTATATTTTTCAAATTTGTGTTTTTTCCTGCTACTTTATTACTTCATCTTGCTTTGTTTTTTCCTGCTACTTGCTGCCTGTTCTCTAAAGTGTTCAACTGCATATTTTCTGTTGTATTTATTACTGCTTGTGTATAGCCTATCTAAATTGTTAAGTGTTATTCTTAAGTGTTACTCTAAGCTCTTAGTTTTTGGTTTAAGCGCTTGGGCTTTAGGCTCACCCCTTAGCTCTCCTTGGCCTTTCTCCCTCAGACTCTGACAAATATTGATGGACAATTTCCTACAGTATCTCCTGCCAGTCTGCTTGATATGGGCATCTTGAGACAGTGTAGCAACTGCCTCATGTACAGGGACAACCATCTACTACTACTACCACCTAGGAACACAATTTGTGAGAGATGCAATTACATTATGAACCTAGAGTCCAAGCTCTCTCCCCTTTAAGCCAGTATATCTGGCACCAAAAAGGTTGTCACACAATCACTACACCTCAAACACCACCCACACCTACACAACACACACCTACATATGAGGGTGTCCTCCACATAAACATACCCAAACAAAGGAGACCTCCGAGGCAAAAATACACGTGATCTCCACAGGCCTCCACACCACATACCACGCATAATCCATGTACCTGTGCCTCACAGCCACTAAGGCTTCACCATAAACCCAACATATTAGTCATAGGAGCCTCCATTGTGAGACACATAGATGTGCCTCTCACCAGAGTGGATAAGGAGAAAGTCATGGTTAGTTGTCTGTCAGGTGCCAGAATATGCCACATCACATATGCATGCAAGTCTCTTAACAAATGGTACTGTTATAACTGTCATAGTCCATGTTGGCGTACATGACTTGAGATGTACCTTGCTGGACTATATGAAGAGAGACATGATTGAGCTCATTGATTATGTGTCCCAAGCAGGTATGTCCCTAGCCTTAAGCAGCATTCTGCCGTCACCAAGAATGATGTCTCAATACAAACAGAAAATGATTGAGTTTAACAATTGGCTTAGTTTCTGGTGTCATTCCAGGGGGATCCAGTACCTGATAGCCTGGGAAGGTATGACTGACAGACCTCGATGCTTTGCCAGAGATGGCCTGCATCTGTCTCACTTAGGGCTTCAGCCTTCTGGCAAAGGCTCTTGCCTCCCCTATAGTGCCTTTTTTAGAAAAAGTGATGAGGTTAAAACTACCAACATAAAAATTTCAACAAAACACAAATTAAAGGTCATGCTGCTAAATACTAGGAGTCTAAACATGAAACTGCACTCATTGCAAGTATTCCTAACCCTGGAAAATGTTGACATCTGTGCAGTCACAGAAACCTGGTTCAAAGCTGTGGACAGCACCCCAGCCTTACCTGGTTACTCATCCTATCATACATTCAGACCCCAAACTGTGGGCAGTAAAGCCAAAGGAGGTGGAGTTTCAATATACATTAAAGACATACACACCTCCAGGCTGGTCAAACAGTATGACGCACAGGAGACACTTCAGGTGCAGTTAACCATTGACAAGACCCCTATTCAAATCATAGCTAGCTACCAGCCCCCACAAATCTGACTCAAGATGCCCATTCCACATATTTGGACCTGTTTGAATCTGTCAAGATTCAACCCTTTACTCTAATCCTGGATTACTTTGACTTCTCAAACATAGATTGGAAGAACTACTCATGCCAGAACACAAATGCCCAGATATTCCTTGATTTTGTCAATGCAAATGCCTTGAAACAGCTAGTCAATACCTCCACAAGAGGTGATACTATCTTGGACTTGGTATTAACTAACATGAGTAACCACTGCAGCATCCCTACAGTATCATACTACCTGGTAAGATCCGACCACAAAGCAGTAACTTTTGAAGTCACCATCTCCCTCAACCTCCCTCTAGCAAGGGTCAGATATAAGAACTTCTCCAAAGCTGATTACAGCCTCCTGAGGGATGGTATAAACAGCTTCACAGCTCCCTCTACCTCTGTAGGAACTTGCATCAATATCCAAAACTACACCAAAGCACTATACAAGCATTTGTATAGATGCATGGATTCAGGAATACCCGAGAGGACTAAATCATCATCCGCAAGTAAGAGTAAACCTGTCTGATGGACATTTGCAATAAATAACTCTATAACAAAAGGAAAAACTTGCTATCCAAGACCAAGAAGGAGCAGGTACCCAATTGGAAGTAATGTCTCCTTAGCCTGAACAAGCAAATAAGAGCACTAGTGAAATCCTCCAAAGCAAGCTTCAAAACTCCAAATTGGCCACATGTACTAGAGATAATCATAAGGCCTTTTTCACATATGTTCACAACCTCAAGGGAAGCACACAGATCTGTTCAGAACTGGTGGTCAAGGACACCATTTATACAAATACTGTAGATATAGCAAACTTGCTGGCTGACAGATTCAGTGAAAACTTTACCCCTCTGTCCCCCCATCAGTAAATCAGGGCATCCCCAGTTCCTGCCCCCTCCCCCTTATATCTAGGGAATGGGTCATCACTGCTCTCTCCAAGGCAAAAAATACAGCCTCCATGGGACCTGATAACATCCCAGGCTGCATCCTACATGAACTCAGGCAGGAACTTGTAGCACCATTAGGCACCCTATTCAACCAAAGCCTGAGTACTGGTTTCATCCCAGCTAAGTGGAGGACAGACACTGTCATCCCTTTACACAAAGGTAGAGTGTCCACGATCCGGGAAATTATAGACCCATTGGCCTAACTAGCCTGATCTGCAAGGCCATGGAATGAATTATCATGGACCTCATTAACAAGGACATTGGCAACCTCCAAACACTTGATCCCACAAAGTTTGGCTTCATCAAGGGGAGGTCATGTCTGCTAAACTTGGTTGACTTCTTTGAGACAGTCTCCAAAGCCATGGACAAGGGGAAGATGGGGCACACTGCCTACCTTGACCTGGCCAAAGCCTTTGACACTATTCCCCACTCAGGCATAATAGATAAAGTCTCTCAACTAGGCATTAATCCATATGTTACCAGATGGGTAGCAAAGTGGCTCACTGATAGAACCCACGTAGTCAAAATAGGGGAAACCACCACAAGCAGAAATCATAACAAGCAGAGTGCCCTAGGTTCAGTCTTGGGGCCTCACTTATTTGGGATATACTTTTCTGAGGTGCAGACCAAAACCGGTGGGCTATGGCTGACAAAGTTTGCAGATGACTGCAAGCTGAATGCTGTCATCAATTCCCCTAGTGATGTGGACATCCTCCAAGAGGGTCTCACTCAGACAAATGACTGGTGCCAGAAACATGGCCTGAAGCTGAATACTAAAAAATGCATCATCATCCCCTTTGGGGAGAGTGACGTCCCCACAAATTATCACATTAATAACAATGTCCTACGCACGCAATCAGTCGTAAGAGATTTGAGCACCCAGTTGATAGCAATCTGACTTTTGACCACCATGTTGATTCCATTGTATGGAAAGCCTTCTACATGGCCCACCTTATAAGCAAGTGTATCTCATCCAGGGATAAGGAGGTCATAACATCCATGTATTCCTCCCTTATAAGGCCCATTATTGATTACAATGCCCCTTTCAGCATTTACCTCTTAAAGCACATGCAGCAGCTGGAAAGACCACAGAGGTCCTCACCAGGAGAATCCAGGGCCTCAAACATCTACCATACACAGATAGGCTAAATGCCCTATCCCTCTACTCAGTTTCATACAGACTCCTCAGAGGTTACCTCTGTCTGACATAGAAGGCGATCATGGACCCCACCTTGAGGGGACTGCTGCATATCTGCAAGTCAAGCTCCACTCAAGTAACCTTCATGTGCGGCCTCAACCTGGTCTGTGACATCAACAAGATTTGTTGGCAGGACAGATTTGTGTACCAGAGACTCCCCCATCAGTGGAATTGACTCCCTCTCCACATCAAGCAGAATACCTCTTTACCCCGTTTTAAGCGCAACCTGGATAACTGGATGGGAAACAGAAAATATACCCCTGGGATTCCACCCATGTCCCTGCTAGACAGGGGCATCGGGTGCTGATTTATCTAAACATGGGCTAAACTCTTGGTTAGGCTTATAAGGGCCTCAGGGCCAATAGCCGAGTAACCTCCTATGATCCTATGAACTCATTCCCTCCAATACATCTCTTTTGAGTGTGTACCTTTAACCCCAGTGGGTGTGGCTTGAGCCTTTAAAACAATTAAGTTATCACCTTACATTTCTAATAAATGCTTAATGATAGAGTTCCAATATCTATACAGTTGTGTTTGCCATCATGTATGCTTCAAGATAAAATATTCTGATAACTTTTATGTAGCATAGTTTTGGAATTATTAATGCAAATATGAACAAGCAATGTTTGACTCCTAGAGGCGCAGTAGGAGGTAACTGCAGAAATGCCTGGAGCTGCACTCAGCTGTAATGAGTTAAAGAAATTTACTATAATTACAATCCCTCTTTCCATTACTTATACCCTAGGATGCTTAACCCCAAACCAAACCTCCTTTCCAAACAACTGGCTCATATCTTCACACATCCATTTCTACAGGCATCCTTCCTCCTAAGTCCAAACATGTACTTATAATGCCATTACCTAAAGCTCTTCATCCCAAGATTCCAAACAACTTCAGGCCTAGAGCGAACATTTACCCTTTGGCAAAGGTATTTAAAAAATTGATCTATGAACATTGACTTGAATATACTAAAAAGTATAATCTATTTATAGACAGACAGCATGGCTTCTTACCTAAATATTGTACCCTAACTGCAATTTTTGCTCTTATCTATAAAATTTACTCAGATATGGAAAAGAGTTTGTTAACTCGGGCCATTTTTCTAGACCTAAAAAAGGCATTTGAAACTGCTGATACCAATCTCCTGCTAAATAAACTAGCTGGTTATCTTTTTTCTTCAGTTATAACTACATGGTTAAAGAACTAGAAAGGCAAACCAAGGTAGGCAGATGAAGACTGGTTAAAGACAAGCCAAACGATCCAAGTAGAAGAATAACCAGTCAACACAGCTGAATCCAATGAAGTATCAGTTCCAATATTTAATAAAACAACATAAAAAATGCTAAAAACATCCAAGAAAAAGACAAACTCTTTCGCACCTATCCAGGTGCTTCTTCAGATCTAATAAAACAGGCATAGAATGCTGCTTAAATACACACAGTTTCAGGTCTACCTCTTAAGGTCACATGACCTAAGCAGTGGCCTTAAATGAACATAGTCACTTAAACCCTTTCTTCTGTCACTTTGTAATTCTGAAATCCATTTAGCTTCAATACATCTGTTTTAGTGCTGGCATCACCACCTCTAATGCTGACATTAAAAAGTTGTAGCACAATAAAATTAAACTTAGGAGTACTTCTAGCAACTAAAATATGTTTTGATAGTGCATTTCTTTTATCTTTTCTAGACACATCATTAAGGTGTTCACGTACACAGTCTTTCAAAGCTCTGTTATTTTTACCAACATAAAAACTTTTACAAACAGTGCAGTTAGCTAAATAAACAAGATTACATCTCTCACAATCTGCAATGAAATTGAATTTATAAACCTGCTTAATCTCAGGATGCTCAAATCTATCTGTAGTTTCAATAAACTGATACATATTACAGTCTCTACAAGGATAAGTTCCTATTCTATAAGTAATCCTTGGTCAGTTTTATAGCACAACAATTTTCAAAAAGAAGTATTGTTCTTAAAACAAAATTTAGGAACCTCACCTAAAATAGTTTTGTTTCTATCATCACATGTAAGAACATGCCTGTGTTTTTGTATAATTTCACAGAAGGTAATGTTCATTCTCAGAGTGTCTCCTCATGACACCCTAAAACTCTTAGCCTCTGGGTCTTGAGGAGAGACATATGATTTGGCCTGGGCATTCCTATTAGATAGATCCCCTTGTCGTGCTACATCTGTCTCATGCTGTTGGTAGCCTCTACTACTAAAATCATTCATCATCTGCATGGAGCCTGGCTTACCTAATGAATTGTCATTTCAAGACATTCCTGGCAATATGTTGTGGGTGGGTCTATATTATAAGAACGAAGTTTTAAATATTCGAACACCACATGGGCGACATCAAATGGTCGAATATTTAAAACCTCGTAAGTGTGAACAGAGATTGTCATAGGGAATTCTTCCCTTAACTTCAACGTAGTGAGATCCTGGAGTTGGTATATTTAAGTAGTGGGGGATGTGGGGGGTGCCCCCCTGGTTAGAGTGATCATGTAGGTTTTACTTTTGTTTTTACATTTTTTATTTTGGTTTCGATGTTTTACAACTTCGCTCTTATGGTGTTGCCCATAAGGTGTTCGTATTTGTAAAACTTCTTTCTTATAATATAGACCCGTTTTGGATGTATACTCTGCCTATTTAAAATCCTATATATTTTGCAAGATTTTTTTGTAAACTTGAGTCTCTAAACCATTCAGTTTCTTGATGATTTTAACATCTAAAAACACAATATTCTCAGCAGAGTACTTAGGAGTAAATTGTAGGAACTTGGCTGTCTGTTGCAAGTATTCAACAAAATCATGCAGCACAGAAACAGAACCTGCCCATTACAAAAAATATATATATCATCCACAAACCTGACATAGTATGGAATAAACTGTTTAAAAAGGTTGCTCTCATTAAAGACAACTGCGCAAGGTTTGCATAACTATTGGCACAGGATGTGCCCATTGCTATGCCCACCCTCTACTTGTATAGCTGATCATTAAAAGTGAAAACAATGTTGCTCAATATCAAATCAAGAAGTATGTTTATAACATAAATATATCCTGCACTGTAATCAGAATATTTAGACAAGAACAGAGCAACAACTTCACTCCCTGTGTCATTGGGGTATGGCTGTGAAAAGTTATACCACATCCATTGTAACCAACAGAAAATTGTCACTACTATTGGTACTGGACCACTCAAATAAAGATGTTAAAAAGTGCTTAGCATCTCTAAGAACAGTGTTAACTTTATCTAATACTGGTCGCTGTTGCTTTTCAACATAAATAGATAAGGACTCAGTTGCCCAAATATGGCCAGAAACAGTAGGCCTCATCGGAGGGTTTTCTAGGGATATATGAATTTTGGGGAGGCCATGTAAAATAGGAAGGGTAAGAAATTCAATCAAGAAATATTCAAACAATTTCTTGGTAATGTTACTGTCAATCAACAAATCATGTAAATTAGAACAAATTATTGATAACTTGTCAATGTCAGATTTAGAGCAAACAGCATAAGTAAAACTATCAGATAGCATATTACACATGCTCTCAATATACCTAGAGGAGTCCATAACAACTATGGCACCCCCTTTGTCAGCAGGTCTAATATGTACATGTTCCATCAAAGTTAAATCCATGAGGGCCTTAAACTGTGTGTCTGTAAGGTTAAAAAAGTCTCTATGATGTTTATTTCGCAACAACTTATGTATATCTTGTTAACAAAGTTTCAAAAATGTCTCAACCAGTGGTGGATTCACCAGGACAAATTAACTAGGTCTCTTAAAAGTGTCACTCTGAACACTGGAGTTTAAGCCATGCATCAATTTTAAAGAAATACTTGGAACAAATAATCTCAAATCAATGCGTATGTCACACAATGAAGAGCCTTTGGAAGGAATAAAAGAAAGGCCCTTGCTTAACACTTTTCATTAATTTGTTAGAATAATGGTGGATATGTTCACAGTTAAGTCCGTGGAATCTTTCTCCGTACAGCTGGTCCAAGATCCAGCTCCCCAGCCATTGATGTCCTTTTTAAAACCTGCCTATCTGTGCTTTGTGAGCGATCTGTCTTCTCTTTCGCAAGTAAAGGTTCTGGTAGGTACATTTATAAAAAACTGTCCATACAAAGTAAATTATCAATTTTTGCTGACTGAATAAAATTGGGTACGTTTCCACTTGCCAGAGTTACTGCTGCTTCTCCCAAAGTAGAAGAAGGGGAGGGGGAGGGAGAGCAAGTGGATCAGTTGCTGTAGTTTGAAAGTGTACATTCACAGAGCTCCCACCAACATCTGAGTTCTCAGAAGCAACAGCTGTAAAGCTAGCAGTATCCCGTTTTTCATTGAAAATAGGTCATTGAACAGCATCAGTCTTTGGCCATGGAAATATGCGACCATTTTGAAAATCAGCAAAATCTTTTGCTAATTTCTTGCACATGACCCCCTGCAAGTGCTTATCAAAAACAGTTATGTCTAAGAAGAGATCATCTAATTTATGCTTACAAGACAGTGAGGCTGTGTAACTGTCAATCTTGCTGAAATCAGAGGTAAGTTCTTGTAAAACAGGTTTAAAATGCTGAATCAGCAGTCTTATATATTCAATATTCAAAGCCTGCCATTTCCTCAGCAAATCTGGATACTGATTCCCATATGTAGGAATCCTTAGAACTCTGATGGCTCTTGGTATGACTTTATGAAACAAACAAGCTTCTAAATGCAGCTTTTGCCACTGCAGCTGTTTAAACCTGAACAAGTTGTCTTCACCCTTCTAAAAATTGCCATGAAGCTATCCTTTAAGACCACTGCTTGGGTCATGTCATCTTAAGAGGTAGACCTGAAACTCTGTGTATTTAAGCAGCATTCTATGCCTGTTTTATTATCTGAAGAAGCAGCTGGGCAGGTCTGGATGTTCTTGCCTTTTTCTTGGATGTCTTTAACATTTTTATATTGTTTTATTAAATTTTGGAACTGCTACTTCATTGGATTCAGCCGTGTTGACTGGTTATTCTTCTACATGGATGGTTAAGGGACTAATTTATGAATATTGCATTTTGTATTACTGGGCAAAATGGCCATTTCCCCTCTGGATCTCTAACTAATGGAGTGCCTCTGTTCTGAGTCCCCAGTTTTTCTCATTCCATATTAAAAGCCTTCTGTGGTACTTGCTATTTCTGAACAGAATGCTTTATGCAGATGATCTTGTCTCTACTACTACTCACAAATTTGTCAGGCAAATTACCACCTCTCTGCAACACGACTTCTCATTGTTTGGAATTGGTTTACCCACAACAAATGCATCAATTATATTTCTAAATCCTCAGTCATGGTATTTAGAACAGCAAGGAGATGAGCCATTGTTACCACACCAGTTGTTTCTGACCACTCTGGGAATTCTATCCTTCTCATGATGGAGCAAAAAGATCTGAGTGTGATTTAAGATGACTCTGTTTCATTTCATTATCACATCTACTCCACCCTATCCAGAGATTCATTTCAACTTACGGTGGCATATACATTTTCTCATCTATTAACACTTAACTCTCAACATTATTTTGTCATCAATGCATACTTCCCATAATCGCCCCCCTTTCCAGCCACAATACCATGCACTACAAACTGCTAAAAATAAAAAAATCCACATTTATTAATATAGCAAACCCAACTGAGCATCACTGCAATATAATTAACAATGCTAAATAGCTGTTAATCTTTGCTAAAGCACCCTACTTCGTCAACACATAAATTACTTGTTTTCGGGCTAATCAAGAACAAACATTATACTTGTCTAAGTAACAGACAGCAGTTCACACTCATCTTATTCATTACATTGTTATCTGATCATCAGATTGAATAGGTTGAATTTTACCCTGGCTTCTTTTGAAAGATTCTTCCTAAAGCTAGCTCCTGCATTCTGGAACAGGCTTCTGGGACAAATCATGGAACAGCAGGATATCTCAGTAAGGCACACTTGATGAATGAGAATAAATGCGCATTTTTTTTAGCTACTGGATCTAATTTGTAGCACAAAAATGCTTACATTATCATTTCCTTTCAGTCTGTTCTCTTAAAAAGATGGGCTTTTATATACCCATGTGTACACACAAAAAAAACCCAAAAAAAATATATATGAATATATATATATATATATATATATATATATATATATATACACACACTGCAAATTACCAAAACGAAGAAAGCTTAAAACACAAAAGCTGGTTGGATTTGGAGGAAAAAACAAATGGACATGAAACTGGTATTAAGCACTTTCATCCTTTAATAGTATCAGAACTTCATCAGAAAAAACTCAACCGTAATAACTAAAACCACAATAAAGTACAGTATTTATAAAAAGTAAACACCAATGAGATTAGGTACTTTTAAAAACTTCGAAAAGAAGCAATACAGTAGTCAGTGAATAAGTACAAGGTGGGACAAGAGAGTGGGGCTTAATTATACCAGCGCAAGGCGCACTTAATGTTTAAATTTTCATTAATGCCAGGTGCAGCTTCGGCATTCAAAAGGAGCTGCCACTTAAGTTCTCAAAAATCAAGCCGACCATCATAATCTCCAAAAACAAATCAATTTATTCTAAGACAATAAACATAAAGCATTGAAGTCCAAACAAAATAAACTGTGTTTGCCTAAAACATTGCTATGATCTTTGAATCTGATGGCCGCGTTGTGTTCATTAATGCAGTCATACAATTTCCTGCTAGTTTTTCCAATACAGAAGAAGTCACAGGTGCCACAAATTCCTGTGTATACCACATTAGAACTCAAAGTATCTAGTGAAAACCACTTTGAAGTTACAGTGATTAAACAAATAGTCTTTATTTGTTTAAATATGTTTACAAGTCACACAACCCCTACAAGTGAACATGCCCAGAGGCTTTTCTGCAATGTTCAGTTTTTGAATGACAAGTGGAGGGTCATTTTTTTCAAACGTGCATCTCAAGATTCTGTATTTTTTGTAAGAGAAGCACAGTTTACTACCTAAAATTGCAGAAATATCTTTGTTGCAAATGATAATGTCTCAGTGTTTACAAATAATGTTCCAAATCGAGTTCATGTCCATACTAATGGGCAAAGGAAAGCTGAGTGTTCTGTCTGAGAGTTACCTTTTTCGACAGCCTGAAACCCAAACCTGATAATAGGTTTGAATTTCATGTAGTAGGCTGAATTAACCTCAGAAAAATATGATCTAATAAATGTATAGGGTAGTTCCTGTGTAAAAACAACTGTCATAGAAAATGAGATTCTTTCAGGAGCATATCATCACTGCTAGCAATGCGAGACAGTCTGATAAACTGCCCATGCACTATATTTCCCTTCATAAAAGAAGGGTGTTGGCTAGTGTATCAAGGAAATTGTTTTTATATGTTTCCTTACGATAAACAGTAGAGTTCAGTATATTTGCAGTGGGGTCCAGTTTAATTTCAGTATCTAAAAAGTGCACCATGGCACCATATCCAGCGATAACAAAATTCAAAAAAACAATGCTATCTGACAAGAATTGAACATAGGTTCATAGACTGGTACTAGGCTAACTGCCCTTGTGGGCCATTTTAAGCCTAGCCAATTACCCTACATGAGAATCAAACCCTGCACCTTGTGTCTGTACCATTATGCCAACATCCCACCTTGGCATAGCAAAAGAGGGTAATTCCTGTTCAAAGCCCTGCCAAACAAAAAAGTTATCATCAATATAACAACAATATAATTTCGTTTTTTTGAAAACCAGGTACCTGTGTCAGGGTTTCAATTTCCCATGCACTTAAAACTAAGTTAGCAAATGCTGGGGCCATTTTGGACCCCATAGCAACTCCTTTAACCTGTCGGTAAATGTCTCCATTAAAATGGAAAAAGTTATTAGTAAAAACAGTAGAAATTAGGTCACAAATGGTATCAATCCTAGTTTCAGAGAGGGATGTATATTTAGAGAGAAAAAGACGAACATAATTCAGACCCTCCAAATGAGGAATATTGGTGTAAAGAGCTTTTATATCCAAAGTGACGAGCATACGCACAGTATCATTCTGTCTGAGTAAAAATAATTCATTCAGAAATGCCCAGGAATCCCTTAAATAGAATGGAGTCAATTGTACAATTGGGTTAAGTAAGAAATCAACATACTTGGCAATTTTCTGTGTCTTCTTTCTGTTACTGGACACTATGTGTCAGAACGGTGGAACAAGTGCATTCCTATACATTTTTGGGATGCCAAACAACTTGCCTAGACTCAGGTTTGAGATGTGCATAAATAGATATTCATCCAGTGTTAAATGGTTAACTTTTTCCAGTTTTAGCAGTAAATGGTCAATTATGCTAAACTGCTTCTAAACAAATGCTAAACTGCTTGTAAACAAACTTAATATCCACCAATATATAAAACATATTGTTAGTGAAAGTTGCTTCAATTTTGGTAACATAAACTCGCTGTCCCATCAAAGCAATCCCAGTACCCATATCAGCCTTCATTATACGTAATTCCCTGTTTCAGCTAAGGTTTTGCAGGGCTTGCATTTCTCCAGGGCTGAGGGTAAACCATTTATTATATCTGTCACTCAATTTGCTCTCTTAAGTCTCGGTCACACACTGTTAAGAAACATTTGCAGAGTGTTGTGTAAGACTGAGTTATACAAGCTTTTCTTTTTAGGTGTGACTGCTGTTTGAAGGTTAGAATCTATGTTGGAGAGGTCTTCACTTTCTTTATCTAACAAAAGTTTCAAGTTTAATTTCGTCAAAAACAATCTTAAGTCTAAAAGCAGGTCAGTGAGATATGCCCGTTATGTGGGAATTAACCTGAAGCCCTTATTGAAAATTTGCATGTGTTCAGCAGAGAAAGTTCTGTCAATAAGGTCAGATACTGCACAGCTCATTTGAGATAATTTATCTTGAAAGGGTTGTGAAATGAATTCATTCTGTAGTTCCTGGTTCTTATTGTTCTCAATGGGACTTGTACCCTGCCTTGTCCATGTCCTCATCCCGTCCTCCATGATCTCCCTTTGAAAGTCTGTCCTCTGCTTACTGTTTCCCAATGGTTCAGGGATACAAAAAGCTGTTGTCCTTCATTGTGGTCTGTGACAGAACCATAAACAGAAGCAGATATCGTGTTAGCAGTGGGAAGGTTATGTAGATTAAGATCAGAAACAAGTTAGTTGTTGTTGGAAACTGCATACACTGGATTCATTTGCGGCTTCTGCCTACAGTTATGTTGTGGAGCAGTGATTTGTTAATTTTTCAAGGGGTAAGCCATATGATTCTGGTATTATAGAATATTCTGTTAAAGCTTCTTTTTTTATGAATAAGGGTCACTACGTGCCTAGTAACCCTTGGGGAGATACCATCAAAAAATGTTGAAACTGAGAAAAATCAGAGTGCTGTATAATTCCCATATGGAGCTCCTTGATCTTATTCTTTATAGAATTAAATTTCTCATGATTATTTTAATAAGAATTTTAAGGGCTGTTAACCCCGCTTTGTTGTATATGTTAGTAAATTCCTTATATAAGGAGAGTCTCTAGTTGTCCTGTCAGGGTATTTAAAGCATCTCAGTCTTTGTGGAACAATCTTGTGGTACACGTAGGTAGTGAGAAATAAGTTATCATACTCCATATTTTTAAAAACAGAAAGTAATCTTTCAAGTTTAAAAATTAAAGATTTACAATTTGCACCTGAGTTGAGCAATGTATTGGGATTTGTTGTTGTAACAGGAAACTGGTGAAGGTCCATCTCTTGAAGGAAAGGATTCCTATTATTATCCGTGTTTAGAAAATCATAGATTAAAATCAGTTCTGTGGAACTCATGTTGCATCAGTTAACTCTGAAAGCTAGGCAGGCTATAAATATATATATATATATACTTCATATGATCGAAGTTTCAGAACTTCGAGCATCATATGGCCGACAACCATATCATTGAAGTTTTGAAACGTCAGCTATCAAACAAAATAAGAAATAAAAATATAAAAAGCTGTACCCCCCACACCCTTGCAAATTAAATATACCAACTCTGAGATCACACTGCAGTGAGGTAAATGGTCAGTATCCCAGTCCACAATGTATGGTAATCTCCATTCAGAACATTCATAGGTTCATACGTTGGTATTAGGCTATTGGCCCTAGGGCTTATACAAGCTTAGCCATAACAATTCCCTAGCTATTTCTTCCCACAGTATTTACTTCCCTGGACTCTTGTCTAGCAGGGTGACTAACGTGATCCCCAGGGTGAATTTCCTATCTCCCATCCAATCATCAAGGTTCCTTTTGAAGAGGGCTAAAGAGGCGCTCTGCTTGACAAGTATGGGCAGTCTATTCCAGAGTCTGGGGAGTCTCTGGGTCAGAAACCTATCCCTCCAGCATGTTTTGTTCATTGTGATGACAAGGTTTAGATCCCTGAAGCATGTCTTCCTGAGGGATTGGGATTTCTTTAAGTGTAGCATGTCCAACAGCTCTGGGTTTGACATGGCCTTGTATGTTAAGCAGAGATCGCCTCTGAGTAGACGATATGCGACAGAGTATAGGTGGAGTTTTTTAGACGGTCAGCATAGGGCATCTGCTTTAGGCCTGTAATTCTTTTAGTGAGGTATTTCTGCGGCCTTTCCAATTGTTGCAGATGTCTTGAGAGGTACATACCAAATGGGGCATTGTATTCTATAATGGGTCTAATGAGGGATGAGTACAGTGGGACAATGACCTCCTTTTTTCTGGATGAAAAGCCCTTACTGATGAGGTGTGCCACACAGAAGGATTTCCTGACTGGTGTGACGATGTGGTTATTGAAGGTGAGACCACTGTCCACCTGTGTCCCTAAGTCTCTTATCACACTTTCGGTGTTTAGTGTACTGCCACCTATGTGGTAATTCACAGGTACATGTTTTTTTCCCAAAGGGGGGTAACTATACATTTCTTGGCATTGAGCTTGAGCCCATGGCTGTGGCACCAAAAATCTGTTTCTGTAAGGCCTTTTTGTAGAATATCCACATTATTTGGGGGTTCAGTAATGGCTCCCAGTTTGCAGTCATCTGCGAACTTTGTTAGCCAGAGTCTCTTAGTGTTGGCCTGTACTTCAGAGAAGAAGATGCCAAACAAGAGCGGTCCCAGGACTGAACCCAGAGGTACTCCACTTGTCACTTGTCTGGAGCTGGATTTGGAGTCGGCTACTTTTACAATGTGGGTTCTGTCAGTAAGCCAGTTGGCAACCCATCGAGTGACATAGGGATTAATGCCCGGCTTAGTAAGTTTATCTATGACTCCAGAGTGGGGGATGGTGTTGAAGGCCTTGGCGAGGTTGAGATAGGCTGTGTGGACCATCTTATCCTTGTCTAAGGCTCTAGAGACTGATTCAAAGAAGTCAATCAGGTTCAGGAGACAAAATCGGCCCTTCACAAACCCAAACTGCATGGGGTCCAGTGTTTGAAGGT
The DNA here is from genome assembly GCF_019279795.1 of Protopterus annectens. Taxonomy (NCBI): domain Eukaryota; kingdom Metazoa; phylum Chordata; order Ceratodontiformes; family Protopteridae; genus Protopterus; species Protopterus annectens. The sequence continues at coordinate 318,926,429 of NC_056729.1, forward strand.
TGCCAATGTCTTTGTTTATAAGTTCCAGGATAATACATTCCATGGCCTTGCAGATCAGGCTTGTCAGACTGATGGGGCAGTAGTTCCTGGGATCCAAGGTGGATCCCCCCTTGTGGAGTGGGATAACTGTAGCTGTGCGCCACTCAGTGGGCACAAAGCCTGAGGTGAGGCTATAATTAAACATGACACTTAGGTGAGGTGACAGTTCATTTTGTAGTTCATGTAGTACACAGCCTGGGATGTTGTCTGGTCCCATGGATGCTGTATTCTTAGCTTTGGAGAGTGTGTTTTTTACCTGTGTGGCCGTTATTTCTGGAATTTGGCAATCTTTTGGTATTGAGATGGGCCCTTTAGGGGGTGAGAGTGGGGTGAAGTTTGCACTGAATCGATCTGCCAGGATATTGGCAATATCCTTGGGATCAGTATATTTAATGCCATACTGTTGTAGCTCAGAGCAGATCTGAGCATTGCCATTTAGATTCTTGACATAACTATAGAATGCCTTGTGGTTGTCTTTGAAATCTTTGGCAATTTTATTTTCGTAACTAGCTTTGGAGGGTTGTATGAGGGATCTCATCTTCTTACTGAGGCTGGTAAGGGAGTTTTTTGCATCCTGGGATTTTCCTCTTTTCTGCAACAGTTTCTTCCTTTTGTTGTAAAGTTTGTTTATGGCAAGGGCCCACCAGATCGGCTTCCTTTTTTGGAGGAGAGTGTCTTGGTTCTATTGGGGATGGCACGATTCATGCACGAGTTGATGTGCTCGTACAGTGCCTTAGTGTAGAATTCAGCAGTCGAACTTTCAGTTCCAGTCTGCATGGGTGTCATGAAGTTTGTCACTTCTGACTTGAGTAGCATGAAGTTGGCTTTGGAGAAGTTTTTTACAGTGGTTTCCTTACTGGGGGGGTGGGGGTGGGATGTGGATGTCAAGGGTGATTCGCATATGGTCAGACCTGACCAACAAGGGGGTGACCATAGGTGTGGTGCATCGATTTTCCATGTTGGTAATGACCAGGTCTAGGATATTGGAGACCCTGGTGGGACTATGGATTAGTTGATCCAGGGCATTGGAATTTATGAATTCCAAGAACTGTTGGGCAAATGTGTTGGTACATGAGTAGTTTTCCCAGTTAATGGCAGGGTAGTTGAAATCACCCAGTATTAGGGTGTTTGGTTGTATCCTAATATTTTCCAGTGTGTTTAGAAAGATGTAGTGAGAATCTTAGGGCATGGTGGGGGATCTGTAGCAAGCTACAATTCGGATTGCAGTCTTACCTAGTGTTAATTGCACCTGGAGAATTTCAGATGCATTGTATTGGGCAACTAGCCTGATGTTATGAATATCCTTGGTGAATATTGACACTTCTTCATCTTTAGTGTTTTGGTCCTGGTTTGGTGGCCGAAAAGTGTGGTAAGAGTTGTAGCCTGGTATTGCAGGGGTGCTCTCTGGAGCCTTGAACCAGGTCTCAGTTACTGCACAGATATCGATGTTCTCCATTTCTGGGAGTGCCTCGAGAGAGTGCATTTTGATGTTTAGACTTCTAGCATTGAGTAACTTTACCTTCAGAATTTGCATGCTTGTACCTGTTACAGTGGTGGTTTTGTACTTTGAACTTTGCCTAAAAAAGGCACCATAAGGGTGGCAAGAGCATTAGCCAGTAATCTGAATCCCAGAGGTGACAGGTGCAGACCATCTCTGGCAAAGCATTGTGGTCTATCGATCATGTCGCCCCAGGCAGACATATTCTGGATCCCCTTTGAATGACACCAGAAGCTTAGCCAGTTGTTGAAGTCAATCATTTTCTCCTTATACTGTGGTATCATTCTAGGCGAAATCAGGATGCTACTCCAGGCCAGGGTCATACCTGCCTGGGACACATGATCCGACAGCTCATCCATATCTCTTTTCATGTAGTCCAGGGAGGTACATCTCAAGTCATTCACTCCAACATGGACAATGACTGAGTCATATTTATACTTGTTGTGGAGTGACTTGAGTTCATGTGTTATGTGGCAGATCCTGGCACCTGACAGGCAGCTGACTGTAATTTTCTCCTTGTTCAGCCTGGTGATTGTGACATCAGTGTGCCTGACTATAGAGTCACCTATGACTAAAGTGTTGGGTACGTTGTCTTGCTTTAGGGGCTGTTGTTGGGTGGCACACTGGTGTTGTGAGCTATCTGACAATTTGGTTGTGATTGGTGTTTGCGTTTCAGCTTCAGAGGACCTTGTTGCTTGGTCAGGTTACTGTTAAGGGCTTCCACATATATGGGTTTAGTGCTGCTATGTGTGGTGTTGGTGGTGTGGGTTTAGAAGGGCTATGTGCTGCTTGATGTGTAGTGCGGGTGTTAATCTTCTCCTCTTGACTGTCTAGCACAATCTTGGGTGGAGAGACCTTTGCTTTCAGTTTGGCTATGTAAGTGCATCTCTCGCAGGTTGTAGTGTTGGGTGGTAGGAGAAGAGGGTTGTCTGTGTACATGAGGCAATTGCTGCATTGCCCCAAAATGCCCAGATTCACCAGGTGGACAGGAGAAATCACTGGAAGCTGACCCTTGGACGTGCCTGGTTTGGTGCTTTTTTTTTTGTAAAGTATAAGAACTGTTTTCCCTTATCTTAGCAAGGTACTTTACCATTTTAGGCTGTTTAGTGCCTGCAATTAATTTCTCCTTATTAAAAAGGAGAGTTGAGTGCTCATATCAGTTTAAGACTTCTTAGTGCTGCCCAGCAGGTTTTAAAGCAAGTGCTAGTCACAGGGATGCATAAAAGTAAGATGAAAAAAATGGTTTATCCTAAACACTGCAGTGGGCACTAGAGGAGTTAGATGTGAAAGTAGGTAACTTAAGTTTTACCTGTCTAAAAAGGTAAGTTTTAGTGGAGAGTCATTATTTTTAAAACAGTAAGATAGATTGAAAGGCGGTGGTCACTTTTGTATTCTGGTACTATGGAATACAGTAGGATGGCCAATAAATTTAAATAGTTGAAGAGGAGTGATTTCACAAAATGATAATTTTGTGCTTACTCACACAAGCCAGTAAAAACAGAGAGGAAATGAGATATATTGTCAAATTAACATAAGGGGAAGGCAACTAGAAAGACAGTGGTGTTTAAGAACACTACAGTAACCGTGTGGGAGGGTGAGGAAAAAAAATTCTGCCTGACTCACAAGAGACAGAGCTGTGGTCTCTTTTCAAGTTTTAATATGCAGTTAAAAGCAGAATACAAGTAAAACACAAGGTAAATAAAACAAATCACAGTATTCAAAATAGAAAAAGGCAATAAACAAATAAAAAGCAAACTAACCTTTCCCTCACAGCAAAGTGTAGCAGAGGCTGGGTGAGCCTTTCTAGTAAATTCAAAGTTTCAAAACGATCATATTAGTGTGATACATTGGATCATATTTTCATATAATCACAATTTAGTTAAAATAATCTAAAACACATTTTATCAAATCACATTTCATAGAAAAATGTAGCAGGCTATATATAATTATTGGTGGTTTGTTTTAGGGTAATAGGCTAGTAGGAACTACAAGGCAAATTAGACTAGCACACCATGATGTTAATACCCACCATGCCCACCTGCATTTTGTACCCCCATGTCTAGAAGTTTATTTACATGGCAGCAATGATTTACTGCGTGTGATGTTTTCTCTTTTCTCTGCAGTTGTGTGACAGTGGACTTAATATATTCAAGTAAATGGTTGTGGAGCTAGCACCCCACATGGGTGGTACAGGGATACTTATACCCCTGAAAAAATCTCTTGTAGGAGTATTTGCTGTGTCTGAAATTTTCTATGAATTGTGAATCAATAAAATGTGTTTTAGATAATGTCAGATTCAAATTAATTTTTCAGTCATTTGTGATTACATAAAATGTATTTTTATTTATCCTTTGTTGACCGGCTTGCCTCTTTTCAGGGGAGACCTGAAGTGGTATTTACACTACTAGAGGAAATTTGGCCAGGGCATCAGGCAGCTTCCGCTACTCTTTGGAGCTGCTAGATGACACTAGTGGGTTCCTACAGCAGCAAGGAAGAGTCCTAACAGAAGCAGCAGTATGGAGAAGGAGAGAAACACTATAGACAGTTTGGAGATAGAAAGTAAAAATTTGGAGAAATGTTTTTCAATATGGTGCTACTGAATATAAATTAAGATTCATGTGTGATAGATGTATCTAATGAGCAGTGTTTTGTTGTTTCCAAGGAGAAGGAAGTGAGTCTGTTGAAGTGCTGCAAACAGTAGAATTGGCATCAAAAGGACTTGCAGATGATGTTCTCTTAAAAATAATCAAGCAGGATGATCCAGGTGATAATTCTGCTGTGTTATGGGGTGAGATGGCAGATAACTTCTTCTGAACTGCTAAGGATGGTAATATGGAAAGGAACCAGGTGATTTGGAAGCACAGAATGCAGCAGTGTCAAAAAGTAAAAGAGGAAAGCAGGAACAAACTGAGAAAGTGTCTGGTTTTGTGGGATCAGATAATGCAGTAACTAAAACTTACGCAGCAGTAACAGTAGGCAAAATGTAGAGCAGCAACAAACTGTAATTAAAACTGTTTTAAAAAGAAAATAAGACCAACTATGAGAATTAGAACAAAAAATGATACTGTAATAGACAGATATTATATATGAGACAATTTGGTAATTATTCGGGGTTCTAAAGCTCAAGAAATTCAGTCTTTTTTATATATTGGGACATAGACTTTTTGTAACTTAAAATTTGCAACTGATGGACTAATGATAACATTTCTGGAACTGTGTAACAAAGACATGGGCATTTATCTGGGGAGCAACTATTTGTTTTCTGGTAGTAACTTAAATGTTAAAAAAATGTTACTTTGCAGTTTTGAACCGATGAACTGGAAGAAGACATTGTTAAAAATATATATGTAGGGTATGTGCGAAACTGTTGATAATACTGTGAAAGTTAGAGATAAGGAGAACTTCTGGAATGGAGGCTGGTGGTTGGAAGCTGTTTTGAAATGAGAGTGTTATTTTTGTGGCTGATCATCGAGGGACATTAAGAAATGCTGGCCAGTCTAAATCAGGTTTCTTTCTGGAGACTTTTCTCAATTAATTAATGATTGTAACAAGATGCAATGTAACCACTGCGATGAGAAAGGACATATGGCAAGAGGGTATGTGCCTGAAGGCAGGTTGTATGAAAAAAAGAGACACTTTTGAATGGATTCTCAAGAGCAATTAATAAAAAATGAAAAAGGAGGGAAAGTGGAAAAAGCATACATGAAGAAGGACAACAACAGGCTGGAGGAAAGGGTAAACTAGGTAAAGAAGAAACTGTAGAAGAAAAAAATACTGAAGGAAAAATGAGGAGACAAGAGTGCATACAAGAAAAGAGGTCAAGATAAGGGATTGATACTAATAACTTTTTTTTAAGTTCTAGCTAGTGAAAATCTGATTCTGAGGATCAAAGATTGCTTGTACATAAACTCAGGAAAAAAATTGATTTAGGGAAAAATGAAAATAAAACGAAATTTTAAAAATATTTTCCTTAAATGTAAAAAGAAGGAAAAGCAAGAACTTTAGAGTACTTTCAGTAAATGTGAACAGTATTATTAACACTGTATGTATGGGGATACTGGAATTGTGCGCTAAATGTGACATATATGTTATTCAGTTAGAGGATGTACTATTCCTGACAAGTGAAGAAAGACTATATACAGAAGAACTGTGGGGGTAGAAATATAATATGGAACTTTGGAAGTGAATGTTGCTCTGGAGTGGATGTGTTGTATAAAAACAATGAAAATACTGAAAAATTAATTATCAAGGTGCTGCTTACTGTGATGGATCTGAATTCTTCTTAAGACACTAAGGTCTTGCTGGCTGGATTCTGCTGAAAACAAAGTATAGTTATAATTGCATTTACAGTCTGTTGCCCACAGAAACTTGCAGAATGTACACTGATGCAGCACCAAACTCTGTCACTTTAAAAGCAGTAACTAATAAATATCTTTTTATAACAAATCACACGAGCTACCATTACAGCTTCAGGCACTGTGCTACTTTACTTCTCAAACAGCATGGATGATGTGAGCGATACAATATTACTTCAGAACAAGTGTGTGTTCCTACACAAATACCTCTAACAATGTTATCTGCTATAGTCTCTTTATAGTGGTTTTACATCCTGTTTTTCTCCTTGGTATTCTATTTTGGTCTTTGTTTTTAAACATCTGTTTGCTGGTGTTTGCAGAAAAATATGTTTTCATCCTGTAGAGAAATAATACTGATATTGTTTTTTAAGGAAACATCTTTGAGGGAAACGTACAACTGCTGACTTGATAAAGCATATCCATTCAAACTTCCTTGCTTAACAGTGTCATATGATAGAAACACGTACAGATTGTTTTCCTGTCATCCATTCTTTAAGGAAGCAGGTTAGCTTTCTTACTGACAATGTGAAATGCATACATCCTGTTTTTTACATTTTTGCTAAGTCTGTAAGAGGTCAGCTTTCTTGCTGACAGTGTGAAATGCATACATTATTGCTGATTTTGTAGGAAAACACGTATATTAAGCAAATTCCTTATTTTTAAGCCACAGTCATTTAGTATGGATGCTAATCACATATTGCTAAACTCTATTTCTACATTTAAGCAAGCTTTATTATATACCTTATTTATTTTGCATATTTGTAACAGAATTACTTTCAACCTTTTATTCACTGTTAAATACACTCTAACAAATGCTAGATGTAACATTGGTAAGGATGGAAAGGTTAATTATTGTAGATGTGAGGTGGAGAGAACATGTTATAGAATTATAACATCATCTGCATATAAAACTAGCAAGGAAAGAGTGAAGCTCTTTCATCAAATATTAGACTATGTGGTGGTTAACATGAACATTAATATTTGCAAGGGACTTTAACTGTGATTTAAGGGAAAATGTAAAAAAGGGAAAAATGAAAAAAATATACAAGAAGTGATAAAATGTGGTAAATTAACTATGCGTAACAAAAGTCAATGGACTTATTGAAGGGGGGCACTGGGATCCGAAATTGATTATTTTGTATTATTGGAAGGTTTGGGGGTAGCAAATGCTGATACAGTTGTGATGGGTTTTTCAGACCATTTAACAACATGGATGAGGTGATTAGAGAAAGGGAGAATATTAAAATAGGAAAGGGAATAAAAATAAATGAGAGATTATGGGATGAAATTGGAAATTGGAGTATGATGTATTACAGTTATGGAAGTATCATATAACAATGAATGTTTGAATGGTGAATTGAACTTAAAAATAAGTATAAAAAGTGTTTTTTCAAAGACAGGATGATGCATGAAAGGAAGAGAAAGTGAAGTACTGGAAAATGTATAGACATCTATTAGAGAATTTAGAGAATAATACAAGAAATTACTATGATATGGAAAAATATATATAAAAGAAATCAAGAAAAAATTAAGACAGGTATCTGCATATTTGGGTAAAATAGTAAAGGAGGTTACTAATATAATGAGGGAAAATAAAATGTAAAAGGAGAAGTAAAAAGATAACAGGAGCAAATTTTGAGTATTATAGTACAACATGTGGTGCATTTGAATACAAGTAAAAAAAAAGGAAATTAAGAGAGAATGGAAAGTAAAAAATAAATCTAGAATGAGTTAAGGAAGAATTTAATAACGGAATTATTATTAGTGAATTGGATGAAGTATTTTGGAAAGTAAATGTTGATTCAGTATGAGAGCCAGATGTTATAGGGTATGGAATGTACAAGAAATTAGTGGATTGGCAAAAAGAGCATTTTGTAAATATACTGAATGAAAGGTTAAAGAAAGTTTTTTTATGAAGAGTTATGTAGTGGAATATTAAATTTTATATGGAAGAAAGGTGAGAAGAATTAAATGAAAAATTGGGAGCCCATCACACTAAATAACACAGATTATAACTTTTTATGAGATTAATACACCAGAGAATGGAAGGAAGGTTAAGTGATATTATGGAAGAAGGTATATATGGTATAAAAGGGAAGGAATGTCAAGAATTGTCACTGGTTGTGACAGAAATTGTGGATAATGTTATAAGTAAAAGGGAGGATGTGAAATTTATGGTAGGTCATATTAGCAAGGCATTTGATACCATAGAAAGTGATGCTTTGTGGGTTGTTATGGAGAAATATTGAACAGGTAATAGCATTAGAAGTGTGTGTGTGTGTGTGTGTGTGTGTGTGTGTGTGTGTGTGTGTGTGTGTGTGTGTGTGTGTGTGTGTGTGTGTCAGTATACTAAAATAATTCAGTGACAGTGTTAGTGAATGGATGGCTGAGTAAAGAAATATGCATGATGGTTGGTATAAGACAAGGATGTCCAATGAGTGGAATATTGTTTGCACTGATATCGAATGTGATATTGAGTGAAGTAGCTTATAAATTGAAAGATGCTAAATATGTGATGCAAAAACAGATGGTGATTCCAGTAATTTTGCTACAAGCAGATGATGTAGATGTCATTGCTAAGAGCAAAATATGGATAAGGGAAATGTTGCTTTGTCTGAATGGATGTTTAAAGGAAATGGGAATGCCCTTGAATAAAGATACAAGTAAGGGTATGGGTGATGTGGTAGAAATTGGTGGTGTGCATTTTTCAATGAATGAGGTGTCTTTGTGCGGGATAAAATATGAGGAAATGATATAGTTATGATGCAATAGAAGGGGTTGATAAAACAAATGAAAGAAATATGTCTTCTGTGGAAGACATATAGATTAGCATTCAGGAAAAAATATTTATCTGATGAATTCTGTATTAATGGGAAAATAGCATAAATGTCAAATGTTTATTTGCCCCCCAAAAATATGAAATGGAAATTGTGCAGTTTGTGTTTTCTTTCATATGGGGTTCAAGATTAAACCCTTTGAAAAAAGGCTTGTCGTATATGAGTGAAGATGAAGAGGGATTGTGGTAATTTACTCCAATTATTTATTCTGTTTCTTTAAAAAATGTATAGAGTATTAAAGTAGGTAAAGGAAAATAATAAGAAATTAATATTGTGAATGTTTAAATATAAATACAAAAAGTCTTGGCAGATAACAAGAATAAGAAAAAGAGAGAAAAAATATATAATGAAGAAATTAAAAATTATCAAGGAAAAATACTAACGTAAAATAAAAATTGATGATATAGAGCAAGAAGGATGTGTTATCATAATGTGGTGAAACGATATTACTATGCAAATCCACAGAAAAAAATTACAAGACGAAGTGATTAAAGCCATTCAAGTTGGAAAAATGTGGTGTGCCAAGATAGTAGAGTGTTAGAATTTCTTGCAGAGACTGGTAACAAATAAATTACCTGTAGATGGGAATACAGTAGAGAGTCTAGTATCCAAACAAATTGGGACATAGGGTAGTTTGGATAATCAAACTGTTCGAATAATCAAACATATAATTGAACCAGATAAAAATCTTCTAAAATCTTGTTTTTTTTCTGCACATAGGAATATACTTTTCAACCATTCAGTAATTCCAGTGGACAATAAAGAATATTTTTCACACACGAACTGGCTAAAAGCTCAAAAAAAAAATGCTCAAGCAAATATGTATAATGTTTACATATTCTCTACAGCTGGATTTCAATCTCTGTGATTTTCTATGTGTTTTAGTTCAATAGTGGTGAGATTCAGTGATTTGTATGAACCCATATATCTAACTATATATATATATCTATATATATATATATATATATATATATATATATATATATATATATATATATATACATATAAATATATATATATATATATATATATATATATATATATATATATATATATATATATATATAGGATTTGATTTTCAGGCTTCTGATGTTTCAGGCTTCTGAATGGGAACCATATATATATATATATATATATGTAAGCCATTGGTGTGAGTGTGCATGCATGCGTGTGTGCATGGAAGAAAAACTGTTGCAGGACTAACAGCATGAACCTTGGCTCTGGATGATTGTCTCTGTTAAAGCGACACCCCAACCTCATGTGCAATACTGAGAAAAAGGATATATATATATATATATATATATATATATATATATGTGTGTGTGTGTGTGTGTGTACCTTGTTTCATCGAAGTTTCAAAACTTTGAAACCCATATGGCCAAGGCCATATGATCGAAGTTTTGAAACTTCAAAAACTTAGAATTGAGATCACTGTACAGTGTGGAATGGGAGATTTACTGTTTTCCTCACTGTAGTATGATCTCAGAGCTAGTATATTTAAGTAGCAAGGGGTGTTGGGGGTGCACAGGGGTTTGCCCCCCTGCAAAAAAGTAAAGGTGAAGTTTTTCATTTAGGTTTTCTGTTTTTGTTATAGTTTTGAATTTTCAAAACTTCAATCATGCAGTCTCAGTCATATGGGTTTTGAAGCTTTGAAATTTCGATAAAACAGCATAGACCCATAAATATATATATCCCGGTTAGGGGTTGCCACAGTGGAACTCCAGTCCACTAATGATTGGCAGTAAATTTTCACATGCCGAGTTGCCAGCTCTGACGCACAACCTTCAAAGAAGGTACGCCCATTCATGCACGTCTCCACACAGAAGACTCTCTAGCTGAGAATCGAACCGGACAGCGTCTTACTGTGAGGCGACAACGCTACCGTAGCACCACCACCGCAGTTTTATATATATATATATATATATATGTATATAAAACAAATATCTAGTGTATGGTTTTGGTCTTTATAACACCATTCCATTTCACTGTACTCAGGTGATGGTCAGGATAGCACCATATTTATTTACTGTACTCAGCATGCAAGTTGTGATAATACAATAACCATTCTTTATATTCAGCAGATAATCATAATAAAATGACAGCTATGAGATGTTTTCAGTATGTCCAAATCACCACCTTTAATTCAGCTTTCCCTTTTGATTACAATATCTCTGTAACTATTTTGTATTTGCCTCACCTCATTGCCTGTGTTAAAACATACATTCATAAACCTACATTTTTAGTAAATAAAAAAGTCATAAATATAGAGCATACAAATCCTTTTCATATGACACTTGTTCCTATGCATATCAGTTTGTTTATATTTTTAAAAAGTATACATTTAGGGTGTGTGGCCAAGATGAGCACTAAGTAACAGCACTTTCTCTCTGCTCTGTCCTTACAGAATATTTATGACAGGATTTTTTTGAGTATATCTATCCTAATTTTGATTTTTTTGATATATCTGGATTCTATTAACCATTCTTTAGGATAGTATATAAAAATGTTGGCAATTTTTTTTTTTCCTGTTAAAAAGTATTAAAGAAAATATTTGGACTTCAGACTACAGGATAAGCTATTCCAAATCTACACTTCAAGAAACAACTATTAAGAAAGAACTTCAGTCACTATTAACTAACATTCAAGAACTGACAGCAAAGATTGATAGAATGGATGTGAAACTGGATAATTTCAAAAAACAATGTTCCCAGCAAATGGAAATATTGCACGAAGACCTTAAACAGCAAAAAGACAGATTACTGGTATAGAGAATTCACTAAATGATATGGACACTAGAATTCAGGAAGGTGAGCACAATATACACTTTCTTTTAAAACAAAATCCTCTTTTACAAACAAAAATTGATGATCTGGAGAATAGAGCAAGAAGAAATAATATCAGACTTTTTGGTTTGCCTGATAATGTTGAAGAAGGTAATAAGGAAAAATTATTAACATCTTGGCTCCTTGATGTATTACAGCTTCCTGAAGCTCTCTCATATGGGATGGAAAGAGCACACAGGTCCTTGGCTACTGCAAAAAAAAGATAAATCCAATTTTACTAAATCTGTTATAGTGAAGTTTTTATCTTCTCATGACAAGGAGATAGTGTTAAAGACTACCTGGGCTAAATCTCCTATCAAATATAAAGAAAATGTCATACACTTTGATAATGATTACTCATATTCTGTAATTGCCAACAGAAAGCTTTTTTTGTCAATGCTAAAATAACTAAAGAAAGCCCAAATAAAGACACACCTATTATTTCCTGCCTGATTAAAAATATTTCTTCAAGATGGTCCAAAAATATTTGATGACATAGACTCTGCCATTACCTTTGTCAAAAAAAACTGCTTGATAAAATAGAGGATATGGAATGGGCAAATGCCAACCTTAAAAGAAATGCTGATAATTCCTGGAAGACCTCTGAACATAAAACGAAGCTCAAAAATAAGTGACTTATTAAGCTATTTTACTATGGCTTTTTTACCCAAGTCTTAAAAACTAACCCAGAAGTTGGGGAAGTAGAAATGGTTCAACAGGTGAGTCTTTGTTGTTTAAAAGTTTTTTATGGTATTTTATAGTTTGTTATTATTAACTTTAGTTTATTCTAGTTTAATTTCTATGACAAGTTTTCTGCATGTGTGATGTGGCACAATTACGTTGGTTTGGACATGTGCTAAGGAGGGATGCAGAGTATATTGGGAAAAAGATGCTAAGGATGAAGCTGCCAGGTAACAGGAAAAGAGGAAGGCCTAAGATAAGGTTTATGGATGTGGTGAGAGAGGATATGCAGGTGGTTGGTGTGACAGAGCAAGATGCAGAGGACAGAAGGAAATGAAAACAGTTGATCTGCTGTGGCGACCCCTAACGGGAGCAGCCGAAAGAAGAAGAAGAATTTCTATGACAAGTAAAAGATATTTATTTATTTATTTATTTATTTATTATCTTTATATAGTGGGTGTTGCCTGTTATAATAAATGCTCCGTATGTTTGGGACTGAAATGTATGGTATTTTGGGGAACTATAGTAGATACGGAAACTTATAGCTGAGAAAATGAGAGTCTTTGTTACAATAGAATCTATTTCATTTGTTTTAACTGTTTGCTGTTTTATTTCCCTGCCTCACTGTGAAGAGAGACTCTTCACTGATATTGTTGCCATATTGTTACTTTAATAATTATGTTTCCCATCTCCTTTTCTGCTGTTGGAATGTGGTGTTATTTCTGGTAATAGACATATGAAAAGTTTATCTTTTCTCCCTTTCAGTGACCTAATATGTTTTGAAGTAATTCATTTGATATTTATTTTAGAAATGTAAATATTTATGGAGAAGTTTTAATTTATTTCTTTTGTTTTTCTTTCTGTTTTCCTGTTTGCTGTTGGTTGTGAAGGAATGGAGGATTTTGTATAGAATGATATGTTCATGGTGGTCTAGTGGTTTACCAGGTTTGGGAGATGGAGTTTGTTGGTCCTTTAATGTTTTATATTACTTTTCTTCCTCCCTTATGTATCTCTTATTGTTCGTTTTATGTTTCCCGGTTTTCCCATGAGCTAATCAACAGTTTTCTCAGTGAAAAGCTGTAAATGTTTTCCTCAACAAGCTCGTTTATCTGATCAGTTTAAACAACCTTGGTTTGTCCTCGCATTGCAGCTGCTACAACGGAGAGCAAGAAAAAAGTGTTGTTTCCATGGAAACGTTTATAGTCTGAACCTTTGTGCTGAAAAGCTTTGTAAAAGCTGAATAATAGTTAGAATAGACAGTTTCTAATGCCATCTACAGCTTGGTTGAAAAACTGCATCTAAATAACATTTGACATGTCTGCTATATTTAAACATTTATGAATGTCCATAATCAAAGCACTTTTCACACACTTAAACCCTTACATTTTGTTCACTTGTCTTCATAATTCTATTGTGGTTGTGTAAGTTTTATATTGATTGGTATGACAAGCATATAGTATACATAGCAGTGTTGTTAAAATGAAGGGTTTGGTGTGGATTGGTGTGTCCGTGGTGATCTAGTGGTTTGCTGGGTTTGAGAGATGGAGTTTCTCAGCTTTGTGCTGTTTCATGTTGGCTTTTTTCCTCTCTTTTGCCTTTTTGTTTTACCTGCTTTGAATTTCTTGATTCTGCCACGAGATAGTCTGTTGCTTACAAAAATAAAAAAAAAAGGAAGAAGAAAAAAGCTGCAAATGTTTTCCTTCCTTTGTCTCTTGCATCTGAACTGCTGAATGACTCTGCTGCCTTACTGTACTCTGCCTCAACAGAAAGCAAGAAAAAAAAGTGTCATTTCCATGAAGCTGTTTGCAGTCTGAACTTTGTGCTAAGAACTCTCTCAGAGCTGGATAATAGCTTGATTAGACGGTCTCTGATGCCATCTAGAGGTCAAATAAATGCAGCTAAGTAACTAGTATAATATAATTGTTATATTAAAAGCATTTATGAGAGTATATAAGCAGAGCATTTTGATACATTTATACCCCTATGTTTCTACACTTTTATTTATAATTCAATTTTATGTAATTTAAGCCTTTTTTGATTAGTACAACAAACATAAGGCATATATAGTAACACCATTAAAAAAAAGAAAGGAAATGAATATATACAAAGCTTTTTATGACACCTAAGCAGAAGTTAATATTCTTTTACAAGACACAAAAATCAGAAATAAAAATAATTCCATTACAGGTAGAAAATAAATAAATAATGACTGAAACAATATATTCTATATGTCTATAGTTTGCTACATACAGTATAATCTCAAATGCAGATGTTTACCATATAAACTAGTATTTTGATATATTCTGACAAATCTATAAGTTCTTTCAGATTACTAAAGGTCTTAAAGATACATGGAGATGGGGAAATAGTATTGTTAGATATTGGCACAATACATAAAGAGACAGGGGAATAGTCTACTTATTTATTATTATAACAGTCCATTACATATAAATCAGTTATGATTTCTTCATTATTATATAATACATCTGGTATTTATGATATGTTAAATTCATATGACAAAAGTTAGAATGAAACAGTTACATTTGATTTACTTTAATTTGTTTCTTGAATTGGTATAACAATTCTAATGGATGTTTGTGAAATTATGCAACAACATATATATTTAGACAGGGAAGAGATGAATGTTGTTGCTAGCTTGATGGTCAATTTGGGTGACAGACGTCACTCAAATTAGGAGTTTTTAACTCCGGGGGGTTTGAAAGAGTCTATGTTATTAATGAATGTTATAAGTTTCTGTTAATACTTATTATGATATTCATCAAATCTTACAAAATTGAATTTGATGTAAACACATTTCATTGGATAAATGTTTTTCATGTTTTATGTATAAATTATAATTGTATTCCTAATAGTCAGTTTCTATTCACTTATAAAAAATGGGAAAAAAGGTGTGCTATTCAACAACAGATATTCAGAACATTAACGTTTCATGCCATCATTAAAGTGTATATCATTAAACATCAATGGATTAAATAATCCTAATAAGAGAAGATCTTTGAACAAATATCTTAAATTGTATAATACTCAGTTAATATTTCTCCAAGAAACTCATTTACTAACTGATGATGTCACAAAACTGGAATCAAAATCTTACAAACTTTTGATTAGTTCAGAACATACACAAAAAAGGGGGGTGGCCATACTATCGAAAAATACATGACCTATGCCTACAATAATTGACACCTACAAAGATAACAAGGGGATGTTATCTTCAGTTTTTATAGAATTTAATAAGAACAGTTTGACATTAATAAATATGTACTGGATTCCTGGCATTGGACCTACAACAGTCAAACAACATATAGAACATATAGTTCAGTTTTCTAAGGGTAGTATAATTCTTGCTGGGGATTTTAACTGTATTTCTGACATAAAAGACTCTTGTAGCAGTGGTAAAAGGAAAATTCCAACTATAGCTAAATTATTGAATACATTCTCAGATTCATACATGATGAAATATATTAATAAGTTTTCTGACCCTAAGGCACTGTTCTATACATTCTACTCACATAGGCATAATTCATATTCAAGAATAGATAGGGTATTAATTTCCAATAACTTAACTGATTTCTTATCAAACTCAAAAGTTATTTCTTGTCCCCTTTCGGACCATAATTCCATAACATTTGATTTTATACTAAACTCCACATTTAATGTTCAAATTAAAAAGATACCAGCCTATATAATTAAACTCAAATATTTTATTGATTTCTTCACTACAGAAGTACAACATTTTATTGCATTTAATAGTACACAGGGAACTTCAGAAATATACATTTGAGATGCTCTGAAAGCCTACATATATGGTAAAATGATTGAATTTCATGGGATAAAGACCTTCAAGCTATACAAACAAAGTTAGATACTTTAAGGCCTGCTGCTTCAAAGAATCCAGATAAAAAAGACAGAATGAATTAAATAAATACCTTAAACAATAAATGCATAGGAATTTTAAATCATAAAGTTATGATAAATCTTGAAAAATATAAACTTATAACTTTTTCTATAAATCCTAGATCCATGAATATACTAGCTAACAAAACTAAAAGATTAAATAAACTTCGCCATATTAAAGAAATCTATTCTCCAACAAAAAATGTATCTGATTTACTAAATATATTGAGTTTAGAGAATTTTTTTAAAAATTAAACCAACCCAATGATGACATTAATAGTACAAAAGATATTCAATCTTTTATACATAATAATATAAAGAACAGACTATCTGAAGCATAAATAAAATTAATAGATAAACAAATATCTTTTAAAGAAGTAAAAGATCAAATAACCAAACTTAAGCAAAATAAAGCTCCTGGTAATGATGGTGGGGTCTATATTAGATCAGTGAATGCTTAAAAAAGCGAACGCTGATTGATCGACCTTATGTAAGTGAAAGCTTACAATCTCGAACTGTCAGATCAGCAATTTTTTTCCTAGGGAAAAAAATTGCTGATCCAAAACACATACACACAACACAAGCACACCAAACAAACAGAAATCCACACACATACACCTAAAATCTGACACCTAAGCCTACACTAAACTATGCACACACTACTAACTATCCACTTACCTTAACCCAAACCCTAACCCTAAGGTCCGTCACTATCGCACACTCAACTCACCCGCTCCCTAACCCTAACTCACCTAAACCTGCCCTAACCCTCACGTCCACACAATTGCACACATACCTAACCTGAGCCCTAACCCTAACTCACCTAACCCACCCTAACACTCACATCCACACAATCGCACACTTACCTGAATCTGACCCGTAACTTTCCACCACAGCACTGAAAATACCGAAGCAACAGAAACGGACAACCAAATTATTTCCCTAGGAAAAAAATTGAGTTTCTGTTGTTTCGATATTTTTAACTTTCGCTAAAATAAGGTAGATCAATCAGTGTTCGCTTGTTTAAGTGTTCACTGATCTAATATAGACCCTGATGGTATCATTTCTGAAATCTATAAGGTTTTACCTGCTAAAGCGTTAACTCTACTACATACAGTATTCAATATAGCTCAACATAACATCATTATACCTCCCTCTTGGAAATACACATTTATTTCTCCCATACTAAAGTCTGATAAAGATCCCATAAAATGTGTTTCATATAGGCCCATTTCATTATTAAATACAGACTATAAAATGTTCATGTCTATTTATGCTGATAGACTTAAAAAAATGTTACCATCCCTGGTAGATATGGATCAAACAGGTTTTATAATTAATATAACTTCTTATGATAACATAAAAAAATAACTATAACTTTAATTGAATCAGTAAAAGCCTTAAAGAATAATTTGACTCTTGTTAGTTTAGATATTAACTGTGCCTTCGACTCAGTTAATTGGAATTATATTTTTATCTTACTGAAGGACTTAAACTTTTCTAATAGCTTTATTAAGCTATTAACTCAACTATATAATGAAAGTCAAGCCTACATAAAAATAGGTACAAGTATATCCCAGAACATACCAATTGTAAAAAGGAACCAGACAAGGTTGCCCTCTATCTCCACTTTTATTCACATTAATTATGGAACCTTGGGCTAACCTAATAAGGGATAGCAATAATATACAAGGATATAGGTTAAGTTGTAATGAAACATCAAAAATACAAATGTTTGCTGATGCTGTATTAATCACTCTTGGTGGCACTAATCCTAAAATCCAAATGTTTGCTGATGCTGTATTAATCACTCTTGGTGGTACTAATCCTACCTTACAAGAATTGTTTAAAAATATGGATATATATCAAAAAAGTTCTGGTCTTAATTTTAATAATTCTAAAACACAGATTCTTCTAATTGGTTCCAAAAGTTATAATATACAAGACCAATATAAAAAATATATACCTCAGTCCCAACAAATAACATATTTAGGTATAATTATAGCAACCAATATAAAAGACATCTTACACCTAAATTATAGTAAAAGTATAACTACCATAGAGACTCTAATTAGTAAGTAGAACAAGATTTTTTTACAATAGATGAAAAACTTTCCATTATAAAGATGATCTTGCTTCCAAAGATATTATACATAATACAATCTATCAATATTCCCACTACAGGCTCTTTTATTAAAAAAATTAACACACTGATTAAGAATTTTTTATGGCATCCAATAAAGCCTAGAATTGCAATGTCCTATTGTATGTATAGCTGGGGACATGGAGGTATATCTTTACCAAATCTAGAACGTTATTCAATTTTGTCAGTTATTAAAACAATTGTTTATCTAATAGATGGAGAGTATTTTGCAAAATGGAAGGAAATTATGTTAAAAAATGAAAATAACAAACATCTACCACAGTTAATAAATAATTAATTGATATGGAATATGAGAGAGTATTTTTCCAATTATTCCATTCAAATGCTTAAATCTACGTATATAACTTTAATTCTAAGGGCCTTTAAAAACTTTATATTTAGGTTTAGAATCTTTGAAAATTGGCTGTTCCTCATCTTCCCTATTGCCTATACGCAAGGTATAATTGCAGATCATTTTAAAATGTTGTTATTTAAACAAAAACAATTGATGTTTTTGGCATCAAATGTTAAATAAAAATGAGGCAAAATCTATTAATGCTCTTATAGATGAATATAACCTTAACTCTCTGCTTTGGTCAGATCTGCAAGAGTTTAGAAAATATATTCTAGATAAGCTAATGTTAATCCCTTCAAATGCTAAAAATGCAATACCCAAACTTATCCTGTATTTGATTTTATACACTTATAATACTTTACCAGTTAAAAATAGCATATCATATATTTATAAATCAATTAAACAAGATCTAGATGTATATTCAGATAACTATTGGAATTCATTTCCAGCAATCAATAGTTTTATTCCCTCAGAAAATGACAAAGCTAATTTCCTTCAGTCAGCCAGCAAAACCACTTCCTCCATTAAATGGAGAATCTTCACATGGAGATTTTTACATAAATCTTTCATCATACCTCAGAAAAAGAGTAAGATAACTAAACAAAATGTTTGCTGGTGATGTAACGTAGTAACAAATGTTGATTAGAATCATATATTTTATGACTGTGTATTATTAAAGAAATTTTAGGAGGAAGTTTTTTTTTTTTTTTACAGGCAATTTTTACAGACAATTTTATGCTTACAAAGTCACTTGTATTATTCAATACACCTGTCCCAGACTGTATAAATAAAAACAAATATTCTTTACTCTGGTCTATACTTTCCATTGCCAGGAAAGTAATAACAAGAAATTGGAATCCCTCATTGCTTCCCTCATTTAAAGAGTTTAAAGGTCTTCTCTTAGAAATATCTATGTTAGAAATGTTAACTATCAAATCTAAATCTACAAGGAATACAAAATTATATTACAAATGGGAAAATGTACATGAATTATCGGTTAAAGAACTGGATAAATGTTTAATGCGGTAATCTTTTCTTTTTCTTTAAATCTTTTATTCTATGTTTTTATTTTCTTCTGCCAAACTAAAATTAATTGATCCTGTTATTCGATATATAGTGAACATCATTGTGCATAGTTTACTGTGCTATTATAGTTATTGTATTATTATTTTTTTCTTTTTTAAATATTGTATTTTAAAATTTTAACTTATTCAGTTTCTTTCAAAAGATCTGTTTGTTATATTAATGTTTTCAATAAAGCTGTTTAAAAAAAAGTATACATTTAAACCTCCACAATCTACAACTTTTAACATTCTTTTTTGTTACATTTAAAAAGATCCCACTGCCACAAGAAATGCATCTAGAATTACTAGGAAAGATCTTGAATAATGTATTTAACCTTTCAGAAACTTAAAAGGAATATAATTTACTTTGCACATATATGGCATTATATAACAAGCAGTTATTACACTGAGTGTTTATTTCTGAGAAAGTTATGATTGTTTTTGAAAAATGGTGCAATTTGTTGAAAATGTACATAAAACAAAGCTTAATGGCTAGCTTCCCTCTTTACTAGTTAAAAACAGCAAAAGTGTTTGTCTTACCATGACTTAGATACACCAGAATACCAGTTTTTGGTCAAAATGCTACACTAAACTTTAGCCCATGGTTAAAGGTATGCTAACCCAAATTTCACATGATTTTTTTTTACAGTTTACATTGGAACATGACTAGACAACATATATCAAATATAATGCCCTATGGTAAGTTGCAGCACATAATAGGTTTACACCTTTCCCAATCACTTATTCTTTATTGCTGTTCTCCCTTTACAGATGTAGCATCTGTTATGTATCACAATTAAGTTAAGAAGTTTGTAGGCCAGGAAGGCATTCCCATGGCACAATAATGCAGTGTCTGAAATGCATCACAGCATCTCCCATTTGCCCAGGGCCAGTGTTAGCATTTGAGGGCCCACAGTAAATGTCAAGTTGGGGGTACCCTGGGCAATTCAGTCTATGAATCACTGTGTTACTGCCACCCCTCCTAAGCAACCTCTTAGTTCATGCTGCAAAGTTTGAGGAGTAGTGCGCATAGATGGTCTGTGCTCTTACATTCTGATAGACCTGTGTGCCACACTATTTTGTCCCACCTCACAAAAGGACATTTAGTTGCAACATTGACACATTACAACAGCTCTAAGTATAAGTCTGGAGTTAGGTCAAATGGCACCCTAGGCACTGACTGCTGTTTCTTGCCCACCGCCACCACCACCAACACACACACACACACACACACACACACACACACACACACACACACACACACACACACACACACACACACACACACACACACGCTCCCTCCTGTACTTGTGCACCTTGCACCGTGTACTTTACTTTTTTCTTCCTTGTCTCACATTCTGCCTTAGTCTTTTTTTAAGAAATTATAACTTTCTATGTTCACTAAAGTACATTTCAAAGTTTTTTTTTTTCTTTTTACACAACCTTTTCATCCAATGATGGCTTGAACAGAAATTATGATTAAATGAAGAAATTTTCCTTGCATCTTTTCAACACACCTTTTCTGACCAAAAGAGTGCAATAATGTCCCCTTGGGAAATAATTCAATTACCCTGGGACCCCAAAAGCCAAGAATGCTCTAGGATGCATTTTAGAGCATTTCCCAACCTTTTAATCCAATGGTGGCCTGAATGAAAATCATGAGTAAGAAAAGAATTTCAGGTTTTTTTTTTTCTTTCAAGGTAGAAATAAGGTGTGCTGAAAGTTTAATATCCACAGCTGTCAAAATAGTATCTTAGAATACACTAATAAGACTGCAGTCATATATTTTAAGTGACTGCTCTCATACACATACATAGCAAGCCTCCTCAGTTCTAATCCCTGCTCTCCAAAGGCAGCCATCTGTATACATGCCTGATATGCAATTATGAGGAAAGTAGAAAAATAGTGAGTAATGTATTCCACCTTATTACTCCTCTACAGTACAATGTCCCTACACAAGCTATAGTAACCTTCTTTGTACACCTCTGGACTGTGAAAAAAAGTAAAAAAACAATGAGACCACAATGTCCATAGCCCAAACACAAGCTATAATGACCACCTGTGCATACCTTTAATGTTTGACTGTGATGAAACTTAATCCCTAGTCCCCCCTCACATAACCTATAGCAACCTTTGGTACACACACATCTGAGCAGGGCTGATTTTAGATGAGTATGGGTGATGGCAGAGGCTACCAGTAAGTCCATGTTAAAACCCATTTAAACAGTCTGGAACTCTCCTGAGCTCTCTCTGGAGCCCAATAGACTACTAGAAGATCAAAGTGTTGGAATGTTCAGCAATATATTTTATGCCTTATTTTTGAAATATGCATTTTTACTAATACCCAGAAGAGGGAGTAGGACTGGCATAAGGGAGAAGGTCTTTACCTAACAGATACAATGTACATGAGCTGATTTTGATCTCTGGGTATTGGCTAGGATTGTAATAGTACAGAAACTGATAGCCTGTTATTTAATTATGAACCTATAAGAGTAATGTATGGTTCCCAGCATTACTGTGTATGCACAGATGAAAATCAGGAATATTTTTTACACACTCACATGCACACACACACACACACACACACACACACACACACACACACACACACACACACACACACACACACACACACACACACACAGTGCACATTCACCTTCATGGAAAAGGGATGAATTCCATTTCCCCTGCTGCATGTTTTTGAGGGGCTGGAGTTAACCAGAGTACATGAATAGACACTCACATAGATAAGAGAAGAGATGCAGACTCCACATAGCCAAGAAGTCAACCAGTGCAAAGCACTCTGAGAAGGAAGGAAGCTACTCACTGCACCATAGTGTCAATGAACAGTTGCTTTCACATATCTTCATTCGGCCAAACCACCAAAGATAGCTGTCGATCATGTGTAAGGCCTATGTTTGTAATACTAAGCATTATAGGCAGGGTAGCCATTTGAAATGCCGGGACCCTTTACAGTGAGTCCTGAAATATGGAGACTAACTGGCCAAGAAAGTAGATTTTTATATATTAAGTCTGAGATGGCCATTTCCAGGAACATTCCCTTTTCTATGAGGTATGACAATATTGTAGTTGGTAATATGTACATTCTGGAGTATGGAGTGTGCAGGGGGTTTGGCCCCTCCAAAAAAAGAAATGTAAAAGAGAAGGACAATGCTTGAGAATCACTGTTCTCCTGGATTTTCAGTCTTTTTTTTTCATTTATTTTGAAGTCTTTTTCTGGGCATGTCAGCACCAGATATTTCGAGTGCCAACATTTCAAATGAGAGAATTACAGACAGTTAAACCCAAACATCAGCGTTTCATACTTCTTAGTGCCCACAAATGCATGCTAATTCAAAATGTGTTATTCTGGTAGCCTAAGTGATTTAGAGTAATATTTAAAATGTGTTTCTGAGTAAGTAAACATTTATTCTGATATTATTTTGGTTTTGCCAAGAATTCTTGAACAAAAAAGTTGAAAGTTATAGTGTCGAGTGTTCTGCCAGTACTAGTAAAAATTCCTGAAATTGAAGAATATCCCTAATGATCAGAAGCATCATCTATTCTTACATTCCAAACTTTTTCCACATTCCATTCCATTGCATTTGTTTGATAACTGGAGACAATACGATTAAGATCAGTATATCATTTTAAGTGCATTTAACATCATCATACCTCCCCTCCATCCATCTCTACCTTCCCCCTTATATTTTTTCCACCTGTTCAATTCCTTCTTGATAGCCTCAACAAATTCCCTCTCTAACATCCATTTCAGTAGTCCATTCCATGGGTCCAGAGTCCTCACTATAAAAAGGACCTTCAGAGATCCAGAAAGCATTCAGCTCCTACAATTCTGCTGTTTATGCCTTCTCCTTCCTTTCTGCCCTACACTGTCAGAGTGACCTCCTACACATCTCCCTGACACAATTGTGTGCATCAATAATGTGTTTTGCCTGTCTCTTCCTTCTCTCATAACCAACTAATGAGAATGACTATGTAAGTTGGTGGTTGAGTCATTCACCTTTTCTAAATGACCCTTGTTATTTGTCACTCAAGTATGAAAAGATTCTCATTATTTGTTTTATGGAGTTTATTGGATGATTCATGTCACTTCCATCACGACCAATAAAAAGCAGCCTTTTTCCCTGCAGTGCAGAACACTGAGCAAGAAATAGCACACAAAATAAACATTTACGTTTTTGAGATTAAGTAAAATACCACTCATCTCTTTTTAATTTCCCTTGCAAAACATGCTTCTTATTTGTCTTTGGACGGGTTTTACCTTACTAGCACTGTGTCTTTTGTAAAGTGCATCGTTTTGCAACAAAACAATAAGGATTACTGTCACTAAACTAAATGATGTCTGAGATTATGTATAAGTATGTTATTAAAATGTGAATGACTCTTCCAATTATATTAGTATTTTAGGGGAATAATATCAGTACTTTAAGTGCCATATGATTAGGGATTCTTCTCTCTTGATTCCTAGTTACTCATACTATGGCAGAGTATAAAGTAACACTGCCAAGTTGTCATTTTCCATACCTGATTTTTAGCTCATTAGCTGAATGTTTAGATTAAACCATGTTTTTTTATTTTTATTTTTTTAATTAAATGTAGACAACCAGTTAAAGAAAGTCTTGAACCGGTTTTCAAGGCTTATTTGATTGCTTATTTGAGCTATGCAATTAACAGTTTCACTCAGAGATGCCAGGTGGGTCTTGTAGTGAAAGAAGGATTTAAAGCAGAACGGGATGAAGTTCAACAGTACTGTAAGGGTAGCATGCATTTTAGGTGCCTGCAGAGCTAGGGGAAAGACTCAGAAGCTGGAGCTGTGGAGAGATCAGAGGCAGCATATATTTAGAAAAGCAGAAAGCAGGGCTAGCCTAGGGACATTATAAAAACAAACAGGAGAAGGGACAAATGGGCAAATGGGCAGATACAATAAAACAATGTCTGTGGGGAATACTAGTGACAGGCCAAGACAGAGGTTACAACTAAAAGATCAGAGAAACGTACTGTGTGTATGTGTGTGTTTGTATGTTTGTGTTGTGCCTGCATGCTCATGTGTGTGTGTGTGTGTGTGTGTGTGTGTGTGTGTGTGTGTGTGTGTGTGTGTGTGTGTGTGTGTGTGTGTGTGTGTGTGTGTGTGTGTGTGTGTGTGTGTGTGTGTGTGTGTGTGTGTACATGTGTATCTGCCTGCATGTGTGTGTGTGTCCATGTGTGTGTGTGTGTGTGTGTGTGTGTGTGTGTGTGTGTGTGTGTGTGTGTGTGTGTGTGTGTGTGTGGTATGTGTACATGTGTATCTGCCTGCATGTATGTGTGTGTGTGTGTGTGTGTGTGTGTGTGTGTGTGTGTGTGTGTGTGTGTGTGTGTGTGTGCCTGTGTGAGTGTACACAGATGTCACTAAATCTGTGTGCATGGAAGGGGGAACACTATCAAAGCTAGGTCTAACAGAATAGTGTGCACTTCAGAGACATAAATGTGAGCTACTAATGAGTTGTTGCTCATTGTGGCTTTATCATGTCTGAATAATAGGTTATCACCATTGCATTATTACTGGGCAATACAGCACTGACAAACAGCACTGGCAGTGGTATTTTTTCTGTATCTGGGCTATTATTGATTGATTGATCGATATTTGTTTACTGGGAAAGTCTGAATCAGTAATAAATACCCATTTTAGGTGGAGGCCCAGCAAGAAAAGCTCCAAAGAGTTAAACAACTTCAAATAAAACACTAGTGCAAATGTAATTAAAAGATTATATTTATCTGAACAGCAGTTAACTGAGCGCAGTTTGCCGAAAACTCACTAGTCAGAAGTCTGACATTACCGAACCACAAAACACCGAAAAGACACCAAGACACAAAATAAACATTACAGACCTACATTTCCTAACATTTTTGCAGGGGGGCAGCCTCTCACCCCCTGCAAATTATATATACTAACTGCGAGATCGACTACTAACAACATCGGTGGATTTAACAACCTTAACTGTAGTGTGATCAGTGGATTTCAGAACCTTAACTGTAGTAGTGATCTCCATTTAAATGCCAAGGTGCTCTAAAATGAATTTTTATATGCTCTTATCTTCAAACATTACCCACAGATCCCCCATGTTAGAGAATGGGTACGTTAGATGAGAAGGTATATTAACACTATACATTACTACTTCTTGCACTACCAGGTGTGAATTAACCACTTCACTAAACTGAACATCGGCAACTCAGACTTCGGACTAGTAAGTTTTAGTCAAACTGCACTCATTAACTGCTGTTCAGAGAAATGTGCTTTCGTTAAAAAAAAGTATTTATGTATATGTACATATGTATATATAAATATATATATATATATATATATATATATATATATATATATATATATATATGCACACACACACACACACACACACACACACACACACACACACACACACACATATATATATATATATATGGGTTACCTTCAGATTTTCGAACGTTCAAATGATTGACACTGATATGGGGAAGACCATATCATCGAACATTTAAATGTTTGACAATCTGAGGGTTTAAAATTGGGGATAGATACTAGACAACTGAGATTGTCTAGTGATCCCAGTGTATTCCAGTCACCCCCATTACCTAAATATACCATCTCAGAGATTGCACTATATTCTGGTAATGGGAAATGACGGAATACGGACCTTCATACAGCGCAGAACGGGAATATTTCCCATTACTGCAATGTAGTGTGATCTCGGAGTTGGAATATTTAAGTAGGGGGGTGTGGGGGGCACAGCCACCCACATGGGGGGTGCTTGTCCCCCTGCTATAAAGAGTTTACTTTATTTGGATTAGGTTTTTTTATTTACTTTTACATTGTCGAACATTTAAATGTTCGATGATATGGTCTCAATCATATCAGTGTCGAACATTTGAATGTGCGATGATGTAAAGGTAACCCATATATATATATATATATATATATATATATATATATATATATATATATATAAATTCATGCACATATACAGTCTGATAGTGGAACACATAGGATATAATAAAGCATGAGGAGACACCAGTGATGTAAAAATAATTAAAAAATGATTATTCAATATGACACATTAATATATACAAAAATATCAGAAGTATAGTCTACTGTGCTAGGAAATAAAAATAAACAGATACAAATCCACTCTAAGAGTGGGGAGAGACAGGTGCTGAAAAGCATAGATAGATAGTATGATGAGACGTTAGGTTAGTAAGAAAGTAAGGCATTCTTTGAGAGAGAAGACTTAAATACATGGAGGCTAAATATGGTTCTGATTGAATTTGGGATAGAGGCCCATAGTTTGGATATGCAGTGTGAGTATAAACTTTTCCAGGTTTTTGTCTGGTTCACCCAGAGGGCAATTTGGGAGATGAGATCACATAATGCAGAGCAATGATGAACATTATGTGGCAGGTTAGCTGAAAATCTAGCTATCTTGTTATAGCATTGCTCCAGTTGTGATTTAACAGACTCCCGGATGTTCGGTGAACCATAGAGAAGAGAGAGTAAAAGATAACTGTTAGCTAGGGTGATTCTTCTCGAAGGAGTAAGGATTTTTTTGCCCTATATAGTAGACCTAGCTTTTGATGAGTTCTGTGTATACAGTTGTGTATATAAAGATCAAACTTTAGGTTGTCATCTATGGGACTGCAACCAATTTGGTGCGGATAACTACTTCAATAGCTTTATTGCTGAAAGAGGTAATGTGGAAGTTACTTTTAGCATTGGCATAGGGCTTTAGAAAAAATAGTAGTAGTTTAGTCTTTTTTGGGATTAAGAAAAGTTGGTTTTGATGTAGCCACAGTTCATTTAAGTTGAAAGCATTTTTTGTCATGGACTGTAGTTTTGATCACAATCTTTGACACTAGTTCCATTGGCTCCAAAAACATACAAGAAGTTTTCTTTGTGCTGTAGCATGTATAATGCAGTTATTTCCCCTAATACCTTAAATAACTGCTTTCTACAGGGTTTGTGCACAAGCTGTCACAGTGGGCCAAAGTGGTCTCTTTACACAAGGTATGGTCTACAGCTTCCTTTGGGGACTACAGATTCATCAGTGTCACCAGTGCCATGTGCAAGGTTATAAAGAGAGGTTTACAGAACTTGTTCAGAAAGACATGAGTGACCATCTGCTTCTAAATACTGACATTTCTCTCATATTTATCTCATACATAGTTTTTTTTACTTATGAGATTTATCTATGATGTCTATCTCTTTAATATTTTGTTTCATTTTCTGTTTCATCATCCACATGCTATCAAAAATGTTAGACTGCAAATAATATGTTAAA
The DNA here is from genome assembly GCF_019279795.1 of Protopterus annectens. Taxonomy (NCBI): domain Eukaryota; kingdom Metazoa; phylum Chordata; order Ceratodontiformes; family Protopteridae; genus Protopterus; species Protopterus annectens. The sequence goes on from NC_056729.1 coordinate 318,954,462, forward strand.
TTGTTTTTAAATAATGTTATAGAGTCCAAATCTTTCAAGATGATTGGATCATTTCTCTTAACAGGAGCTCTTAATGATTTGCATAATTTTATTTTTGCAAATAAAATGGTGTGATCAGAAATAGGACAAAATGATGCAACTACATTTTAAATGACTTTTTAAAACAAAAATAATCTCACTACTTTCTGGAGATAAATGAGAAGTAAAGTAAGCGTATTCAGTTGTAAACAGATATGGTTCTCCATGCACATGTAAGGCCTAAATCTTTATATTTTACACATATTGGGTTATATCTTGTTGATATGTGGTTCTTAGCTTGGCATCACCAGATAGGGCGGCCACGGTGGTGCAGCGCTTAGCATTGCCACCTCACAGCAAGAGGTTCTCCTGTTTGATTCTCAGCTGGGGTGCTTTCTGTGTGGAGTCTGCATGTCCTCCCTGTGGTTGTGTGGGTTTCCTCCAGGTGCTCCGGTTTCCTCCCACATCCCAAACACATGCTGTAGGTGGATTGGACACTCCAAATTGGCCCTAGGTGTGCGTGTTCCTTCTGTGGAAGTTTGGGTGCTGGGCTGGCACCTCGGCACTGTAAAACTCCACTGCCAATCATGAGCAGACAGGTGATCTGCTGTGGCAAAAGCCGAAAAAAGAAGAAGCTTGGCATCACCAAATACACAAATAGGAGGTTGATTAACTAAACGTAGCTAGTGTTAAACCAGATTAACTAAACTTTGCTAGTTTTAAAACAGGCACAGACAGATGGCGATTTGACTGTGCCCCAAATGATCTGAGTTAAATTACTGACTCAGGAGCTGAAACAGCCAGATGGATTTGGGAGAGGCACAGCTTTTTGCCAGCTCACCTTCTTAGAGAGAGGGTTTTGGTAGCTGTCTCATCATTCATAATGCCACTCCAATGGGAGGTGGAGGAAACTCCTTGTCAAGCCTTGCCACAGTAAATTTGTAAGATATGGGCAAGGCCTCCCAAGCCAGGATGCTAGTGACTGTGGCATGACACTTGTGAAAATGTGTACACTCCTGTGTAAAGAGCACTGGTAGCCCCCATCTGTCATGTGGTACCTACATCACCTCCCAGGGTGGCAAGGTCAGGGACCTTTATAGAAAAGTCTCTTGTGGCTGCCTGGTTGATAGCTTGTCATGGACCATTCTCACCAAATAAGAGAATGAATGAGCTCTCATAGCCCTCCCCTAGTGCGAAACAAATGAACCCTACAGCTCTTGCTGAAGGGGAATGAATGACCAGTCATGACAGAGACTTAATGGGTGGCAAGCATTGGGAGGATAAAAAAGCACCTGAAATAGGTAGTTAAGCAAATAAGTTTTTAACCAATTTGCACAGTCAGCACCTGAGGTATACAGTATAAACTTTTTGATATCTGTATTGATTCCACAACATATCTATCCTCCATCATAATCAAAGAGTCTTCTATAGACCACTTCAATATATTACTAAAAACAACTGTTACTCCTTTTTGGAGGATTTTGTATAGCCAGTCATTATATTATGTGCCTGTTATTTAAATAAGAAATGTGTTTTTCCTATTCTGAGTTTGATATCTGATAATAAAGAGAACTTGTAAATCCATACAGTTCACATTTTATAAACCAACTTTATTCTGCTTTATATAAATTCTAGCATGCCATATATGTGCCAGACTTCAAGGTAAATTATTTGCAAATGACATTCTAATAGTCAGTCACAAATGTGTGATATGTTTCTTTTTAGTTTAAAGAGTAAGATTGCATTATCTTGGCAAATTTGCTTTTTTCTTATATTTATTTAAATGTGTTAATGGGCTACCTGACCAATTTCAGTCTCAAAGGAAAATACAAAAACATGAAGATATGTAACAAAAGATAAATACATGATCCCATATAACAACAAATAAGTAAATAAAATAAAAAGGCATACATATTGAAAGTGTGATCTGCTGTATATTCCTAGGCTTCAATGAATTGTATCATGTTTATTTACAATGCACTGGCAGCAGCTTCTGGTCCCTAGAATTCCATTTTTTTCCTTAAATGGTGCAACTTATTATAGCAGGATATCTTAATACTATGTCGGGCATATTACAGAACTTTTTTTATATCTTTGCACATTTCATTTTGCTCGAGGACTGATTTGAAGTGGTAAGGTAATATTCTGAGTATCCAGCTTAGTACAGTTTCTTGTTTGTATCCCCTGAAAATATACAGCAAAATGAGATTTTTTTTAATCTAAAGGTTTAGCTATAATAAACACCTACTTGTCATTACTTGATGTCTTGATGGAGATTTTAAAGGTCTGTAGCTCACTTAGAGTTTAATTGTGGAGACAGATTTAAATTCAAAGCCTGTGGTAAATGTGTTTGAAGGAAAACGATTGCACCTTTAAGCAGATTATACATTGTGCCTTCATGTTCTGTTCTCCAAATCATCAATTGTAGAACTTAATTGAAAAATTTGATCAAAATGCTTGAAAGTCAAGCATTATTTTCTTGTGTGACTGCAGTATTTATGTTTTAGCTATCAATGGCTCAATTTCTTTTTTTATTATTGCTTATTTCATACTGTAATAACTGAACGTCTTGAGAAATGTTGGTAGTTATGGCAGTTAGAATGCCAATATTTTCACAAAATAAATCAAGCTTTGACATTGTGTTCCATTAATGCTGTATCTGAGCCTGCCTTAAAGGACTGATTATTACTGAATATCCGCTATAAAAAAGATTTGGTACTTCAAAATACACTTTATCATCAGCTAAAATTTATTTTACTGTGAAAAAGTTTGAAACAAAAAAAAAATAGCTAATTAGCGTATCATTTAAACAAGAAGACTGGTCTATACTAAAGGGTTCACCATGCTGCTTGTCCTACAACAGCCAATCTTTATTAAAAAGTAATCCCTGATTATGCCTTCTAGGAAAGCTCTGGCTACCAATAATGTATTAGCAATACTGATACTACATTCCTGCCCTGTTAACGTGTAATACAAAAATGTAGAGCAGACTACCTTTATGTAGCTAAGAGATATTAATAAATGTAGACGTGTATTACAAAGTTTGCAATCCATTTATTTTATTAGTAATTTATTCTGGCTGTATTTCTCATTTTATCGCTTTTTATTTTTATTTACTAAGTGTGTAGTCATACTATATATTCATGAGACACCCCCCCCCACACACACACACACACACACACACAGTACTTTGGGCATTACCAATACATATTCTGAATGTTACTACATTCTTTGTAAGGATATATTCTAAGAAAATGACTGTAAAGTAAGTGTAGGGAGCAGTGGTTTATCTTTGTCTGGATTTGTTATTGGGTATGTCCATGAGGACATATGGAAGCTATTAATGAAGAATGTAGACATAATGGCTTTTAGGGATGCATTGTATTTACTGGGTAAGGCATACTGATATACTGTACCTAACCCACAGTCTTAAATATGCCCTGTGTATACTGGAGGGGCTACAGAGATGGGATCACTTAGTATATTATGTATAATTTATTGACTCCACAGTGGAATGGTCATTTGAGTCACGGTGTCTACTTTACAACTCTGCACAATATGCTTGTTGCCCATGGATGATGATTTTTCTGTGTATTTTGTAGGATCTCGGTATTTAACATTCATTCATTTTCTGATACCCACTTTATCCTTTTCGGTGATTCAGAGGAGATGGATCCCCTGCCAGCACATCATGGGCATAAGGCTGTCAGGCAGCTTGTTGAGCTTACTGAAAGACAAGTTTGGGCACAAAGCCCTTCACAGCTTTCCTGCCAGTTGAGAGAGAGAGGGATGCTGAGCCCTGAAAGTACAATGTTAGGAAAAATAAAAAAATAAACGTTCACATCCTGGCATAAAAAAATACTCCAAAAAACAAGGGGGATGGAGGGAGGGAGCGGCTACTACAGCAGTGATCATCTGAACATCTACTGCTATCATAAGTTTAACCTACACAGCTGTACTGTGTTCATCATATTGATCACTGTTGCAGTAGCCTTAGCTATGGTTAGATTACCTTAACTAACTACATGTGGGAGGTGGAAAGAGAAGAGTCCAGGAGCCCCTGGAGAATGGTCTTAGCAAAGCTTGATCTGCACCTAGAGAAGGAATCAAGCTTACAGTGTTTTGTAAAAGTATGTACAATGGACCACAAATCAGCCACTAGAATACTTCTAGAACCCAGCCATTTCCAAAAAGCAATAAATGAAGCCATGACCCTGGTAGAGAGGGCTTTGACCTTGCCTGGAATAGTTCTGTTATGGTGAGCATAACAAAAGGTAATAATTAGACAACCATTTGGAAATAGTCTCTTTTGACACAGGTTGTTCCTTCTTCTTACCATCACAAGAAATGAACAATTGATCTGAAGATCTGAAAGATTTAGTTCTGTCAAGATGGTATCTGGTTCTCTGTCGAGATCCAAAGTGTGTAGTATCCTTTCTCCCTCATTTTTAGGTTCAGGAAAGAAAACAGGGAGATAAATACTTTGGCTTAAAGTAAACTTGGATGCCACATTAGGCATAAAAGAAGAATTACTTCTCAAAAGTAACCCTATCCCTGAGGAAAAATGAGATGTGGTTGACTCACCATAAGAGCTGGCAACTCAGATACCCTTCTTGCAGAGATCAGCACAATCTGTAAAACTGTTTTAAATGTTAAGAACCTCAAGTCATCAAGATTAGCTGGTTCAAATGGAGCAAGTGCTAGTTTAACTAACACAAAGTTAAGATCCCAAGGAGGAGGCACCATTTTTTTGGGGGGCCTCTTATGCAAAACCCCTTTCAAGAAGATTTTGACATTACACTGCATTGAAAGAGGCGGATCCATGGGCAGACATGCTGAAATGGCCAATAAAAGAACCTTGATAGAGGAATAAGAAAGGCCATAGGATAGTAACTCGCACAAATATTGTAGAACCAGAGAACAACAAGACTTGAATGGGTACTGCTTATGTTGTTGGCACCAACTAGAAAACCCTTTCCATTTGCTAATATATGATTTTGTAGTAGCAAGCTTTCTTGCCCCCTTTACTACCAGCTTCATGTCCTCAGTAAACAGGTGGCTAAAAGGAATTAAGACCCTATCATCCAGACAGTCAATTGAAGTTGATTGCTATTGGGTTTATCAAACACCTCTGTTCTTGTGTAAGTAAATCCAGTCTGTGAGGAAGCTTGTGATAATTGCCTAGGCCAGAAGGAAGTCACTACAATGATATTGTGGGATTCCTTCTGAATCTTCAAAAATGCCCTGGATGTTAGGAGAGTTGGTGGAAAGGCATACAGGAACACTCCTGTCCAAGGACGAGAAAAGGTGTCTGTCTTCCAGGCCTTCTTGCATTGAGTCCTGGAATAGAATCTTGCCAGTTGATTGTTCAGAGAGAAAGCAAAGACATCTACTTGAGGAAATCCCCACAGATGGATTAAATCTTGAAAGACCCCCTGATCTAGTTTCCATTCATGAAGGTCTACACTGGTCCTGCTCAGCTTGTCTGCAACACAGTTGTGCTCTCATGCAATGTAGGATGCCTGTAGAGTGAGATTGTGCTGTTAAGGTAGATCCAAAGCTAACATGGCTGGTCTGCAAAGAGGGTATGACCTGATTCTCCCTTCCTTGTTGATGTTGCACATGGTTATGGTATTGTCTATAACCACTTGAAGAGGTAATGGGGACCACAGATGGTTCAGAGAGTTGAGTGCCTTGATCATGGCAAGCATCTCCTTGATGTTTATGTGCTCGCTTCTGTCCTTGGTGTTCCACACCCCCTGCAATGTTATCCTTCCTGAAACTGCTTCCCCAAAAAAGTCAGAAGTGTCTCTGGTGATTTGCAGTTTTGGAGCAGGAATGGAAAAGGAGAGACTTGGATTTAAGGATATCTGTTGCCTCCACCAAAAGATTTCTCTTCTGACAAACCCCAGCACTGAAATTTGAAAAGATAAAGGGTGTTGACGCCGGGACCAAAGAAATTTCAGATACCACTGTATCTTTCTCATGTGGAGTATGGCCAGGGGTATCATGAGAATCATAGATGCCATGAGACCCAAACTCCTGAGGTATTCCCTCACAATGACAGAAGTCTGAGTGAAAACCTTGGAAATAAAGCTAGATAAAGATCTATTTTTCATGTGGATGGAAAGCACTTTGAACTCAGGTTTTTAGTTGATATCCCAAGAATACAATCCTATGTGAAGGAGTCAAGAAAGACTTTTGAATGCTGTCTTGTAATTCTAGCTTGTGTAAGATATCTCACACCCAGGAGAGAGTTTCCTGACACTTTGGAAAAGGCTATGCAAAGATAAGCAAGTCATCTAAACATGGAAAATGTGGATACCCTGTAGTTTGCAATGAGCTGTCTGTCTGGAGGGAGACATTTTGTCCAGTAGATAGTCCAAGGGGTAAGGCAGAGAACTGCTAATGTGATCCAGATGCAGGAAACCTTAAGAATTGTCTGAAGTCTAGTGTTGCTAGGAAACTTGAAAGAGGAAGAAGAGGTAATAGGGTGTGAAGTGACATCATTTTGAATTTGGGCACAATCACAAACAGGTTTAGGAAAAAAAGATCCAGAACTGGTCTCTAAGCATTTTCTTTCTTTGGCACTAGGAACTTGCTTCAATAAAAATCCTTCCCCACCTAGGAAGGAGGAACTGGTTCTATCACTCCTAGCGACAACATGTGATAAAGAGTCTGATCTGCAGAATGATGAATGACCTCTGAAAAAAGAAATTTCCTCCCACTGCCATCTGTAACCTTGATGAATGTTTTTTAGAACTCACTTATCTGAAACAATCTATTGCCAAACAGAAAAATGGAGATTCAGACTTTCTGAAAGAAAAAAGGGGCCAGAGTAGGAGAGGGTTACAAGTTCTCTTGAATAGTCATTCAGACTTGGACTGTCCTTCATTTTTGGGAGGTTTTAGACTTCTTTTTGGACTCCTCTTACTATTTCTTCATTGACAGCAATAAAGCACTGATGGGCTTCATGCCCATACGTGCCCTTTAGTCAGCTCAGCTCAAGCTGCCTGACAGTTTAGGTTCATGGAAGGTACCTTGAAGCTTTGGTAAATGGCAGGCTGCTACATCCATGGCAGGATATAACCTGTTTAGCTAACAGAACTGCAGCAGGGGTCAATATGAAGAGCATTTCTTTTTACTGTAAAGTATGTTAATGACACATGGTAGGGTTGTGTAAAGTAAGGTCAGAGAAAACATAATGCTTAAAGGCTTATATATAGTTTTTAACCATAAGTAATACTTTGCAAGTATACAAAAATCAAACTACAGCATTTTAAAACATCTGCAGAAAGCAAATTTAACATGGTAGTGATGAATTAAAAAACAAAGAGGAAACACACATAATTAGCAGCAGCACTATTATGTGCTGGCAAACCCTATTCTGAGATGCCGGATGAGGGATGGGTCATAAGTGAAACTCTGGCATTTTACATTACACTTTATTGTAACAGAGAAGTAACATTTAGCATTTAAAAATAATTCCAGAAAACAGTATTTGTCATCATAGTACTTTTCTTTCTGCAGTTGTGAGATTATGCTTTGTATTCTATAAAGACTGTAAAAAAAGAAGCAACTCACATTATTACCAAAAACTTAGTGGCTATCAATGTTTAGTAACAGGCAGCACACTCACCTTTTGTGTGTCATGGGTGCAGCAGGTTCATGACTGGAGCTTTGATGCTGGTGCAGGTTTATAACTAGAGCTGTGTTGGAAGACCAGAAGGCTGTAGGTTCAGTTCTCACTCCAAGTGGGAGGATTCATTTTCAAATTACTGGCACTGAAGTGTAACATAAGATATGTTGCACTCTTGGGTGTGCCATCCATCAGATGGAATGTCAAAATGAGGTCTCATTTGCTTGAGTTAGTACTAGCTCAGATGGATGTAAAAGATCCCATGGCACCTGTTGAAAAGAGTAGGGGTAGTTCTCCATTTCCCATGCCAAATTCCCCTTGCAGTATAAATACCACCTCGGCTCTCCCCTGAAAAGTTGCCACTAACCTAGTGGGACTAACATGATCAACAAAGGACAAATTAATAATGAGTTAAACAAAATAGCATTGTTATGTGGCATTAAGCACTATCCTGATACACCATAACTGTGACATTTAGCTGTGCGTGTTACCATAATGCAAAGACTAGAACTCTGCCATTCTACTTTGCATTTTATCAGATTGAACACACATTTTTAACAGCATAGTCTTATTCTGTAACAACATGCACTATTTTGAACTATCTGTCATATGTTATCAAATATATACATCTCTGACTGGAGCTGTGACAGGGGAACAGACTTATGACTGGAACTGTGACATGGGTGCAGGTTTATGACTGGAGCTGTGACTTGGGTACAGATTCATGACTGAAGCTGTGACATGGATGCAGGTTCATGACTGCAGCTGTAACATGGGTACAGGTTCATAACTGGAGTTGTGACATGGGTGCAGCAGGTTTATGACTAGAGCTGCGACATGGGTACAGGTTCATGACTGGAGCTTTGATGCTGATACAGGTTTATGACTAGAGCTGTGACATTGGTGCAGCAGGTTCATGACTGGAACTGCTACATGAGTGCAGATTAATGACTGGAGCTGTGATGTAGGTGCAGGTTCATGACCAAAACTGGATGCAAAAACTCTCCTTTACTCATTATTTATAAACAACTCTGACCCAACAAATGGAGTATAACCACCGACTGTGGTCAAAAAATCGACAACAAAGTGAAGCAACTGGATACAAACACTTATTCTTTATTCACACTCTAGCGCCTCGGTGTTTCCACCTTCAAGGAAGGTGTTTCCACCTTCATGACCAGAGCTGTCTGAGAACTATGTGAGGACCCACAGCATGGCTGTGCTTGGTACACAAGGAGGGTAAGATTTCCAAAGTGCTTTCAGCAGTGATATAAAACTGAACAGTGAGTGTTTTCAGAACCATCTGGTCACAATCTACACAATTAGGACCATGCACACCTCTGAACACTGTTGGTTTCATAATGTTGTGTAGAGTCCAATGATTCAGAGACTGCTGTACTAACTACAAAGGATTACCTGTTAAGTAGTGCAGAGATGTCTCAAAGGTTCATGGCTATATCAGCAGCTTGCATAGATTGCTGTGCCTGACAGAACTGGAGCAGTGTAAAGCACAACAGCACAATGACAGTACTTGACTACACTTTATACTGCTCGGATTAATGTTCCAGGAAAGTACTGATGCAGTGTGTGTGTGTGTGTGTGTGTGTGTGTGTGTGTGTGTGTGTGTGTGTGTGTGTGTGTGTGTGTGTGTGTGTGTGTGCATGTGCGTGAATATGCATGGGATGTGTGTTTGCGTGCATGAATATCCATGTGTATATATGTGTGTGTGTGTGTGTGTGTGTGTACATGCACTTGTGTGTCTGTGTGTTTGTGTGTATCTGCGAATGTGCATGTGCATGTGTGCATGTCAGAGTGTGTGCTTTTGTTTGTGCCTACACATTTGTGTACACGTGTCTCTACTATGTAATTGCAAATGATGCTAAAGTTGGTAGGGTGCCCGCCAATAGTTGTTTAATCTGCTTGGGTGGACGATTCTTAAAACAAAACTTTCAGTTGTATGAAGTCGGTTTCTGAGAGTGCTGTTGTAAAGTAAATGATTTCAAATACATTTTCATCTTTAATGGAGTTTTGCACTTTTCCCCAGTGTCTATATCAGTTCATCGAAACAGCTCAACATTGAATACCACAGCCTCGAACTGCTAACCACAAACTCTAAAAACATCGAAGGCTCAGAACAGTGAATTTTTTCCCAGGGAAAAAATTCACTGTTCCAAGAAACACACACACATCACAAGCACACCAAAAAAACAGCAATCCACACACATACACGTAAAATCCTACATCTAACCCTATACTAAACTGTACATACAGTACTATCTATCCATTATCCTTAACCCAAACCCTAACCCTAAAGTCTGTCACTATCGCACACTCACCTCACCCACACTCTGACCCTAACTCATATACCCCGACCTAACCCTAAAGTCTATCACTATCGCACGCTCACCTCACCTGTGCTCTAACCCTAACTCACATACCCCGCCCTCACCCTAACGTCTGCACAATTGCACACTTACCTGAACCCAACCGGTAACTTTCCACCACAGTGCTGAAATTAGCAAAGCCACAGTAACAGACAATCAAATTATTTCCCTAGGAAAAAATTTGGTTATCTGCAGCTTCACTGTTTTCAGTGTTCGCTGTTTTCAGGTTGATATTAGACCATTCAAAGTATTAACACTTCGATGATCTAATATAGACCCTTTTCCCCAATGTATTTCAATTGTGGAGTTGATTTTACTAGTTTGGGGGTGGGAGATGTCTTCCACCATGGGGGTACTGGGGAGCTTGCCCCTCCCTGAAAAATACACTGAAGTTCACTGAAAGTAGCTTTCAACTATTCAGCTTTATGGCAGTTAAACTGAAAGAAATTTATTTTGTTGAGTTGGTATGAATCTTTCTTTAACATAAAACATCAGATGCAATGCAGTGCATACATGACTCCAAAATGCATTATTGCTCATCAGTGAAGTTTAGCACAGTCAGGGTTCTTATGAATCTCAGTCATAAATTTCCTTCCACAGGTCTGACAGTATCTGTTAATATTGCACTGACAATGCCATTGTAATTTTTGCAACCTGTTGTGCCATACACACTAAAACACCTATGTGAAATATACACTAAAGCATCTATGTGTAATACACATTAAAACACCTATATGTAATACACATTAAAACACCTATGTGCAATACATAGTAAAACACCTGCTTGCAATACACACTAAAGCACCTATGTACAATGCATATTAAAACACCTATGTGCAATGCACACTAAAAAACGTATCTGTAATACTATAACACCTCAGTGCAATACATATTAAAGCACCTATGTGCAATATACTCTGAAACACTTATGTGCAACACATATTAAAACATGCTATATTGAATTTGCAGTGTAGTATTCAAAGTATACACTGCTAAAAGCACTGTTCACACAGCAGATATGGTAATGAACACAGTTTTATGCCGTTTGCACTGACCACATTTAAGAGTAGCACTAATATGTGCAATAAACATTAAGGCATGCCATCATACTGTCAGCTGAGGAGCTACACTGGAGCAATGTATTGCGTGAACATGCAGGCAAGGCAACACAAAACTTCAGTCAAACAAGCTTTAACCACATGGTGTGTGAGTTGCTCTGTAGCTGGACTGTGGAGGGTTAATTGTCCTATCATTTATAATGCCAGCTGCTGTTGATTTTAGCTTTTCATACATTCGTTATTATATACAGATATACACTGTCATATGTACTTGTAAAAATATAATCGTATGTAAACAAATACATCTTTGAATCTATAAATATAACATTAAGCATACAGACATGTATAAAAAAACTTGAATGCATACATATGCACATTCATATCAGTAGTCAATGGTTGATGCCCTTATTAGCACAGTATTTCCTGCAATCACCAAGGACCTAATAGGTGAGTGGATATTTTGCTGTATTACTAACTGGTATTCTTATACCTTTTGTAACAAACTGTCATAATGATAGTGTCATAATGTCATACTGATCATCTCTGACAAGTTCAACCTTATAAGATGCATAATCCATGTCTGCAGTGGATATAGACTAGTAATAGCTGAGAAAGGTTATTAGTTGACAAACTGATACAAAACTAAGGTATTACAAGCGGAAAGTATTGTCAACCTGTAATGAAAAGTATCACAGTCTCATCTGATATATGGTGTGCAGTTCTGCAGACACCATCAACAAAAACATTTGTGCTTCTAGATCTGTCAGTGACAACAAAGTGCCAGAGGCCAGGGAAAATTATATTTGTTAATCTGGTAAATCATTTAGTCCTCTTTCTACATGGGGTGACATTGGATTAGTAGCTAATATAATCATTTACATTTACAGCATCTTTTAGGGTTTTTCCATTTGACAACCATATTAACTTCTGATATTGTAATTTGTCATGACTTTGTTTCCTTAACAAGTGATGTAACAATTAATGACTGCAACATTTAAGATGACTGGGTAGAAGAAGCAAACTAACTATAAGATTGTATAGAAGGCAATGCAATGGAAATATTAATCATTACCTGTCACTTGTTTATTGCATATTTTCGTATTTACATTCATTCATTGTTTCATAAAAGAGTGAGCCGCATGATATTGAGGGGTGCAGGTGTGAAATGCCTTGGCAGGAGAAAGAATACACTGTCCTGGTCTATGTATAATATAGTTTGATTGAGGTATTTTACTTAGTTATTGTGAAGGTGTCTAGTTTGTCTATAGTTATGCCAAAGCTAAGATAATTAGTAATTCTCAAAAAGTTTCAGTCAGTTAATCATGAAAATGAAGACACCTGCAGTTAAAAGGCCAACACCGATGTTGCTGTAAATACTAGCCACGGCAGTAAGAAGGGCTGTGGTAGTGATGAAAGAATTATGGAAACCATGTTGTTGGTCACACAGCAAGCCATAGCTATTGATGTATTTAAGAAGTTGCTTGTATACCAGTTTCTCAGAAATGTTGTGATGGGGCATAAATTTCACATAGGTCTGTAGTCAGTCATCAAATTCGGAGATGCTGTTTTGGGTAGGGTAGTTATGACTGCATGCTTAAATAGTGGAGGAACAGATACACTTGTTAATGACAGGTTACAGTTTTGACATTTTTTCCACTGCAAGTTTAAGGAAGCTAGGATAGATTCTGCTAAATTTGGTATCTGCTTTGTTAAGTTTTATGAGGAGACTTGGTTAATTTTCTGTTGTGGTGGAGAAGTGGAAGGTACTTATGTATGAGGCTAGATTATATAGCTGTGGAGTGGAAATGTTCATAATAGAAGAGTTAGTTCTGGGTGAGTGTGGGAATTTCCTGGTGATATTCTTTATGGGGCTAATTAGGTGGAGCTTATATTTAGTGGCAACATTTTTGATGGTGTTGACATACGAGTTAGGATGAAATGTGGGTGATGATGAGGGAGCAGAGGTTTGACCTATGAGTTGTTTGATTTCTTAACAAAAATGTTTTCTGGTTTTTGAAAAATGTCTTGTTTTTGTCTGAGATAATCTGCATTGGCATTGTTAGTAGTTAGTCTAATAGCTTTTGTATGAGGCAGATATATCTTAAGTAATTTTTTTTTTTTTTTTATGTGGGTCATGTTTCCATGCTTTCCACGCCATGCCCTGCTGCTTTAGCTTGTTGAAGACACTTAACCATGGTCAATAATATTTTGCTTTTAGTTTTCATTTTGTTAGTGGAAAAAGGAGGTCTTGTATGGGAGTCAAAAAGTTAAAGAACTGGGGGGGGGGGCTGAATGGCCAACTGAAAGCAGCATAATTTCAGATCTCCATAAACTATTAAAAAATATTGGGAAATTTTATTTTTTCCAAAAAATATATCAAAAATATATAGATAAAAGCTAAAGTATATAAATAGTAGTTTTGGTGGACTTCTATGAAATTTTTCCTGTCAGACAATTTGGAGATTTTAACAGCCTTTGGAAATGAGCAACTCAAGGAATTCCCAACCTGATGCAGCTTTAAAGAAAGAATTACAACTGATGACAAATACCTTACAAGAACTGTCTTTGAAGATGGATGACTTTAAAGAAAACTTGGAAAATATTAAACTGAACTGTCAAATACAGACTGATGCTTTTAAAGATTTGTTACAACATCAGTCAAAATTAGCAAACATAGAGACTTGTTTAAATGACATTGAAGGGAGGCTTAAAGAAGAAGAAAACCAAAAAGAGTTTCTCCTTAAACAAAATACGTGGCTGCTTAACAAGGTGGATGATCTGGAAAACAGAGAAAGGAGAACTAACATCAGAATCTTCAGGTTACATGAAAAATCTGAAGGTGAGGACATTATTTCATTTTAACATCTTGGATTCCTGGTCTCTTAGACTTAAAAGGTTTCTCTTTTGGTATTGAAAGGGCGCACAGAGCTCTAGGGAAACCTGCTTCTACTTCAACAAATACTCCTCCCAGATCAATAGTCATAACATTTTTATCATATATGGATAAATAATTAGTTTTATAAACTGCATGGAGAAAATCACCTCTAAAATATAACCAGAACCTGATAAGGTTTGACAATGATTATTCCACCAGAGTGTTAGAGCAAAGGAAAAAGGTTTGGCCATTAATAAAGCTGCTTGAAGAAAATAATATTAAGGCACGTGTCTTTCCTGCCAAGATAAAAATCTTTCATGCTAATGAAATGAAAACTTTTAATGACTTAGAAGAAGCCTCCTCATTTATAAGGAGTAACAATGTGGTTTCCATCCCAGAAGATATGGAGTGGCTATCACCCTGTCTGAAAAGAACAAAAGAAACAAATACCTGGACTGATGTTAAAAAGAAAAAAAACAAAAGACTGATTCTAAAATAGCTGTTCCTGCTAAATCTCTCAAAGCTTCTACTATGATATGATTTGACACTAGCAACTGTATAAAATGGAGCACAATTTCTTATGTGACTTCCAAACAAAAGAGTTATTCTAATTTAATTATCAGACTATTTATTATTTGGTTCCTGAAATACTGAAGATTCATGTGGAATACTTAGATAAATGCAGGTAGGACAAGCTATGATGATATACTTCTCTGGAAGTAGACAAAGGTTTGTACTGTTAATATATTACACTCTATGGTTAAAAGAAAATGAAAGACATATATGGTCTCATTTTAAGCAAACGTCTTCATTTTTATTGATCGGCTTATTCATATAGTTTATTGAATGCTCTATTTAATTAATATTAATTAATACGGTTGAATAATGGATTTATTAAATTGATGTTTTCTGGTAGTTTCATACTGTTATCTCACAAGTTAATCTTGTCATGTCTGTTACCTAGTTGGACAATAACTGAGATGAATGTATGTGCATTATTAGTGATTGCTTTCATTATTTTCTTAGTTTCCCCTTCCTTCATGTTGTCCACATAATTCAAAAAAAGAGGGAAAACTGGCATTAGTAAGTGTGCGATATGAAGCTTTTGCAACTGTAATAACACACAAGCACACTAGATTATCTTATTCCACTTGTTTATAGCCAGATCTTGAGTATTGCCCAGGTTACCATGGTAATAAGAAACAATTACGCCAACCCTAATGGCTTTGCGAGTCTTCCTGCAGAGAGTTTACATTGTTAAAGTGTTTCGATTAATTCGCAATAGACTGTTTTTAAACTCTGATCTCTCTATACAAATAATTGCTAAATGGATCAACAGCCTAGAGTACTTTAATGCCATGTAAAAGCTGTAACTATAGGTTATCAGCAGTATAATATAACATAATATTGGCGGAAAAGAGAGGAGGAGAAGTGAGGGGAAAATAATTGCTTTGATCCGCTATTCAGAGTGTCACTGACTATATTATGGGAAGAACTAAGTGATAACTTATTTTCTCTTAAATATAAATAAATCAGAACAGTACAGTAATAATACATAAAGTCCTACCTCTCAGCTCACTAAATAATACAGACTATCTGGATTTCAGCTTGTCATTTGATCTCTAATGTAAATGACAGATATTAGACTACTTACTAGAAATTGAAGTCAGTGGATGGCATTGGCTGACACAGCTTCAGACTATATGTCTTGCATAAAATACATCCTTACAAATGAATTTTTAACACATGGAATTTCATAACTCTGTAAGTGATGTTTGGAATATAGCAATGTTGCAGCCATCTGTATGTCATTATTTTAAGATGTTTAGAATGGTTAAATCCCATTCATTTCTGAAGCTCATTCTATTAATTAATTCTGGAGATTTTGAGTATGGAAATGTTTACCTCCCTTTTATGGAAGTTATGCAAATATTAAAGTACACTCTTTCATGTTACTTTCACATACTGAACATGAAATCAGCTTAAGCATTGGACTTTACAATATTCGGAACTTATAAAAGTAGGGTGGTCATCATTAATAGTATGGGATATAATCTGACATCTTGATTCCATGTGATTGGAAACAAAAACAATTCAGGGCATTTTCTTGATTATATGGATTGATTCATCCTTATTGGAAGAAATATCAGTTGTACTTGATGAGACACGCACAGATTAGATAAATTATTAGGAGATGAGCTCATTGTTTATAATGGCATTGAAAGTTGTTTTTGTTTCTGTCCTAATGTTGTTAGTTAACTAAGAGATAGTTAATTTAACAACGCACATAGATTGACTTGATGGAATGTACAAAACCATGATTTTACTATATATATATATATATATATATATATATATATATATATATATATATTTTTTTTTTTCTTTTGGCACAGTGCAGCCTGATGTGTTAAAGAGGCAACTTCTTAGATAAAATGCTGTTGGAACATAATGACTTCTGCTCACTTTTCATTCATTCAGATTATCTTTTCATGTAATATAATCTAAAATTTTAAAATTAACAAAAGGGAAAATGTAAATTAAATCAATTTTCATCAAGGTTATATCAACAACAGCTCAGCAAGTTCAGTGATTCAACTAAAATGTTTAAACTACTACAAGTTTTATTCAGCTTTCTTACAAGCATTATACTACTTTATCGATTATTGAAACTCTACAAATGAACTATTGCAATTGATATATCTAGTTTTTAATATAAAATTGACATACAAGGGTTGGAAAGGAAGACAGTAGAAAGAAGCAATGAAGGTAAGGAAGGGTATGAAGAAGATAGGGGAAAGATGAATGAAAAGGAGGTAGAGAAGGTAACAAAAGCGGATTGGGTAAACTGAAGGTGAAGAAGACTGTGAGACACATAAACCACATACTTAAGAAACCGTTGTATTGTGTAGTATTATAAAGTCTGTGAGTTCTTTGTAACTTAATATATTAACTAGATTATATCTATCTACAATAGTATTTGATTACTATTATGACTATAATGGGTTTTGTTTGTCTGCAGCATTGGAAAATTCATTATTAATTTAGATGCCTTCATACATAATACCTGTTTATATGACCATCATAGGAAGTAAGCCATCTTACCATCAAGAAAATGACCTTGAAATAAAACTGATAGATAGGTTCTTTAACGTAATTTAGTTGTTACTGACAATAATTAATAATAAAATCAATATAATGACAATTTAATCTGATTCAATTTAAATATAATCTGTATGTAAATTTATTCTTACAACTTGAGAATTCCTTTTAGGTTATTATGTATCAGGTATATTACAACTTAATAAGACTACTGATTATACTTATAAGATAATATTACTTGGTATGACATTTTTTTGAATATTAAAATTTGCTCTTATATTTACTCTCCATGAACTAGTTTACATTATGGAGCTCAATGTTTCTGACTGCTAAAGTATGAAGGATAATCTAACAGACCTATGTGTATCTGATGGATTAGGAATGATTTCCATTCCATGTTTAGAGTGGGATATTGTTCAGTTTATATTTGTTATTTTTCTCTTTTAATACTAAAATATTTTTATTCAAAGCCTGACACAATGTATATCTTATATCTAATTGTAAAAGAAATAAGCATGACCTTAACATTTAAAGAACAATATATTAACATAATATCCACTGTTATCAGAGTAAATTGTTCAATAGTGACAATCATAAAAGAAGGGGGGGGAGTAATATCTTTATAATAACTTGAAATGGATTTAACATTGTTATCCTTAAATCCTAATGGTCTAAATAATCCTAGGAAAAGATCCAACTTATTGAAATATCTAAAATTCAACAAAGCACAGGTAGTTTTTCTTCAGGAAACACATTTTAAAATAAATGATAGATATGTATGGCACCCTAATGAATATATGATCTTAGCACAATCTTCATATAAGACAAAGTCAAGAGGAGTAGCAATCCTATGAGAAAAGAATATCATTAGTCCAGAAGTTATTCACAAATATAAAGACAAAGAGGGTCTTATAGCATTCGTTATGGTTAAATTCAACAATAGAATATGGACCTTAGTTAATCTATATTGATTCCCTGATATCAGAATAGGAACTGTCAAAAAGCATTTAGAATTTGTTACTAATAATTATAAAGGAAATCTTATAATAGGGGGGATTTTAACTGTATTTTAGACACTTCTGAAACTACTAACAGAAGACCTTTACATACTTCCACTATAGCAAAATCTTTAAAAAACTGGACTGAATCTTTTCATTTAATAGACACATTTAAATTGAAAGAAGATAAATCTTTATTATTCTCGCACCAAGATTATAGATTTGGTACACAAACTAGAATAAATAAATTACTTATTGGACAGGATCTAAATACAAAAATCATTAGTTTTTCCATAATTCCATGTCCTTTTTCAGACCATAACTCTCTAATTTTGAACTTCCAAAGTAATTTTAAACCATTAGCATTCTCTTCTAGAATTCCATCATATATAACAAAAATAAAAGAATTTAAGCCTTGGTTGGTGTCAGGACTTCAATTTTTCTTAGACATTAATTATACAAAGGAAGTTAATATAGTTATGATATGGGATTCGTTAAAAGCCTATATATTTGGGGAATCTCTTATGTGGTACAAAAACAAAATTAGAGAATGGGATTCTGAATTGCTTAATTTACAATCTAAACTTTTGTTGACAAAACCCGGGAAAACCAAAACTCTCCAGAAATTAAAAAGAAGGTAGAGGAATTAAATAAGAAATATAATGAAATTTTAACACACAAAACAAATTTAGCCCTAGAAAAATTAAAAATAAATTCTTTGGCCACCTCCCCTAGACACTTACATAATTTATCTACAAGAGTTAAAGTATGTTCCAAAGATAATACTATTAGCAACATTTATCATGAAAGGATGGGGAAAATGTTTCAGATATAGGGGATATTCTTGATGCATTCAGACATCCTTATATAGAACATTTTAAAAACGGGGAAATACATAATGATCAACTAGATTTAAACATAGTTTCTACATACATAAAAAAAAATTCCTTTAGAATTAAAAGTAGACTTACAAAGACCCATTTCTTTTATAAAGAAATTACTGATATGATAAAGGAAAGTAAAACTAATAAAGCTCCTGGAATAGATGGCATAATCACAGAGATATACAAACTATGTCCCTCAAATATAATATCCCTCTTTTATAAAACATTATTAGAAATCCAATCACAAGCAATAATACCCTGGAAATATTCATTAATTACCCCATTTCTAAAAGAAAATATATCTATAGACCATTGTGCCTCATATAGACCTATATCATTATTAAATAATGATTATAAGATTTTCATGTCAATTTTAGCAAACAATAAAAATACCATTATCTAAAATAATAGATAATGATCAAACTGGGTTTATACACAATCGACATACCCATGACAACATCAAAAGAATACTCCCTCTTATTGATTATTTAAATAGGGAGAATCAAAAAGCACTGATAGTCGGACTAGACATTGAGAAAGCCTTTGATTCTTTAAATTGGAAATATCTATTTAAAATATTACTGCTAATCAAATTCCCCTCTTCACTTGTTCAACTATTAATGAATATATATAAAAATAATTTAGCTTATAATAAATTAGGACCTTTCACCTCTGAATCTATTTCTATAACAAAAGGTACCAAACAGGGATGTCCCCGTCACCTATTCTTTTTGCATTAGCTATTGAAATTCTTGCAATTTCATTACATAATAACACAAAAATAAAAGGGTAGATGTATATAACCAATATAAATCCAAAATAATGCATTTTGCTGATGATATACTTCTAACATTATCTAATTCCAAAGAAACTCTACAGGAATGAGATATACTAAGTGAGAAATATTATAGGACCTCGGGTCTTCATTTCAATAGATCAAAATCTAAATTTCTATTCCTAAATAAGAAGAAAGAAATACAACTAAAACAGAACCATGTTATAGAGAAACAAGTATCTACTTTGAATTATTTAGGAATTGTCTTGTGTAAAGATCTGAATGGGTAATATCAACAAATTATAATAATATCATTAACACAATCAAACCACAATTGAAAAATGGAATAAATTACTATTGTCCTTCGAAGATAGATTACAATTAATAAAAATGGTTTTACTACTCAAAATTTTGTATGTAGCATTAGCAATTCAGTTCTTTCCAGAGAGGAAAATTCTTAAAGAGATAAACACTACTTTATTAAAATTTCCTTGGTTTCCTAAAAGAAATAGGGTAGCTTTAACTCATCATATTAGATTATGGGAAAAAGGTGGACTACATTTTCTGGATATTGAATCATATATAAAGGCATCAATACTTAAATCTTTTATGGAATGGCTAAATCCAAACTACTCTGCCAACTGGAAAGAATTACATACTGTTATATCAATAAATGATTCTACTTTAATAAAAAAATTTTCAATATTGAATAAACTTAATATACTCTGGTACCTGCTAAACAATAATATGCAATATAATATAACTAAATCAACAAAGTCATATTTAATCAATCACTTCTTTAACTTATTCAGGAACTTCATTAATGGTAATATGGATTTAAGACTTTGGTTTGATTTCTTAACTCCATTCACAATAACAAAAAACTATTCCCACAAAATATATAAAGAAACAATTACTTCATGGGAACAAAATATTTTTTTTGTTGGCAGCAATCCATTAGAGATCTTAATGTTCTAGACAAGCAATTGATAATAATACTTATAAAGTCTCATGTCAGGATTGGTTGATCTTACAAAGCATATTAATGTACTCCCAAGATTTATGTAGACTAATTAATAATTCTTCCTTTAACAACACACCAAAATTTATAAATTACTTATATAACATTATATATATATATCATACTATGAATAATAGTATTTCAAAATTATATAAGGAATTAATAACCTACAAAACAATACCTAAAACATCTTATTGGCAATATATATCTAAAGGTCATTCATTACAATTAACTGAAGAAAACAAAACATATATCTTACTGTCAGTGAAACTTACATCTAGTTCACAATATTGGAAATTTTTTAATCGGAAATATTTACATAGAGCATTTCTAACTCCAGAAAAAATTACTAAATTTGTTTCTTCCAGTAAAGGAATATGTTGGAGATGTGAACTGGAATCTAGAGCTGATTAGAATCATATTTTTTGATTGTATTAAAATTAAACCATATTGGAATAGATTTAAATGTTTTTTACAGGCCTTATTCAGTGAATCATTTAATATAGCCAAAGCCTTGATATTGTTGAATGCTAATGAAGGTCCTTATTTGAATAAAACAGATCTGAATTTATTATGGACAATACCTGCAATCTCCAGGAAATGCATAACCAGAAGATGGAACTCAAGTACACCACCAACTATGGAAGACTTTTTAGACCTGCTAAAGAATGAAATTTTGATGGAAATCAAAATCAAAGAACTAAGGATTTATCCTAGGCTGTTGGCAAACAATCCATGGAAAAAAGATTTATCCTTAATGGACACTCTACAACTATCAACAGTTTCTCTCTGATAACTTTATATAGTTACATCTGTATAGTAAATGAGAACATTAATTGCTATTATTGAAGTCAAGCTGACTGCAAAAAGTGTACATAGTTATTTAAATTATTATACAAAAATATATATTATGAATGTTTTTGTATTATTACTTGAAAATAAAAACAATATGAGTAAAAAAAGTTAAAGAATAAGTCTGCAACAGTTGTATAGTTGGTTTCTGCAAAAAGAGGATACCAGTCAATAGTGTTTAAGTGAAGATTCAGTTTAGTTTGCTTGTAGTGATGGAAATGTCTGCCTATAATGATTTCAGATAGAAGATTTATGGTTTTGAAAGACCATGTTACCATAACAGGGTAGTGGTCATTTATGCTGTTTGGAGCTACATTTGTTTACAAACATCTATGCTGGATATTGGGAATAATAATAATATCTAAGGTGGAGTTATTTTTTACATCGGAGCCTGGCCTAGTAGGAGCTTTCATAAGCCATTCAATAGAGAGATTGTGCAAGAAATTATTTAAATTTTTGGTCTGAGGCCTTATAGCATTTATATTCAAGTTTCCCAGAAATGCACAGTTTTTTGGAATATCATTGCTTTAATGAGAGTTTGTTTCATTTCTCTTATAGAAGAGGGAGGGAGGATGTAGATGACACAAATGTTTAAGTTACAATGATTGTGAATGGTGATATGACATTGCACCCTGCTAGGGTCTTTGTCATTATTAGCACTGGATCTACTGTGGTAAATAATAGTGATAGTAGTATGTAAGGTGATCATTAACACTGCACCACTTCCAAGTCTTTTACCTGGTCTATTGTCCATAATTGATATGTAATTATCTCTTATGCAGATGTATGGACACTAATAATCTTTTAGTTAGGTTTCTGTGATTGCCAGTACATGCAGTTGTGCAGTGGTAAGCAATGCTTCAAGGGTGGACCACTTATTGTTATGACTGCCAATAGTGATGCAGACAATTTTAGGTTTTATTTGCATTTTGAGTGCATGAGATAGAGGTGTGGA